>NW_015659312.1:2473046-2479643 GCF_001515625.1 Sinocyclocheilus rhinocerous
TGGCTTCAGTGGAGCACTGGTTATTTGGACTACTTACGCATTCAATCGGTCCGCTATTGTCTGCCAGGCGTTTTCTCTTTGTTTTATTATAGCAGCTGTATTTCCCTTTTTACATATTATATGTTTCACCTCTTCATATGTTTCCATTAGAAGCTGTTGCTCAGTTGACGAGAAGTATGCCGCACGGGTTTTATCCATTTTTGCATCATTGATTCTGTGATCGAGCCCGTGGTCTGTTTAAGAATGCCGTGAACGTGCACTTATCCCAACTATATACACCTGGCTTGACATAGCTGCACGTTCTCATCCTGGCTCAGCAAACGTGCAACGGACTAAGCCAGGATGCGCTGATTAAACTAGGTCAAGCCGCGCCTTTTCTGTTATCCTGGCTTTCTTAATTCTACTTTTGAGCAATACCCCTCAGGTGTCAGACTGGACTAATCTATTACTGTGACACCCAACTCAACAGCTTAGTCACACCTTACAAAATTTCCAAAACCTTCTTAAAGTTCAAATGCGTCATAAAACTGATAATAGGTCCAAAAATAAACCTGTAAATAAAAGGTTGGGCTTTTTCTTTCAAATTAAGACCTCATGAATTCGCACACCCATCTGCTTTCTAAGACTAAACCAATACCTCTAACAACTCAACAGTTTAATATCCTAAATTTGTTTAAGCATCATTAGGTAGCACCATGAAACAAAAAATGCTAATGGCAATCATAATAAATATTTGTTAAAACTTATTTTTATTAACATATACACACATATATTTTCAATAATAAATGCAAATCCCGAGCCTGGATGTAGTAATACACATACAACTAGTAAATCCTGAAAGTATAAACACCTGCTACTATGTCATTCATTATAATTTTTTTTTTTTTAGTAAATGAAATTTCATTAACAATATGCATAAAGCAAATTCACATTAAAAAAAAAAACAAAACTACAGAATATACAGAAAAGGTATATTAGGAGAAGGTAACAAAGAGATTCTGACCATTTGGCCTAAAGCACTTGTAAAACAAGTTAAACATTACAATGAGGTTATTAGTCCTAATTTACACAATTGTATAATAAAATGAGTAGGCATACATTTTTGCACAAACCACCAGATTCCCACATATCCTTAAACAGTACAAAGTCACACATTTTACCCAATTTGTTGTCTAAATGATTATTATTCTACATATTCCATTCCATTTAACATGCACTATTATAAAATAAGAAGAACATAACAGGACAATATTCAGTGTAACATTTCTTTCCAACCATTTAACTATCCAGTGCAGACGTATGGCCAATAAACTCAGTTTTGATGTTCTGATGTCATTTTGGTTAACATTTTGGTAAACATCTCTTTACTGTACCAGCTTGATTTTATTCATTCAAACCTGCAGCTTGAAGAACCTGTCTCATGTCATTTATCATGTCATTTAGTGCTCCACGCAAGACAGTGCATGTGAATTTGAAGGCCTCAGACGCATTCATAAAACTGGTTGCAAGAAATTTAGCATCAAGCAGATCCTCTAAGCTTTTCACTGGTTTTGCCACAGATGTACGAGGCCTAATTGTCAGTTTGTCTACCACTGCTAATGCTAAAGGAGACTTTATAGCTGATTTCAGCTGTGAGAGAGGCTTGTTCATTCTCTCCGACAGTTTGATGAGTGATTTCTCATTCAAACCCAGAACGTAATGGCAATGTACAAGATAGGCCGTCAATACCATCTTGTCAATGACCACAGGTAATAAAGGAACAGGGATAATGGCAACCAGACCTGAGGCTAGCGCTGCAAGCCAAATAAACTTCTCCATAACCTCTTTTTTCTTCTCTAGCATAGCCAGAGAGCTCACAGGCACAGACTGGACCAGAGCAAATCTCTTGTTTTCTGGAAGGTCTGACTCTAGGGTATCTACAAGGTCTTGGAAGTCATATTTTCCCAAGTCATAAGAGGAAATCAGGAACACCTTGGGGTTTCCTAGCTCCTTCACATTTCTTTGGCAGTCCTCTCTAATTGTGCAAAGTACCTTCTGCTCATCAAAATTTCTTTTCTTCGCCACTGACCGAATGTCATTGTCAATCTTGGTCCGGACAAAATAAAACCTCTTCTGCTTTTTTTCAATCTCCTTGGCCAGAAAGACATCATTTTCCTTGAACCTCTCAGAGGAAATTATGATAAATAAATCATAAGTTTCCAATTTCACTTCCTTGAGGAATTTGTTAGCCTTGAAATTAGGCATGCCAGTCCCTGGCAGGTCCCACAGTCTGACATTTGACTTTGAGGGATGGGTGTACATGGTAACTTGCTTTGTTGTTTCAGTTATTCCAGTTGGTGCAGAATTGTCGTCATCATCATTCAGACCTCGAAATGCATTGATGAAGGCAGACTTTCCTGCTCCTGTTTCCCCAGTCACTGCAATATTCAGAGTCACACTATCAAGACTGTCCAGTTTTTCTTTAGCCTTTGCAACAGCTACATTTGGGTCACATTCCCCCAGTCTCTCCAAAGCTCCAGAGAAATACAAGTCAGCAGAAGAATCTTCTGTCATTATGCCTTGTTAAATTCTTCACTGTAAAAAAATAATAAATATAAACATAATATAATAGGTATAAATCATTGCATGGCTTAAGTAACTTTACTACAGTATAATCATGACTTTTTCCTTTGCTTAGTCACGGACAGCTGTGACTTTATTTGACATAATTATGAGTTCACATCTCCCATTTATGAGTTTATTATATCTCACAGTTGTACGTTTTCATTGTAAATGCAACTTTATTTCTCGCAATATGACTTTATATCTCACAATTGAGACTATTTATGTATAACACAATGCGCTTTATTCCTTATTTTAAACTTCATCTTTATATTTTATAATCTTGAGGTAAATAACCTTCAGGAAAATGTTAAAAAAATATTAGAAATATTGAAAGATCGGGTGTGTGGTTGAACTACATATACAAACAATTATCACAAAAAGGTTTATAAACAGATTATAATTTTTTTATTGTATGAAATGTGATTATGCTATAACAAATACATTATTATGTGCGACTGAGAACATTTCAGATTTGAGCAGAGAAAATGAACACTGTGAATGATTTAAAATGATTATACGTGCCTATATAATATAATTTAACACTCAGCATGACATTCAATGAAAGTACAGTGTCCATGACTTCTGAAATCATCCACATGCACATTGTAATCTATTCTTTGAACACTATATAAAGACATGGTGGTACTTATATTAATCAGCACACAATGGCCATTAAGCCCATAACAGAGACAGAAAATGCATACATGCTATATAGCAGGGGTGGACAGATGTTGGGCCTGGAGAGTCCTGCAGAGTTTTGCTCCAACCCTAATCAAACACACCTGAACAAGCTCATCAAGGTCTAAGGGTTACTAGAAAGCTACATGCGAGTGAGTTTTTATCAAGTTTGGAGGAAAACTCTGCAGGATTTTGGCTCTCCAGGACCGACGTTGACCACCCCTGCTATATAGGATGCATGCATATAGAACTTAAATCGACTAACAAAACCAATCTAATACCACATATATTCTTAAAGAAACACATGTTCAGGACATCTACGAGTTACTGCATAGTATGTCCAGCTCAGCCTCTTTTCTGATATTTCGAGCAATATCTGCAAGTTCATTTAACCCTTCTCTCAAGAGGTAATAAGTAGTACCAAAGGATATTCCTGCAGCAGCAGCACTGCCTACACCTGGAAAGAGACTTGCAACATATTCAAGGGTAGTAAGTGTTGCAAGTGTAACAGAGACTTGTAATCTGGCCATTGATTTTTCTCGAATGGCAGATGCAAACTTTGATTTGGCCAGATGTTCCAGCAAGGGCTTGTTGACTTTTTCTGAAAGCTTTTTCAGTGAGCCATCATCCAAACCAAATGCATAGTAGCACCTTGTGAGGAAAAGCAACACCATATTTGCATCACATGCTGCTGATAGACCAAGCACAGGGACTATTGCTACACCAGCAGAGGCAAGAGATGCAGCCCAGATCATGCCTTTAAACATCTTGATCTTCTTCTCAAGAGATTCAGCAGAGCACACTGGCCAGGCTTGTTGAAGAGCAGATCTCTTATGGTCCGGAACCTCTTCTTCGAGAGTGTTTTGAAATATTTTAAAATCATATTTCTCTAATTCAAAAGACGATATCAAGAAAACTTTGGGGTCTCCCAGTTCTTTCAAGTTTTTCTGACAATCCTTTCTTATTTTGCAAAGAATGTTTTGCTCATCAAATCCCTTTTTTCTTTGCTCTGCTAAAATGTCATTCTCAATCTTGGAACGAACAAAGTAAAAGTTTTTATTCTGTTTTTTTATTTCTTTAGCCAACATGACATCATTCTCCATGAACCTCTCTGAGTTTAAAATAATGAAGAAATCATAGGTGTGAAACTTGACATCTTTCAGGTATTTATTTGCTTTGAAGTTTGGACTCCCTATTCCAGGCAGGTCCCAGATTTTCACATTTGGCACTGCAGGATGCTCATACATGGTGGGCTCCATTGTAGTTTCTGTGACTCCAGTAGGTGCTGCTCCATCATCTTCATCATTTAGACCTCTAAGTGCATTTATAAAGGAGGATTTCCCAGATCCTGTCTTTCCGGTCACAGCAATGTTAAGTGAGACATTCATTAACTGGTCAAATGTTTCTTTAGCTTTTGCTATGGCCTTTTCCAGGGTGGACTCGCCTGATGCTTTTACTGCCTCAACAACAGCAGGGTCTTGACTTTCCATGTTTTAAACTGTAAAAGTTATAGATGTATATAGAAGTATGTGTACTTCAACATTAATTTATTCTTGAAGCCTGATAGCTAATCATTTCTGTTACTACAATAATCATCATATTCTTCAGTAGTGTGAATGATGGTGTCTGCTGATGGTGTTTGCTGTCCCTAAGGTGTCAGGAACTGCAATAGTTCTGGTTGATAGTGTTTTTTAAAGTGTATCAAATAACATTTTAGTAATAAAACTATTTTTTTTACATAATAAAAATAATGGAACAGATATAGCATATTATAGTTAGTTACTGACCTTTTGTGTGGAGAGCTTTTAACGTTGTATTGCCCCGTGTTGTATTTCTCTGTCAGGGTAAAAATTAACCAATATTCATAAAACAAACATATGTAAACAGATAACATGCATAATGAAATATATAAAAAATGTATATATAAAATGTTGATTAATAAATGCATATATTTAGTTTTATTAACAAAATAACAAAATAATAATACTGAAATGTATTAAAATATGGTTAAAATATATATGGGTTAAGTTGGCTACAGTTTGACAATACAGCTACACTACATGAAAAAGATGACGAATCATACAATAATAATCATAAATGCTTAAATATGACTAATATAACTAATATATAACTGTATTTTTTACGCAAATCCACGATGCGGAAATCAAAGCTATTGTGAACAGAGCAAATACTCCAATAATCTTTATTAGCCAACAACTTGGAAAAATATTTTTACAGTGTTTTATTTTCATACAATAGCCTACAGTCTTACCTACAATATTCGGTTAATGTTTATTTTTGTTATTGCATTTAATAAAGCAATTAATGTAATTTTAAAGATACTTAGTGACATATTAATGAGGAACATATAAAGCAATTAAATAACTGACAACAAATAATTAGGCTATAGCCTACTTACTTTGATTTCTGGGTTCCAGCAGTGGTAACACAATGACTCCTCACTTATAGAGATGCTTAAGAAAACGCTGCAGAAATTCCACAGACAGAAAATGAATATAAATGAAAATTAAATCGGCTGCTAAACACCGAGCTGTTACGTCACAATGTCCACTTTTTTTCTTCTTCCTTCTCGCCTTCCTCCACTTCACTGACGTGCCCTATGTTGGGAAAACGAAACTTACGACAGATGAGTGACAGTCCAAACAGCCAATCAAAGCACCGAGCCGACTTGTTCGGCATTGCTGGGAACGCCCACAAAAACGTCATAACCGTTTATGCCGAGGGGGAAAACAAACCAGTCGTATTAACGCGCGGAGACCTTGTTAGGCGCTTGATCCTTACTTTTTGTGATGATTTCGATTGATTTTTGCTTGGTGCAATGCCGAAAAGTTGCTGTGTGGCGTTCTGTACCTCTGATAAGTAAAAAAAAAAAAAAACTTGATCTGACGATGTATATGACTGATACACTGCAATGATCTGTCGTTAGTCCCGTCCCCCTGCACCGCAACCCAGTTCTGATGGGGCTTACAGTAACCCTCCTTCGCATCGCAATCAAATAAATCTCACTCCCTGATATTTTGTGATGTCATAATCTATTAAAACATTTATTTCATATTATTATACACAATCCCTTACGAAAATTAGCAATGGTATTACTATAGTAAAAGTATAATAGGCTAACCATGTTGTTTTTTAGTTTTGTTTTTTGGCATTTTTTTGTAGCCTATAACCACAGTTTTACTACAAATACCATGGTTAAACTATGGTTAGTGTAGCAAAACGTTGTTTTTACCATGGTTTAACTATAGTAACCAATAACCATGTTTTTTTGGTATTTTATATACATATTTTCAT
>NW_015659312.1:2482447-2525399 GCF_001515625.1 Sinocyclocheilus rhinocerous
TAGGGCTGCCACTAACGACTATTTTTATTTCGATTAATCTATCGACTAATTTATCGATTCATCTAAACGATTAATTTTCCACAAAAAACTCAACAATTTTACTTAAGAATATTTTATTAAACTATATTTCATTAAACCAAATGTTGTAATATTTTGTGCTGTCATAATCTATTAAAACATTTATTTCATATTATTATTATACACAATCCCTTTCGAAAATTAGCAATGGTATTACTATAGTAAAAGTATAGTAGGCTAACCATGTTTGTTTTTTTTGGCGTTTTTATTACGAATTATATTGCAGCCTATAACCACAGTTTTACTACAAATACCATGGTTAAACTATGGTTAGTGTAGCAAAACATGTTGTTTTTACCATGGTTGAACTATAGTAACCAATGTTTTTTGGTATTTTATATACATATTTTCATGTTATCTTTCTTTTAAGGCATGTATTTGTGAAAATGATTAGGCAGCCGCAGCACACACCACATAGAATAATGCTGCGCATTTCAAGGCACTTCAGTGGACCTTAATGTTACCTGTTTTGTCAATGTTAAAAAACGTTTTAATATATCAATAAGAAGTGACAGGCTTTTACTCAAGTCTTTATCACTTTATTAAAATTACATTTTAAGTATATTTCTGAGAAGTACATAAAGCCCATTTCTGAGAAGTACATAAAAAGTAGACTAAAAGTATACTTTCCTATTTTTTTGTTTAAAAGAAGTATACTAATAGCACACTTGAATAAACTTCTTTTTTGTAAGGGACGTCATAAAAACTATGAACAATTTAACTGTCAGCTAATTGCGACCAGATTCCTGTAAATAGTATACATACACTTGAACATCTTAAAACTATCAAGCATGGTAGCTAGTTTTTACACACACTCAGCACAAAATCTAACAAATAACATCCTATGAACATTGAGTCCATGCCACAGACATAAAATGTATATTATGTTCTATAGGAAAAAAATCAGTGAACAAAAGTAATGTTTATTTTTAAGATAATAAAGAAACATGTTCAGAACTGTTAGCTGAATGCATGCAGCTCAGCTTCTTGAATGGCAGCAAATATAGGCCTAGGCTACTTTGAGTATGTTATGAGTGATTGTGAGTACACACAATATGTCAAAATGGCTTAACCACAATGATCAGTGGGATGACCTTTTGACTGTGATCTCAATCTGTGATCTTAGTAGACATCAGTCAGACCCGCCACTTTCAGCACTTCTTTGGCTGTATCAGCAAGATCCTGAACTCCTGCTCGCAGAAGGTTCAGTGTTGTAGAGCAAGACATTTCTGCTGTTTTTTTACTCCCTACAACAGGAACCATGCTCCACGCAAATTTAACAGCTGCTTCCTTATGCCGAGTTCACACTGCACGATTTTCAAACTCGTCGGATCGCCGTTGTTTTCACACTGCGTGACTATCTGGGGTAGCATTCAGTTGCTGCTGTGTTCACACTGCAGGATGGCTCGGCGACAGGGGGGCGTCGGCGACGTGTCGGCGATTCCCTCAGATCGCGTCTTTGATAATTCACACTGCGTGATTGTCACTCGCGTGAACGAGCACCGATTTGCCTCCGATGTCGGGCATTTGTCGGCGATTTTGCAAAACCTGTCGGCGAGTGAAAAATCGGGCTAAAATCGTGCAGTGTGAACTCGGCATTACTTGTCAGCGCCGATAGCTCCTTATTACTGAGTTTCTTTTGCCCAATAGCGACCACTAGAGGTGACTTTCTTACAGATTTGAGGGATGGATTGTTGACTCTCACCGACAGTTTATCTATTAAGTCATCATCCAGGCCGAATGCATAGTAACCCTTGGTGAAGTAAGCCAGCAAAATGGCAGCATCACAAGCCATAGAAAGACCAGGCACTGGAGCCACAGCAATAGAACCAGAAGCGACAGCTGCCGACCAGGTTTGCTACATAAACAATTCGATTTTCTCCTCCAGAATCTTGGATGAGTATACTGGCAAAGACAAAATCAAAGCATCTCTCTTGTGAGCAGGTAGCTGCTTCTCCAGTGTGTCGAGGAGGGTTTGAAAATCATATTTGTGCAATTCAAATGAGGAAATCAGGAAAATTTCTGGGTTATCCATATCCTTCAGGTTTCTTTGGCAGTCCTCACGAATTTGTGAGAGAACTTTCTGCTCATCAAAGTCTTTCCTTTGGGATTCCGCTTGAATGTCATTGTCAATCTTTGAGCGGAGAAAGTAGAACAACTTCTTCTTCTCTTTAATTGCTTTAGCCAGCATGATGTCGTTTTCTTTGAATCTCTCTGAGGAGATGATGATGAAGAAGTCAAAGGTGTCAAGTTTCACCTCCTTTAGATATTTTTTGGCTTTAAATTTGGGACTTCCAGTCCCTGGGAGATCCCATAATTTCACACTGGGCATTGTAGGATGTGTGTACATTGTTGATGTCATTGTCGTCTCAGTCGCTCCCGTGGGAGCTGCATTGACATCATCAGGTTGAAGACCTCGTATTGCATTGATAAAGCTGGATTTTCCTGCTCCAGTTGATCCTGTAACAGCATTATGAAGTGTGACGTTGTCCAGTTTCTTGAGTTGTTCTTTCACACTTTCTGTTACATAAACGTATTCCGCAGAACTAGTGAGCATAGCATCAGGTACTTCATATACATGCTCGTCTTCTTGCTTTTTAGCCGCTGTGTCTATACTTTCCCTCTTCTCTGAGCTTTCTGATTTTAAATGTGTGTTCTTATTTGCTTTACTCTGAAACACATTATCTGTGTCATCTTGTGACTTCTTGGCATCTGGACACACTGCTCCACTGAGCAATTCTTGGTTCTGTATCTCTATAACCTCCACATTTTCCTCTTTAGTGTTGACTTTGTTTAATGGTTCACTAAAATTAGTCTTACTGAGTTTTTCTGTCAAAATATCTTTTTCCATTATAGCATCACATGGCTCTTGAAAATGGTCTGTTTCGACACTGTCAGGTTGTTTTGTTTTGTGATTGTCTGTATCTTTTCCACAATCAGTAATTTCCTTTGCTTCCTCGTTTGTCATCGGAACTGAACATTTTAGTTCTTTTTGTTCCTCTTTATGAACAGCCTTCACGTGTTGTTGTTCTGTGGTCACTTCACATGGTTCCTTAGCCTCAGTTTGCTCTTTTTGCTCGAGACATTTTTCCATTTGTATCATGTCAAAATTACACACTTCAGCTTTTTCTGACTGTTCTACAGTTGTTTCATTTGTTATATGTATCACTTCTTTCTCTGCTTGATTTTCTTTATCACTCTGCTTTCTCTCTCTCACATGTTGTTGTTCTGAGTTAACTTCACATGGTTCCTCAGCCTCAGTTTGCTCATTTTGCACCTCAAGACATTTTTCCATCTGTATCATGTTAAAATTACACACTTCAGCTTTTTCTGACTGATCTACAGTTGTTTCATTTGTTATATGTCTCACTTCTTTCTCTGCTTGCTTTTCTTTATCACTCTGTTTTTTTCTCTCTCTCAGCCTCTCTCTTTCCTTCACATCATTAAGTTTTGATTCAACAATGTCCAGTAATGAACTACTTTGTTTGGGTTTCTCTGGTTGTTTCTCCATGGTTTTAATGATTTTTGATTGGACGATTCCTAGGGACACAATGTCTTCGTGAAAGGATCCAGTGAGGTTTTGCAGCAATAGTGCTATTCTGTATGTAGTTAATATTATAAAACCAGTCTGTGATGTTTTAATAATTCATTAGAATAATGCAGCTGTTTACACTAGAGGTAGCTGTCATCACATGGCCATGTATAATTTAAATTTTTAAGTGTAGTTCACAAATCATTCAATACAAAATATATAATTTAAATATTTAAATATAATTTTTAAACTTAAACTGTTCTGACGCTATTATCATATAAATCTACACTTTCTCTTTTTCCTTTAAAGTAAGTCGATATGTTTCATACATTGAGACTTCTCACACAGTGCTTTTAAGTTACATTTAAATGTGCGCCTAGTAGCCATTCTTAATGTTGCGCTGACATCTAGCGGCGTATATATACAGTGTCATACAAATTCAAATGTAAATTTGCAAAAGCAGTTGCAGAAAGTCCAGAAACCATTGTAGAAATTCTGTCAGCCATTATTTATTTATTTTGCGAGCGAAAGTAAGTTGGAAGGGTGTTGCCGAGATAAAGCGAGTAGATCACGTAGAATAAAACTATTACTTATAATGATAAGACTGGACCCTCATGTGTATCTACATAATTTTACTCTTTTTTTTCACGAGAGAAATATTTATATTCTCAGAAACAAACAAACCTATATTTTGTACAATATAACAGCATTAGTAGACATCAATTAGTAGACATTTTCCTACACCAATAATAGCATATGTAACGCTCCAGGATTGCGATGTGATCGAAACAAACATAAAGCAGTTAACTACATTTTTGCATTTTTAATCAGATAAACTCACCTTATCTGTGCACAGGTGGTTATAATATTGGTATCTGTATATGTCTTCAAAGGATGTGGTAGCTGTTTATGAAAAAGTATGATTTAGGGTGTGGTTTAGAGAACATCTGAGAACTGAGGCTAAAAATCTAGTCAGAGCTACAAGTCTATATAAGAAACCTAATATTTCCTCAATTAAATATGAATTAAGCGACATGCTGTGGTTTAACCAAGAAAATATCAATCTGTAAAGTTCTAAAACAAAAAGAAAAAACAAAAGTGTTGATAAATGCACTTGCAGCAGGTCAATTTCTTGTATGTGTGTGAGTGTGTGCATTTTAAAATATATCTGACCATATTTAAATATTTCCTGTCCATACTATCTTATCTACATCTTTTTTGTCTTAATTTTGAAAAATAATAACTACATTTTGTCTGTATGCTGTTTCCAAATAAAACACACAGTAATTCCAAACATGCACATTGCCACATGAATGCTGTTTAGCAGGAAGTGCTTTACTGGAAGCAGATCATAGTTTTGATTCTTTTTGTAAGCTGCATGTCATATGGCAAAACACATGCATAAATGAACATGTTGCTTAACATAACTTAAAATATCAAGTGAAAGGTTTTACATTAAACCACCACAATTTTTGCATTCTGGCAGAGCATATTAATCAAAGACGCTTTGTCAGACATGCATGCTTTCATGTGAATACTGTTGATAAATCATCAACAGTGTTTCAAAGGCAGCAGTTTCAAGTATGAATCATTTAAAATGCC
Source organism: Sinocyclocheilus rhinocerous (assembly GCF_001515625.1). Lineage (NCBI taxonomy): Eukaryota > Metazoa > Chordata > Actinopteri > Cypriniformes > Cyprinidae > Sinocyclocheilus > Sinocyclocheilus rhinocerous. The sequence continues at coordinate 2,487,660 of NW_015659312.1, forward strand.
TACAGACTTAAAGGACTTTCTACTCCCATTGGTCTTTAATGTCTGCAATAATTTTATTATTATTATTATTATTTTCTTTAAATATATGTGTTCCTGGTTCATGTAAGTCTGATTTGCAACTTTTAGCACCTTCCAATCTGAGCCCTGTTTGAAGAAGATTCAGTGTTGTAGAACAAGATATTTCTGTTGTTCTTTTACTGGCAATGGTATGATCAACGGTATGTTCCATTTTTTCCCTCTTTGAGGCTTGCGTTTTTAAGCCATGGACAATCTTTAAGCAAAGTAAATAGCTTTTTCCTGAACAAGCACACTGTCATTTTTGTTTGAACTTTGCTGAGGTCCTAAAACTACATTTTTGCATTTTTAATCAGACAAACTCACCTTATCTGTGCACAGGTGGTTATAATATTGGTATCTGTATATGTCTTCGAAGGATGTGGTAGCTGTTTATGAAAAAGTATGATTTAGGGTGTGGTTTAGAGAACATCTGAGAACTGAGGCTAAAAATCTAGTCAGAGCTACAAGTCTATATAAGAAACCTAATATTTCCTCAATTAAATATGAATTAAGCGACATGCTGTGGTTTAACCAAGAAAATATCAATCTGTAAAGTTCTAAAACAAAAAGAAAAAACAAAAGTGTTGATAAATGCACTTGCAGCAGGTCAATTTCTTGTATGTGTGTGAGTGTGTGCATTTTAAAATATATCTGACCATATTTAAATATTTCCTGTCCATACTATCTTATCTACATCTTTTTTGTCTTAATTTTGAAAAATAATAACTACATTTTGTCTGTATGCTGTTTCCAAATAAAACACACAGTAATTCCAAACATGCACATTGCCACATGAATGCTGTTTAGCAGGAAGTGCTTTACTGGAAGCAGATCATAGTTTTGATTCTTTTTGTAAGCTGCATGTCATATGGCAAAACACATGCATAAATGAACATGTTGCTTAACATAACTTAAAATATCAAGTGAAAGGTTTTACATTAAACCACCACAATTTTTGCATTCTGGCAGAGCATATTAATCAAAGACGCTTTGTCAGACATGCATGCTTTCATGTGAATACTGTTGATAAATCATCAACAGTGTTTCAAAGGCAGCAGTTTCAAGTATGAATCATTTAAAATGCCTACAGACTTAAAGGACTTTCTACTCCCATTGGTCTTTAATGTCTGCAATAATTTTATTATTATTATTATTATTTTCTTTAAATATATGTGTTCCTGGTTCATGTAAGTCTGATTTGCAACTTTTAGCACCTTCCAATCTGAGCCCTGTTTGAAGAAGATTCAGTGTTGTAGAACAAGATATTTCTGTTGTTCTTTTACTGGCAATGGTATGATCAACGGTATGTTCCATTTTTTCCCTCTTTGAGGCTTGCGTTTTTAAGCCATGGACAATCTTTAAGCAAAGTAAATAGCTTTTTCCTGAACAAGCACACTGTCATTTTTGTTTGAACTTTGCTGAGGTCCTAATATACAATTTATATACAAATTTATATTTGTTTATAAACAAAATTTTATGGTAAGGTCTGCGTATCATGCATTATTAATCTTTTCTAGGTTATTTTTAATTTCACAGTGCTGTTAGATTTCTACCATAATATAAAATATAATATAAAAATACCCATACCCTAATATAAAAAAATTCATAATGCCATTTGCATCTCTCTATCTGTAAGAGAAATATGCAGTATCTTTGAATACAATTCAAAAATATATTTAAAATATTTATGCTCAGTATTGCTGTTCAGGTTTTGATTTTATCTCTTGAAATTGGTGATGGACAGATATGTGTAAAAAAAAAAAATTACTGATAGGAATGAATGAATGATGTTACTACTCATTACTATATGGGCGTACGTAGCAGTCTTGCATATCAAGTCAGCAGGCATATGTATGATGGCTCTTTCATTTCTGACTTTTTCCCATACAGGTGAATTTTAGATATTGTTTAGGGGGATGTAGCCTTTATTCTGCTAGTTAGAAACCTAAAATCGTAACCACATAAACATGGAAATTTATGTTTTTTGTTTAGATAATGAATAAATCTGTAAACACATAGTTCTATGATACAGCACCTACTGTAAAATGCTCAGTAGTCCTGACTAAGCAGGTTCAATCTAATATGTTTCAGTGCAATGTGTAATGTCCACTGCCATGTGAACTGCTTAGCCAACATGACTATTATAAAGAAAAGAGGGGTTTTCAGTTGTATTTGTAAGTGCATTAAATATATCAAGAAAAAAGTAAAATAAATGGTAGCTAAGCTATGGTGTGAATGTAAAGAATACTTGTTACTTCCAAAAAATTAAATCTTATTATGTTATTCTTGTTACCCACAACACTTCTGTTTTTAAATGTGCAATTTAGACATGATACATTTCGTTAAATTAAATTATCTATGAATAAATGATATTTGTAGGTTTTAATTATAGTTTTAATTTGTTGATATATTGTGATGATATATGATATGTATGTATGCATGTAATGAAATGAGAATAACAAATACTTATCAGTGTATAGCAGTAATCATTTTTACATGGCTTGTTGACTTTGAATTGACCAGAACATTCGTTTTTTTTATATCAAGTTATATATCTGATAAAGTTGCAAACCAATGAGCAATGTCTTCTAATTAACTAAGTCACACAGTGTAAAAAAATAAAATAAAAGAATAAATAAAATAAGTCAATCCTTTAAACAAGTATTTTATTACTTGCACAAATTACAAGTCCAGCATACATGCAGTATATACATAGAGTTATATAAAGACACAAATGAAAGAAACTGTCAAAATTAGAAAGTGTAGTTTGCATTGGTATAACAAAGTATGTTTTAATTTCAGATGCACATTCATGATCACATTTCAGTTTATTATTTTGTTGTATCCTAATAAAATCATAATTACAAAAAAGAGTATTATTATTATTATGATTACTTGATCAATTTATTTTCAAATGACATATTTATTATATGATTTGTAAGCCTGATCTGAGGCTAATTTTTATGCATATTAGGCAAGCTGTGACACAGCAAGAACATTTTTGGTGTCTTCTGCCATCTCATGCAGTCCCATATTAAGCAGGTAGTGCACTGAAGCAACAGCTGTTCCTCCTGCTGGTAGAGCTCCTCCTGGCAGCAGAGCCAGTATGGTCCCCAGTGTCTTGGCTATAGCAATCATTGGTTTAGACAGCATATCTATCACAATATCCTCAGTGGATCCATCTTTGAAGCGTGATGTCTTAGCGGCTTGTAGTTGCTCCAACGGTTTGTTCACTCGTTCTGATAGGGCCTCTAGGGCCTGATTTGATAAGCCGAAGCCCACAAAGACTTGCTGAAAAAACCTCTTCATGATGCCATAATCACAGGCCAGTGACAATCCCGGGATGGGAGCTATCGCCCCGACCCCGGCCGCAAAGGCGTTTAGCCAAATAAGTTTCTTGTAGTATGTTATCTTCTTTGTGAGGGCCTCAAGAGAATAAACGGGCAAAGACTGAATGAGAGCAAATTTCTTGTTCTCAGGAAGTTCATCTTCGAGGGTGCTGATCAGCTTCTGAAAGTCATATTTTTCCAAGTTAAATGAAGACACTAGGAATATTTTGGGTATTCCGACTTTCAGTAGGTTCGCCTTACAGTCCTCTCGGATGTTTTCGAGCAACATCCGCTCATCAAAGTTTCTTTTGTGTGATTCAGCGCGAATGTCGTTGTCAATTTTAGTGCGAATGAAATAAAATAGCTTCTTGCTCTTCTTGATCGCTCTAGCCAGCTCTATGTCGTTCTCCTTAAATCTTTCAGAGGTCACTATGAGAAAGAAGTCGTACGTGTGGAAATTGACTTCTTTCAGGTACTTCTTTGCTCGAAATTTTGGACTACCAATTCCAGGCGGGTCCCAGATCTTCATGTTTGGCATGGAGGGATGTGGGTACATGCTGGGCTTCATGGTAGTCTCAGTTGTTCCTGTGGGAGCTGCGTTCTTATCATCATTAGGAAGGCCTCTGATGGCATTGACGAAGGAAGACTTCCCTGCCCCTGTCATCCCGGTTATAGCAATGTTAAGTGTAACATTCTCTAACTCCTTCAGTTTACTTTTTAGTTTGTTTGTTTTTTCTGCAGGTGGAGAGTCAATTATTTCTTGTAATGCTGAGCCAAGAGAGTCTGAATCTTCTGTGTTCGCTGTGGCATCAGACAATATGTCTACAAACTCTCTGGAAACCACATAATAATTACTGGGTTTGTCCTCTTCCTCTGGCTTTTTGATGTCTTTTTCTTTAGGTTCGTCAGGACATTTCGTCTGTACATTTTTCTCAGCTATATCCAGTTTTTGCAGCAAAGTTCTTGGACTGATTGCTGGACATTTAGAACGTGGCGAATGAGCTTTTTTGTCTTTAGTCTCTTCTGTGCTGAATGAATGTGATAATGATCCAGATGACTGGCTGGAGCAATCCTCTTCATTATAGGGATTTACCAAATCTGTCATGGTAGCTCTATAATGTAATAATAAATTAATTAAATCATATTTGATTAATAATAAATTAACAGTGTTAAGCACAGAGAAGTACTTTATATAAGGGTGATGCATGTTGCACAATTAAAAAAAAAGAATATTATATATAAATGAATTATATATATATATATATATTTTTTTTTTACCCACCGCTGTGAGAAGTGAATTCTCTGCTCAGCCTCTGGCAGCTTCAGTACTGTCCACTGCAACATATAGTGGGACTGAATCATACAGGCAAACGTCTCACTGATATGGTCATTTCATTTCTGATCTGAAAGGCATAAAGCAACATGTTGCATCCATTTCTTAATTGCATAAAAACATAATTTAGATATTTTTGTAAAACTGCTTATAGACCAATGATAGCTGTTTATATTGCTTTAAACTTGGCTGTAGTTCTTCATTTTTTATTTATTTATTTATTTTGTTTCAACAGTACGCCTATTAATCTTTGAATATACTGATTCAAATCATATATGATTTTATTTCTTCCAAAACAAAAAATAAATGATTGGTAGAATTACAAAAGAAAGTATGGGATAAGTCATTTAAGTCTTAAGACATAAACAGCTCAAATATAACAGTTCTCAACAAAATTATTTAAAACATATTTAAAAATTGCTTTATCGCCAATAAGTAAGTTAATGTGAGTGTAAAGTTCATAATATATAATGTAATAGAAAGTTATCTTACCTTTGGTTTTACAAAAGGTACAAAACCAAATGAGCTGTGTTAAGTGCAGAACGAGAGTTTCGTAGACTTCAGGGTGTGTCCTTTATCAAGAACTTCCTCCTGACAGAAATTCCCTGAAGACACAAACATGCTCCAGATTTAATATTTGTTTATTATTAAGTTACTTCAGAATAGAGCAGAATTTGTTACTTATCACCACACAAACAGGACTGGTGGAATTTCTTTCCGTGTGTTTCATGTGATGCCCCCTTAGACCAGAGCAATCAATAAACTGTGTACAATTAACAAGTGTTGCAGTGATTTTTTTCCTGTCTTTAACCCACATTTAAACACAACGTCATGAAGGGTCTATCACCATGTTCTCAATTTGAAGCACCTCAAGGAGGATTGTGAGAGCACAAACAAAGATGTATAATATGTGCAAGCAATCAACAGAATTTCACTAACATGCTGTTTCCAAGTGCATTTATTGCAGCTCACCTTTACCTTAAACCCAAACCTGATCTTAAAAAAAAAAAACAGCTTGTATGCAACCATTGAAACAACAGAAGACCTAAAAGCAGGAAATGGTTTGAGACATATTCAGATGCAGAATAACTGAAACAACTGTAAATAAAAGAGAAGCAGTTGGACACGGTATTCCAGATATGCACACTAAATCCAGCAGACAATTCTCAGAAACCTTAATGACACGTAAACCAACTACTGCAGATGTGTGCCCTTGAAGAATTTAAAGTATTTATTAAAATATAATCAACTCACAAGAGGCTTTGATCAATGTCAAGTACAAAACACAATAATTAACCAATTGATTTGTGGGTTTCTCTAGCTCAGCTGGTGGAGAATGGTGCTAGCAACACCAAGGTAAGGAATTTGATTCCCAGGAAACATGATCCAATATAAAACCTAATTTTTTTTATTCCCATTTGATTTTACAGCAGAATTTTAATCTGAAGCTATTTTAATTACTAACTATTAATTTCATTGTCTTTCTTCTTACATAAGTACTGAAAGAACAAATAATTCTCATGTTGCTTGTTATTTATCTGCTGTCAGTAACATTTCTCACAGGGAAATAGAAACTATAAAAAAGACCACAAAACCTCTGACTGCAGTGAAATGATTGATGAATAGCTGAAATTTTAAACCCATTGTTGTGAAAGTTTATTTAAATAACATATTTTGCATATTTTTGCAACTCAGCAAGCTCATACACTCTTAAAAAAGGGTACCAGGAAGCACCAAAAAGGGGGTTTCACAGCGATCCAATCGAAGAAACTTTTTTGGTTCCCTGAAGAACCATTTTTCTTGGTGCCATAAAGAACTTTTTCTGGTACTACAAAGAACCCTTTTTAAAGGTTCTACAAAGAACCACTGATGAAAAGGCTCTTCATGGCCCCATTTCTTCCAGATCAATATCCTCACATTTATCATACTATACATTTTCTTTAATAGGTTTGTTCATAAAATAATTTAGAAACTAAAAAGAAAATCCAGAAGTAACAAGACTTTACAAGATATAGGCCTATGATTAAAATGTTTATTGCATTTACATCAATGCATTATACATCATACCTTGATACTGTGTGTTTGTGTGTTTAATAAGGATGTGCACGAGTACTAGAGCACTCAGACTTGACAGCGATGATCAATCATATGTTTTAAAGTCACTGCAATCATCATTTTCATGATCGATCATCGCTGTCAGTTCGAGTACACTACTCAATGATATTTTTCTCTTTTTCTGATTGGTTAGTGCAGCATTTTGGGAGGTACCTGAGCTCTGACTGGTTAGTGTTAGGACAGCATGTCATCCAGACGGTCAAAAAAAAGACCTATCAGTACTTGAAAAGAAAAATTTACAAAAATGCACATCCCTAGTGTGTAATACAGTGAATACAGCAGGTTAACATCAGTACCCCCATTATCCACTACTATGCCCTTTTTTCTTCCAGTGGAAACCGCCACTGGTTCAAAGAGTTCCCGCTTTCACAGTCCTTCTGATGAATGGTTGAGACTCGGTAGTTGGTACATAGGATCCTGTAACAAAAAAAAAAGAAGACATTTTCAATAGTTTCTCAATTTTCATAGTTTAACACCAGTATAATGATGCACAATGACAAACAAAGATAATGGAAAGGTATTTTCTAAGCTGAACAGCAGTAAAAAGAGAAACAAAACAAGTCAAAGTGCTATCTTGCAAGTTCATCCATCCATCTATTCACTCTCCAAACCACTTATCCTCTGTCGTGGGGGCTGAAGCCTATCCCAGCATCTTGGGCCACAAATGTATAATTAATGGATTTTAGCAATATAAGCACTATACAACACTGTACAGTACCTGTCAAAAGTTTGGAAACATTACAATGTTTTAATGTTTTTGAAAAAAAAAATACTCTTCTGCTCACCAAGTCTGCATTTATTTCATCAAGAATACAGAGGAAATAGTAATATTGCAAAATATTCTTACAAATTAAAAGAACTGTTATCTATTTTAATATATTTAAAATGTAATTTATTCCTGTGATCAAAGCTGAATTTTCAGCATCATTACTCCAGTCTTCAATGCCACATGATCTTTCAGAAATCATTCTAATATGCTGATTTGCTGCTTAAGAAACATTTCTTACTATTAAAACAGTTGAATGCAGTTTTTGCTTCTTAACATTTTTGTGGAAATGGGGATACATTTTTCATGATTCTTTGTTGAATAGAAAGTTCAATGAACGGCATTTATTAAATGTATTAAATAATTTAGTAAATAGAAATCTTTTCCGATATTATAAATGCCTTCACTGTTAGTTTTGATAAATTTATTGCACCCTTGATTAATAAAAGTATTAATTTCTCTCTTTTGGATCTTACCACAAATGCTTGAATGGTATCATTGTTTCCATAAAATGTTAAGCAGCAAAAACTGTTTTCAACATTGATAATAATCAGATCAGATACAGCAAATCACTATATTAGAATCATTTCCGAAGGATCATGTGACACTGAAGACTGTAGTAATGATGCTGAAAATTCAGCTTTGATCGCAGGAATAAATTACATTTAAAATAGATTCACTTAGAAAATAGGCAAATTGTGATAATATTTTACAATATTTCTGTTTTACTGTATTTTTCATCAAATAAATGCAGTAGTGGTGAGCAGAAGAGACTTCTTTAAAAAAAAAAAAAATCGTACCAACCTCAAACTTTTGAACAGTATTGTATGTTAGAAGTTTTACTAGTCATATGGTTCATAGCGCCTTAGAGATGTTATCTGACAGGAGGTCTGCTCCAACACGGCCATCAGCATACAGTAGAAGAAACTAGAAACCTAACATGCAATTTGTCACAGAACCAACAATATTTAGTATGTAGTGCCAGGTTTAGGGAAACAAGCTAGAGCAGAAGCGAATGCAGAAAATAAAATTTATATATATCGTCTGTGCAGACAAAGGCAGAACAGTTAGTATGTTTTGCTCAAACTTTCGCCATGGCATTAGAACTGCTACACCGTTGTCGCTTGCGAAATCAAAATGACTGCTCCGTGGTTGGAAACTTACAGATTAAGGGGCGGTAATATTATAATGAGATCCCTTTGCCACGTCACCAAGGGAGCGAAATCAGATGCGCTCGTTTTCTCAGACGCTTGCAGAAAAAGGCTTACCAAAACAAAGTTACTGGGTTAATCTTTTTTACGTGTTACTGTTCAGGTTTGTCTTGTGGTTGCCTTTACAGTCAATGACCTGGTTGTCTGCTACCATAAGCCTATTATCAAATCATACAGCCCTACAGTTGTTGTGGTCATTACATTTTCAAGCAGATAAAGGAATTTCTCCACTTTTGCCAATTTTTTTGTTTTGTTTTTTGTTTTTCTGAACAATCCTCTCCTTAGTACCCAACAATTTTAACAAACTGTACTTCTGTCTCTCATAGTCCTTTGGCATCTTACTTGAACAACTACTTCTTCAGTGCCTTTTACACTTTCACTAAGAGGTTGGACCTTAAACCACTTATTATAGCAATAATTAAACCACATAATAGCAACAATTAAAGCAATAATCACTTTAATAATTAAAGTATTATCAATGCATGACTATATCTGACCCCATGACGCAATGGGAACTATAATTAAATGAGAGATATTTGATGCTGTTTCCATGTAAGGAGTATTAGTAAAACCACTGTAACAATATGAACTTTGCTTTTTAAAGACACCTTAACCAACCAGTCTCAAAAATGAAAATCTCATAGGGGAATTCACTAAGAATGAATCACACCCGCTGGCATTGCTGTTCATTTGCATGCACTATGTTTGTTATTTTAAGGCCTAATTCCCCCGTCTTGTGGGTTGGTTCTGAGCACTATATGTACTGGTACTGTAGAAAGGAGATAGAAATGAAAGACATTTACCTTAAATGCTCACTTATTTAGTGATAACATGGACCATATATAAATACAAATGAAGGCTGGAATCAAGAACAAAAACAGAAATTCTCAAAAGTTCCCAACAAGAAAACCCAAATATAGCAGCACTTGGTCAATGCTGGAAGAAATATCTAGTCCTTCTCAAACAGGGCAGCTCCCAACACATAACAATTAATGAATTAAATAAAAATAAAATGTGCTAAAACATTTTTAGTACTTCAGTAATGCAGTATAATTACTATAAAGCAGAAAACACAATATATTATTAGGTAAATTGTGTTTTTATTGTGGAAATAGATGTCTTAAAAGTGTATGTGTGTGTGTGTGTGTGTGTTTCTGTTATGTGTGTTCATTGCTTTGCCAAAAACTGCTGTGGAAGTATGACTTATATACTTTCAAAAACATCCGAATGAACTGGTTTGTGACATGAAAACTTTCCATGGGAAATACACAGTTCATACAGTAAATTTCACTGCGAGAATCTACAGACTTCATAGGCATTTTCAAAGAAATGTGCGCTAAAAACACTAGCCTTTTGCTTACTGTGTGTAGACAGTGAAAACAGAGAACAAAACAACGGGTGCTGTTGGTCGACATCCATATTAAACCTAATTGTTATTTTTTGTAAACTGTTAATCTGTAACAAGTCTAGGTTCATTTGAGTATCATAAGCCTTTATAGCCCTTTGTCAAACAGATGAAGAGAAAATTACATTAGTATATAAGCAACTAAAAAGAAAACTTTGAATATGAATTAATAAATTATTTCCCCTAAATTTATGATGAGAGTAGTTTAGATTGATGAACATTTGCTTTTTGCTTCTCTGAGAAGTAAGAGCATTTTTGAGAAAGTAAAATGTACACATTAACTTGCATGTTAGGTTAACTGCTGCATGAGATCTAATGGAGAGTCTCATCAGAGAATCACATCTTAAAATGGACGGCAAATAAAAATAGAAAAGCTATTCTGAAAGAATGTCCTTGGAAACTAGAGAATGGCAAGTAAAGACTGAGGACTGAATTTTTGGTTCAGTGGTTTAATATTAAAGGACTGAACTCCCAATACAAAGTCACTTGTACAGAAGTAAATAACCCACAATCGGTAAAGATAATAGAAATATAGAGACCTTGCCTTTCACAAAGAGAATCATTCTGTCCTTGGATTTGTCCTCTGACCCAAAAATAACATCTGGGTGTTTCCCAGCTTACAGCACAAATTTGGATGCACATCTGTTGTTCGTGATAACCCACTAGCCCACCTCTCTTTAAAAATAATTCTTAATAAAAAATTCACACACACACACATTATACTTTATATATATATATATATTTTTTTTTTGTGACGTGACATGTGGCCATGTGGCCAGTATGGTGACTCATACTCAGAATTAGTGCACACACACACCGTGAACACACACCCGGAGAAATGGGCAGCCATTTTTTTGCTGCGGCACCCGGGGAGCAGTTGGGGGTTCGGTGCCTTGCTCAAGGGCACCTCAGTCGTGGTATTGAAGGTGGGAGAGAGCGCTGTACATTCACTCCCCCCACCTACAAAGGTACAAGACTCGAACCCGCAACCTTTGGGTTACGAGACAGACTCTCTAACCATTAGGCCACAACTTCCCCACAATTATATATTTAAATCATTTTTGATATATAAATTAACTAAATAATTAATCATTCTCAAATAGATTTTGATGCATTCCACTCAAATTATTTTTTAAAACAGCTAGGAACTGTACCTGACATTAGTTTAGTAGATGTTTTTTTAAAAAGCTTAATCAAATCTGTAATTAGTTGGTATTTATACTGAAATATAAGAAAATACAGTAATATAATAAATATCGAGTGCAGCTGTGACAATTTCAAAAAAATCTAATTATAACAAATTTAGCTGTGTATTCCTCTGTCATGCTGAGATCTTTTTTTTGGGTCAGCACAACATTGTACTGAATGAGGGTTCTGAGCAGATCACTGTCAGTGACATGATGCTGATCATTCAGTACATGCAGCATATTGCTCTGCCCAGCAGCTGTGTTCCTGCTGCCAAAACACCATGAGCTCCTGTGAGTGAAGGTTTTGAGTCAGTTTGTTACCAGTTATGAAGTGTTAAGATTGTTTGTTGCTCTCACTCTTTCTTTCTGTAGCTAGTGATTCCAACAGGCGGCAGAGTCATTCCCATTCCCAGCATGACTGTGCTGTGCTCAATACCTTGTCCCTAACACGAACATTAACCCTAACAAAAAGGACCTTGACAATGACAATATACATGTGCGATTTAATCCACTAATCCTTGTCATCCTTGGTTGAATTTAACATACATAAAAAATTGTGACTAACAATATCTTCCTAACTGAATATAATAATTAATAAAGAATAACATTTGTACATATTTTTCTTTTTTCTAAATAATTTGCAGAAAAAATTCTGGACACTTTCTTAAAGAAAAAAAACCTGAACACTGATGTTAATAATGTGGAGCCAAGATAACAAAACAGAATATCATAAGCAAAGGACTCTGCTATTAGCAAAATGAAAAATTTCTAATAGACCTTTACATCCATTGTTTCCAGATGACTTTAACATGTGTCAGGCTTTAAGGCACAATATTTCATAAGCAGTTGTCTTACGAATGTTGTAAGTAATTTTGTAATAATTATAATTGAAGCATTTTTACAATAAACATAAGTGAAACATTTGCACTGTCCTGTAATGAACTAAATGATTAGTAGTCAAAGTCTGAACTGAATGGCTAAAACACATTTCTTGAAACCATCACTCAATTTCTCAAAACCTTAAACACAAATCCAAATACTCAAACTAAATTCACGAAACCTCTATGACTTGCAAAATTGTTTCCTCAATACAATATACTTTTTTTCTGTAATATTCTGGATGCTGTGTTCTCCATTTTTCTCTGTAGTCAGTGTCTAATGAATGCTCTGTAGTGTTTATTTTATTGACTCATATTTTATTGACATCATTTTATTGAGTCAGAGGTTTTGTGAATTTAGTTTGAGTATTTGGATTTGTGTTTAAGGTTTTGAGAAAATGAGTGATGGTTTCAAGAAATGTGTTTTAGCAATTCAGAAAAACTGAATATATTGTATAGGCCTACTCTATGTACTGCGAGAATAGTATTGTGCTGAATATTGAATAGTACTGAATGTTTGTATATATATTTAGCACTTGGATACTGCAAAAATACTGCAGTCCAACTGCAAAGGCCAAAAAGGTCAAATAAAACTGTAATATACAGTGCACTTGCCTTTGACTAAACTTAAAATGGTGAAACTATCCAAGGACAAAATCTGAAATGACACTGGAATCAAATGTGTTTCACAGAACCTTTAGATAGCATGTTATAGGTCATGTGAATATATGTACATGTACTGCACATGCACTGTAAGAAAAAAAGAACATAATTATATCTCTCCTGCTGACATTTTTTAAGGTCTATTCATCATGAGAAAAATAAAATCAGTTAAATGCAAAATCATAAGTCTATTGATTTATGTATTTCTTGGTTTTCTATTTTAATTATTTATTTTTATTTTAAAATATATGAATTACTTAATAAAAGTTAGATATTGCAGAAGTTAACATTTAGTTTTTTTTTTTTACATTTGTAACCATTTCAGATATTTCTAATTTGTAGTGTAATTTATTATAAATACATTCTAATCGCAGATAATATAATCTATAGCTAATATGATTAGCATTATAAAAAGCCCCAAAAATAGATGCATGAAGCACAAATACTGATTGTATATGATTTAAACATATAAGCTGTAATATCAATAACATGAACAACTTTGTTTACCAACTAGCAATGAAATCAGACAAGGCAAAGACAACCGAGTAAAATAAACTTTCACAAACAACAACAAAAAGATTGCCACAAACATATTAAACATCTTTGTTAAGTGGACATTTACTGGAAATTTAAACTGAAATACTTTTACCGATCTGTTTGCTTCTTGTGAGAAACATTACCAGGAAAAATGTTCTGTTTTCCAACTGTAAATTGTGAAACAGTCAGGGACAAGCACAGATGCAAAACCTGGGTAAGAAGATGGACAGCTGATCAAAACTTGTTTCAGGGTGGACACCTGCTGTCAAGGTCACAAAGCCTAAAATAAACATAATCAACAGCACAGCTGCTGGATCTCCATGGTTGTATCAAAATTTGACATACAGTTTCATCTACACTGTTTAAAAATGTAACTTTGTGCTCTAATTTGTTCCCTGTAATATTAATACTATTGTATTGCAGATGGCTTTTCACTGTTAATGAGGTTTTGACTTGATGACAATCATTTTTACACCAAGTCTAAAAATATCTTGATACTATATATTTTCTATACACTGGGTGCCAATGCAACCCCAACATACTGTTTTCTCTTCATGGAAACACAATTATAGCATATTGTTTATCAGACTTCAGATATGTCTTTTGGAGCTGATTGGTCAATGGCAGACCACTTGGGCGCGGAGGGCTGACAGTCCTATAAATACTGCAAGTGAGGAGCGAGACCTTGATCGAACAGGTTAAATCAGCAGCCATGAGGTCTTTGGTGTTCCTGGTGCTCCTTGGAGCTGCCTGTGAGTAGAGACTCCATTCACTGATTCACTGCAATTATGAATTTCACTCAGCTCATTTTACAGGTAAGCATATTTAATATACTGACGATACTCTCATTTGTGTAGTTGCTCTGGATGATGACAAGATTGTTGGTGGATATGAGTGCACACCCTATTCCCAGCCCTGGCAGGTGTCTCTGAACTCTGGCTACCACTTTTGTGGTGGCTCTCTGGTCAGCGAGTACTGGGTTGTGTCTGCTGCTCACTGCTACAAGTCGTAAGTGATGTCTTCATAAATTAGTTCATGTATCAGTCCATTGGTTTCCTCAGATCTGAACAGTATTTGACTTGGTCTTTCAGACAAGTGGAGGTCCATTTGGGTGAGCACAACATCGTAGTTGATGAGGGTTCTGAGCAGTTCATCTCCTCTGAGAAGGTCATCCGCCATCCCAACTATGACTCCTGGACAATTGACAGTGACATCATGCTGATCAAGCTTAGCAATCCCGCTAACCTCAATCAGTATGTGCAGCCTGTGGCCCTGCCCAATGGCTGTGCCGCCGCTGGCACCATGTGCAGTGTCACTGGCTGGGGAAACACCATGAGTTCCAGTAAGTGTCAGGATTCATAATGCCACTCCTTTTCTCTACATGTTCATATCACTTTGGTCCACTCCATCTCTGCTGCTGTTGTATTAAATTCTTTGCAGCTGCTGATCCCAACAAGCTTCAGTGTCTGGAGATCCCCATCCTGTCCGACAGCGACTGCAACAACTCCTACCCTGGTATGATCACAGATACCATGTTCTGTGCTGGATACCTGGAGGGAGGAAAGGACTCTTGTCAGGTAGAGGATGACAAGAAATACAATTGTTGCATGAATATTATATGAGACAATCTTAATAATAATAATTTGTTATGTTTCTGTTCTTCAGGGTGACTCTGGTGGTCCTGTGGTGTGCAACAATGTGCTGCAGGGTATTGTGTCCTGGGGTTATGGCTGTGCTGAGAAGAATCATCCTGGTGTCTATGGCAAGGTAATATAGTAGTTGTTGTTGTTGTTTAATAATTGTTACAATGTGTTTGGTTTAAAATGAAGCACTTATTTGATTTTTATGAATTGTCTTTTCTTCAAGGTCTGTGTGTTCAGCCAATGGATCGCCGACACCATGAATAGCAACTAAATCTGATACGTAATCACATACAGCCTCCAAATCTGCAATCCATCAGTTTTTCTTTGTTTTGGAGGTTAAAAACCTGTAAAAAATAAAAGCATTTAAAAATATACTGCTTTCCCAAAGTACTTCATTCATATTTGTCAATGAACACTGAATATATTGTTTTAAGTACTTTAACAGGCCTACATTTAAAGGTGCAGTAAGTAATTTCTGGAAAACGCTGTTGATATTTGAAATGACCAAAACAAACATGGCCCTACCCAAAAGGATCACACCCCTATCTTGATGCCTCCGCCTCCACATTCATGTACATGCTATACAACACAGGCAATGATTAAGGGGTTATAGCGATCACTAAAAGAGGAACCAAAACAAAAAAGTTCTCCGGTTACTGATGTAACTTTGGTTCCCTGAGATGGGAACAAGACATTGTGTACAGCATAAGAAGACGCTTTGGGGAAAGACCTTTCTCCTCAAATACTGAAGTATTATTCGCTTAACGCTATTACATTGCAAAAGGCCAATGGTACTCAAGCACATGAAAAGGGGACAGGAAAGTGCCGTATATAAGCAATGAGTGGCATTTTACCAGAAGATTTCTACTGAATAAGAGAGCTTACGAAAGACCTGAGCATAACTAACAAAGCTTGAATGCAACGTCTCGTTCCCTACTCAGGCAACCGAGGTTACATCAGTGACCAGAGATGTTCCCTTTCGAGAGGGTCTCTTGACGTTGAGTACAGCGTAAGCTGACACTTTGGGGAATGTATAACTTCGCACCATGTTACTGTGAAGTGCGCTCAGCATAGGTGGAGGCATAAAATAAGTTAAAAAAAGTTAAAAATAAATAAAATAAAAACCAACTAAACCCAGCTGATTTAGCAAAACGCCAGCTAAAAACAGCTGATTTGGCAAAAAAAAAAAAAAAAAGTTAACAACCAGCTAAAACCAGTTGATTCAGTAAAAAACAGCTAAAAACAACCTAGGCTGGTTGTCTAGTCTTAGCTGGGTTAAGCTGAAAATAGCTTGTTTAAACTTGGTTGGTCTTTTAAAACGTCTCCCAGCTTGACCAGCTAAGACCAGCCAAAAAGTAGCCAAAACCACTTTAAAACCAGCCTGAGAGACCAGCCAAAGCAGCCAACCAGCTTAGGCTGGTTTTAGCTGTTTTATTCAGTAGGGAATTGTTAAGCTTTGCTATAGCAATAGACAGCTTAAATACACCATAAGACTCACTGTACAAAAGTTTTGAAAGTCTATGGGATTTTTTGTGGTTTATGAAAACCATCGAAAACCAGTTGGATCAGTTAGAAAAGTCACAGCACACTAAGTCATACCAGTCTGAAGGTCTGACCCGAGTTTGGTGGTTGTAGCTTTAAAGCTCTAGGAGGAGTTAAGTGTTAAATTTTGGCGAAGAAGAAGAAGAAGTTTAAATAGTAGATAAGTAAGTTGGCTTTCTCAAGCCAACTTAAATATCTGACTATGCAAAATAATCATCTTTCACAGAGAGCTCAAAAGAAAATACATATGTTTAGTCATTTTAAAAGCTTTATTAAAACTTATTTATAGGCAATGTATATTATAAATGTATAATATTAATTGCCAGTTCATATAATATGATCTCTAACCCAGGATAAAACCTGCTCTGGAGTGTAGCATAAGTTAACATGGCTACGAAACCCACTCAAAACCAACCCACCTTCTTGAGCCCGAAAACTCAAGAGTTTGCTCAAACATAATTGAACTTACCTGGATAAAAATCAAAACCTGCTTTGTGAAACAGGCCTCTGCTGAAGACCACTGTGTGAGTGTTATTAAACGTACAGATGTAACAAACTGTTAAATGATTTTTTTTTAACTCCACACACCCACACACACTAGTTTAGTACTATCTAAACTAAACTGCTATTATGGAATGCACAATACAGAAAGACAAATATAAAGATGAACATGTCATCATTCATTATCCGCTTGAGATAAATATACTCTACATGCTGAATGTAGAAATATGTAAACAGTGTGTACTGCATATATGACTGCTGATTGTAAAAAGTTGGCACACTCAAAATTGCATTAAATACAGATGGAAAATGTGGGTGGGAAGATGGACAGCTGTTGAAAACTTGTGTTACATTGAAACTTCAATGTCAAGGTCACAAAGCTTAAAATTAACCTATTCAGCAGCACAGCTGCTGGATCTCCCTGGTTGTATCAAAGATTTAAATTCTGTTTAATCTACAAACATTGGTTAAAAATGTAACTTTGTGTTCAATTTGTTCATCAGAATTTAAATACATCTGTATTGCAGGTGGCATTTCACTGTTAGGTTAAGGAGGTTCTGGCTTTATGTTTTGAGAAATTTACAACAAACATTTTACCTTTAAGAATATAAGCAATAAAAATTATATATCTTGTTTCTTTACATGCTTGATAAACTAGGTTACATCAGATTGCCAATGCAGCAATAATATACAGTTTTCTAACATTCAAATAATCAAGATATAATTCTGTATCTCTTCATAGATACACAATGACAGCACTTCAGATATGTCTTTTGGAGCTGATTGGTCAATGGCAGACAACTTGGGCGTGGATCAATAGGCTGACAGTCCTATAAATACTGCAAGTGAGGAGCGAGACCTTCATCGCACAGGTTAAATCAGCAGACCATGAGGTCTATATATATATATATATATATATATATAAACAAAGAGAAAGAAAATATATTTCATTTGTTATAATCAACAACATGAAGTGAACATGAAATGAGAGTTACATCAAGGCTTCCCAAACTGCGGTTCGTAAAGGGACTGCAGAGTGTTTGAGAGTTTAATGAAAAGCTAATAATAAATTAAATTATAAACAAGTAAAATTAAAATCATTTTAAAATAACATCAATCAAAATAAAACACTTACTAAAAAATTAAGTATTTTGTACCTGCATGTCATATGACCATTAACCAAAGTTAGAGAACCGGGAACATGCAAATGTGTTACTTAATTATTAAAATATAAATTTTTAAAATCTAAGGGGTACTTCAAGTAAATATATTAGGTGAAAGATGTGCCTGCATTACATGTAAATAAGAAATAACATGAATTTATGCATTTTAATGTGTTTGAAAGACAAAAGCCTCCCAAATGACATAGTAATACATGGTTAAATAACCTTATTCAAATACAAATTAATGTGTTCATCAGTAGTTGATGCAATGTTGAAACACTTAAACCTGAAATGATTTGTGTAAATCCAGTGGTCAAATGCCGAGTAGTCACCTGACTAGTGACTGGTCTTTGTGTGAATGTCCACAAACCTGGAAGACTTTCTTAGTGTACATAAGCGGTAGGCTAATTTTGAAAGGAACATTTAAAAGATGCAAAGGGGGAATTAGGGAGAATCAATAAATTATAAATTTTTTTTTGCTATTGTATGAATAATATGCAATCATGTAATCAATAAAAAAGTAACTGCAGTCCGATTACAAGTATTTTAAAATGTAATTTAATCTAATTACAAGTACTTAATTTTTGGAATCTGATTACGTAATCCAGATTACATGTAATCATTACTACCCTGGGGTGCGTTTCCCAAAAGCTTTGTAAGCCTAAATTCATAAAAACGATCGTACGACTGATCTTAATATTACGGTCTGTTTCCCAAAATCATTGTAGATCTACGAGTGCTCTGGAGTAATCGTAAAACTCTAAGTGCATCGTAAGAAGACAGAGTTATGCGGTCACCTGCAGGACAATCGGCAGATTGCACCTTTAACTTTATTCAAGTGCAATGTGATTATAATATAAGGATTTGATTGTACTTTATTGTACACTTTATTACTCTTTTTTTTTATTAATTTATAAATGAAATAATTAAAAAGGGCAGAAAAAATAGAAATACACATCTAAATTAAATGACTGAATGAAAAAAAAATTAATAAAAGAAGTAATGTAGGAAATATGCTTCAAAGACTGGGGGAAAAATCTGTCAATGACTTGCTGAAGTGCACGAAAATGTATTGGACCCGGAAATATCATCTCTCTCTCTCTCTCTCTCTATATATATATATATGTGTGTGTGTGTGTAAAGTATATTATATATTATTATGTAAAGTATAATATTATACACTATAATATAATATAATAATATAATATAATATAATAGTTATTATATCCGAGTCTGGAACGCAGCATTAGGTTAACATTTCAATAAACGAGCGTGTACTACAATTACGAACCATTCTCTAAGGTGACATTTCAGCACTTGACAAACGGATAGCGACTACTAAGTAGCACTTAAAGCACAGCTATGTGCGATTGTGTTAAGTGCATTTTTGGGAAACACACGTGAAACAATAACAAACGATCGTAAAATCACTTGCAGAAAACGCTCTTAAGCGCTAAGATCAATCGTTATCGGGAAACCCGGCCCAGTACAGTTGACCGGAAATGACTGAGCTGGCTTATCTAAAACCAGGAAGTAATCGTGCATATGGTCAATTCCGAGGGAAAACCGCGGACTTGGCAACACTGAGTGGAGGTGACGTATTTCCAGATCCACGCGACCAGCGGCGCTACAATTTAAATGCCATGGAGGCAAAAAAAGTAGAAGGCATACTGGTATGTGGGATACCCATAAAGAACAAATTCTTGTTGAGTTGTGGCAGCAGAGGGCATGCTTGTACAATGTGTCCTCTAGCTGCTATCATGACCGCACCAAAAAGGGCATAGCATGGAAGGAGATAGCGGAGGAACTGCAGCTGCCAAGCTCCCTGTGCAAAACTGGCATCCCAAGTTGTCCTCTTTTCCCGAGGCATGAGCGGGTCCATATTGCCCTCTTTCGCCGGCGCCTTTTCTTTGTTTCAGCGCACATGAAAAGCACAACTGCCAAAGCGCGATCCATCTTGATGTACCGGTATTTGTTTACCACTAGCGCATGCTGATTACGTTGCGCTAAGAAGTTCGTAAAAACGATCGTACGACTGATCTTAATATTACGGTCTGTTTCCCAAAAGCATCGTAACTTAAGTAGCACTTGATTGAAAATCATCGTAGATCTACGAGTGCAACTGTAACTGTTTCCTACTTGATTAAATTAAACCCTAAATATAACTGAAAAAACCCCCACTGATTTCGGCCCGAAGGACAGCGTCACCTGAATTCACAAATCATGGAGAATGATATTCGGTATTATTTGCATGTCTATGACAGCGCACTGCATATGTATAGCCAAAATAAATCTGAATATCAAACCGCAAACTATCTTTACTGCGGTCTGATACCGGAGCACAAAGGAGTTTGAGGAGAACTTTAACGCTTAGAGCACATATGTATAGGCTACCTTCCAGCAGACTAAACATTTTCTGAATAAATGACAATAAAATTGAATGATCCCAGATGTACTTAAAACATGTTCAGAAAAACGAATTTAATGGATTTTAAGAGTAAAAATTAGCCTATTTATCGGCGTGACTATAATCGCTGTTGACAATGCTTGCATGCGGAACCTTACTCAAGTCTTATGTTTCATTCAGGACTCTTCAGACCGACGCACCATCACACATGCATTTCTCCCTGTGCTGAGGTTACCTGAATGTATAGCAGAAATAAATGCGTCTGTTGATCTCCAGTGGATGTAATCGCTGATCACAGAAGTGCTCGTCTGAGTTCCCCCCCCCCAATATATTTAACGTTGTGTAACAGAGGGGTATTATTTTCTGGTGGAGTGTCCTTGACCGTTTCTTGTAATGCGACTCACCCTGCGGGCGTTGATTTCTCATGGACGGGTGGCCCGTCGGATAGGACTCGGACCTGAGTCCAGAGTCAACATGCTTCGGAACATACTCACTGGTCTGGTTCGACACGAGAGAATAGAGACAACAAGAGCCCGAGCCGACGAGGTTCGCTTTTACGCTGAAAAGGCAAGTACAAAACCCCGCTTCAAGTTTCATCTTGCTTTTCCTATATCTGGGAATTTTCAATCAGGGGCATTTTCGACTAGCTAAAATCTTGAAAAATAAAACGGCGTCTGTTTCATTTATGACTTCTGGTAAATATTTTAACGGAGAATTATTATTTGATTATAATGTAAAAAAAAATCATAAGATTAATGGTAATTCTGACCCTCAGACTGTCACTCTGCTGCTCTGTCTGCCACGAGATGCGCTCCTGTCACTATTCTTTTCCGTTATAATTAAATATGATTATAAATACATGTTCTTGCCATTTAAGACAAGTCAACAACTATATAATATTAATAGAAAATATTATTGAAATATTGAGGTTCCGTTAAAATTGCCACAACAGTGAAATTCTGGTAAATGAAACATTTTAAAATATTAGGAAAAAGCAGATAGAAATGCAGTTATTAAGTTTAAATCGATTTTAATGTGCTCTTTAAAACTAGAACGATTGTTTTGTTTTTATTTTGACTTTTTAAATGTTTTTTTTTTGTTTCCTTTTAGCTGATTGGTTATGCTAAAAAGGGAGATACTAATGAAAAGTCAATGAAAATGGCTGATTTCTGGCTCACGGTAAGTTTTCGATCCTTCCTTCAATACGCCATCCATCCATCCATCTCTCTATATATATATATATGTATTTATATTTCTCCCTTCAGGAAAAAGATTTGATCCCCAAACTTTTTAAAGTTCTGGCGGTAAGATTTGAGAATCAAACGGGTGTATATACACGCATGGCTCGCATTCCTAACAGGGAGAATCTGGACCGTGCGGCTATGGCTGTCCTGGAGTATAAAGGCAACCCTTTCCCTCCCTTGTTCCCCATGAAACATGTCAGTGAACTCAACTTGTTAAACCAACTTCTGAAAGCATACAGAGAAGAAAAAGCTCAAATGGTGTCTGAGAAAAAGGACTTATGATCTTTAATCACTGTATTTGTACATTATATTTCATGTAATAAACCAGGATACATTTCATTAAAATCTCTTTAAAATTTGTTTTCAGTGTCGTGTATGGTTAGTTGATGCTCAAGCATGTCCATTACTTTTTAAATCAATATATTATATTTAAAATTTCTATGACTTTATATATGAATTTGTATGATATATGAATAAGATGTCCTGTAACTGGTCACAAAAGTATTTTGTCTCCACTACATTTCAAATGGTCCTAAAGAATGGTCAAAGTGAATTTTTGAAAATACAAATATTCCATATCTCTCAGCTAATGAGATTATTTCTCATTCTGGACTCTGGATTTAAAATAATTTTGTATAGTATGATACACAGCAGAACAAATTTAACAATAGTATTTCATGTCAACTAACTCTTTAAATTTGCCCTGGTTTCAAAAAAAAAAAAAATCTATATTAAAATGTGGTCACTGATTCTTAAGTACAAGAAACAAAATCAAAATATGTAATAAGGTATTATTTTGGATTAATCTGTTCACCAATATTACTCCCTGCTTTAATTTTCTCTTGTTTTTCTTGTTTGCCAATATACTGTACGTCAGCATGGTCAGATATAAAAATTAGTAAAATGTTGATTAGAAATATTGAAAAACCTAGGATTCACTTTGATGAATGAAGGAATTAGTTTTTAAATGTTTTCAGACCAATGACAATGATTTGTTCAGCAGTTGATTGTACTTCAGAGTTGTAGGATTACCGTTACAGTAGATCCCTTTATTACTAATCAAACTGCAAAATGAAACGCATAAACAAGCCATTGTAGTAAAACAGACCATTTTAATTTGGCAAAAAGGGTATGCACTGCCAAGTCATTTGACACTATTAAAATGCATTCAGTATGAACAGTGCAACAGAAATGTGCTTAACTAAATCTTTCTGTGCTCCCCAATGTGATGTGCTAATATCTATCATATATTCAAAAAGTGTGCTATCTCTTCTCTGCTAGGTGTGCACACTCACTTAGATGGAAAAATCATGGCAAAGCCTTTTAAGATCACCTTTTCTGGTGACTTCCAGACAGAACAAGTTCAGTATTTATTAAAGAAATGGCTTAAGGCCCAAGCACATCCATTAATACAAAAAATCAAACCACGGGAACCTATATTTCATGATTCTTCAAGTATGGTTCTTGTTTTTTTTTTTTTTTAAACAACAAAAACTAATATAAATATGTCATTAATATGTAGAGTTATAGGATTACATTTAAAGCAGGTCAATTTCAGATGGAGATTATATAGGATATGTTGATATATAACGCAAACATGACTCACAACTGGTTGTTTGGTTAAAAAAAAAAAATACAGCCGTGATAATGGATATTTTACAGATAAAACCTTCACATTTTACCTGTATATCTGTCTTTCACTGTATTGCATTATGCTTGCATTTTCAAGGGTCTCTGATGGTAATGAAGTGTTTAAAAACAGTAAAGTGCTCCATGCAGTCAATACAAAGTGTTTCTGTAGGAGTAGAGCTATATTTTCATCATACTCAAGTAAACAAACCTTATGATAATCCCAGCAGACTGAATGAATCTACTTTCTACTCACTGACAGAATAAAAGATCTACTCACAGAATAAAAATCTCCATATCCACTGAAGACCGCTGTGAGTGTTATTAAATATACAAATGTGTAACGAAGTTTGCAGAAATTGAATCTGATCTCAGAACTGTTCAAAGAGTTTTTGAACTCCACACACCCCTGCACGGACTGGACAATACAGAAAGACTGGGATAAAGATGAACGTCATCATTCATCATCCGCTTGCCATAAATATTCTCTACATACTGTAACTGTAAACTGTGTACTGCATACAAAATTAAGACTGCTAGTTGTGAAAACTAGGCACACCCAAAATTACATTGAATACATCAGAATGTAGACAGCACAGACATGCATGGTTTACAAATACTAGTTGTTCCACAGTCAACTTGCCTTTGCAGTTTAACATCAGTTTGCAAAGTCTCTAGCTGTATTCAATGTGAATAAAAATATATAAACCCTAAATTATCTCAACTTTACAGACAAAATGTGTACATAAATTCTCAAAAAAACAGTTAAAAAAATTTAGTGAGGGAGATGAATACTTGGTTCTGTTGCATTAAAATGGCATGGAAATACAAATATTAACAGCACCACTTGAAATAAACAAAGCATTAAAAAAGTGTCAAGAGCTCACTGTACTGTTACTGTACATCGCTAGCCTACTGTCACATTAAGCTTGAAATATCTATACTATAGATTCACCATTGTCTCCTGTCACTATTGCACTGCTTGTATATTATCTCTCTCCAGTGACTCATCTCACTGAATTATTTATTGCTTCTTATTTTTTAGGAGCTGTGTGACCAGGTTATGCCCCACTCTCTCTTGACGTTCTGCAGCTTGCATTTCTCTTTACAAATTCAAAGATATGGATGTTTAGTAACTTTTTTGAAAATGGCTTTACTTTTTCACGCTTGCCTTAACCTAATCTATTGAAATATTGAACTCTTTTTCACCTCATAGATGTTTGAAGGTAGTTTCCGCATGGCCCGTTCCTCTATGGCCTGCTCTAGGCTTTGGAGCCCATTCCCGTGGCCCCTTGCATACTAAAATACTCGGTGAAGTGGGACGTTAATCTAGGAGGAGGGGGAGAGTGTGCAGAGCTGCGTGGTGGTATGGGAGGAGGAAGAGGGACGAATGTAGATGACAGGTCCGCTGTTGTGGTGATGATCTTGTGCTCGCTGTTCCTTGGCACTTCCTGTCCCTTATGAGCCACTGTCTCGTCTATCGTCTTCACAGGGTCCTCAATAGGGAAACATGACATGGACTATATGAAATAACACTATATGAAAGTACACTCTTAAAACAACAGCTCACCCAAAAATGAAAATGTACTCACCATGAAGCCATTCCGTATTTAGAGGAGTTTGTTTCTTTTTTTGGAGAACTGATTTGGAGAACTGTAGAATTGCATCACTTGCTCACCAACGGATCCTATGCAGTGAATGGGTGCCGTCAGAATGAGAGTCCAAACAGCTGATAAAAACATCACAATAATCCAGAAGTAATCGAAACGACTCCAGTCCATCAATTAACGTTGTGTGAGAATTTTTTTTGCGTGTTTGTAATAAATCCATTATTAAAGCATTTTTCCATTCAACCAATTGTTCCGGCCAAAATAACATTTTGTTTTCACTTGTCCAGTGAAAAAGTCCATCCCCGTTATCCTCTTGCATCAAAATCCACCGACATACTGTATTTGTTTAGTTTTGGACTGTTTTCATTTGTAAATATGAGCATATTTCTTGATTCAGATGAGACAACTTTTTCACTTGAGAAAGCAATATTATGGATAGTGCATTTTGGACTCGTATTTTAGCCAGAAGCAACGGTCTGAAGTAAAAAATGTCCTAAAGATTGGTTTGTTTATTACAAACATGCAGCTTAACAAGACGTTAATTGGTGGACTGGAGTTATGTGGATTATTGTGATGTTTTTATCAGCTGTTTGAACTCTCACTTTGATGCAGTGGATCCAATGGTGAGGAAGTGATCTAATGTAAATTTTGATTATACATTTCTTCAAATCCATTCCAATGGATGTCAAATCTTGGATGGCCTGAGGGTGAGTACATTTTAAGCACATTTTTGTTTTTTGGGTGAACTATCCCTTAAAAATAAAGGTTCTTTATTGGCGTCTGTTTCACAAAGAGCCTTTCCATTGCACAGGTTTTTTTTATAGTGGAAAAAGGTTCTTTAGATTTTTTTTAAATGTTCAACACACTTAGCATAAATGGTTCTTTTAACCATTTAAACCATTTAAAATGATTCTTCAATGGCATTGCTGTCCCAAAAAAAACTTTTTGGAAACTTTATTTAAAAAGCTGCCCAGCCTGATTATTTTATCATCAAAATAAGTTCACTTATATTCAAATCAGTTTTTTTTTTCATTCCCATCTATAACATCTAATACTCACTGTGTGGATAGAGAAGAGCTCTGTGAAGTTTGGCTGAGAGTCTCCCAGGAAGGAGCTATTCCCATAAGCATGATGAGGGAAGCTTTCTGCCCCCATGCCTTTAGGACTGGAGAGAAGGATTCCTATCTGGGACGTGCGCACGTGGTAGGGAAAGTTCTTATTGGCTGCTGACGGACGCGTGATGGCCTGGAATGACAGGATTAGTCACGCAGGGTGTTTTATCATATTACTTGCTTAAATAAATGAAGTAACAAACAACAGCAACAAAAAAGTCATACCAGGAAGACGACATGGGCATAGAGATGGATGCCGAGTTGGATGCCGTTCACAATCTTTTCCCTGGCCCAGCGAGAGATGCCAAAGTTGGCAATCAGAGCCATAACTGGCACAGCAAAAAACCTATGGGTGAAAAAAGTAATGGATAAAAAGAGGAACAGGCTTTATACTGTCAATCTTCTTTACAACTTTACAAAGGCTTTGGAGAGCGTTGAGTCAAAGCAGAGAAAACAGTTTCAGCCTAGTCTCATGAAAAGACAAATGTGACTATGTATACATTTTTTTGAGGAAAGTTTAAAAAGTGTTTTTCTTTGAGTTCACGTTTCCAATGATTCAAACCCATGCCTTTGATATTAGGAGTGTTACTCTCAGACACCTTACGTGAGGTGTTGAACAAAATTTTTAACCTAGAAAAGTTCTTGCCAAAGCTAAATATTGTATTTGTAATAAATGTGACTATTTTGTATGATGAAAGCATATTGTACAATAAGTGGCATTTAGAGCACTATTAAAGTTGCGATGCAACAAAAGTAACGTCACATATTTTGTTTCCGTATTTTGACGTGTATCCAAGTGAAATGGATTACGGAAAAAGAACAAAATGTAGGAAAGGGACTTTTTTTATTCTCCGATTGTTGTTTCGATTGGTTTAAGTGGACTATATAATTGGAGAAATCTGACAAGAAGTTGACAACATTTTAAATAAAAAAGTACCAAAAATAAATAAATAAATAAACACAGATTAGTCAATAAGATAAATAACACACATTTAGAAAACATATAGGGTGAATTTAAATTTTTTCATTTCATGCTGAATGAAATGGGAGTAAAAGTGCTTTTACCGCACTTGCATGTGGAAACAGATAAACTGTATCAAAACAGTAGGCTTGTAACAATTTATGTTCCCTCTTGCACATTAATGTTTTTTCATCAAATAAATTAAATCAATGGAAAAATATAATAACGTAAGCTTCTGGTTTTGTATGTTCATAGCTACATATACTATTTTATATTCTATAGGTTTATGTTAACCTTATGGCAAAACTCACCATAGAGTATACGCAGTGAAGAAGGGGATGTAGAAAGGTTGTTTTTCAGGGTAGTGTTTGAGGGACACCAGCACAGCGTAGCAGAACCATACGTAGGCAAGCAGCTGCAAACCCATTAGACCGTACCCTGCAGGGCTGTCATAAGCATACAGCACCTCGCCTGGATCAAAGAACTGCAAACACACACGCAGTGGGAGTGGGAACAGGGAAATCACCGCCCTTGGCAACCCATCTGTATGACTGATGGTTTTAAAACCGACCATGGCACAATCTGTTAGGCTGCATAAGTGGAAACTGGCGAAACATTCCTCAAATCCAGACATCTAAAGCTGCATTAGAGCAAAAGGTGACATTGA
Source organism: Sinocyclocheilus rhinocerous (assembly GCF_001515625.1). NCBI lineage: Eukaryota > Metazoa > Chordata > Actinopteri > Cypriniformes > Cyprinidae > Sinocyclocheilus > Sinocyclocheilus rhinocerous. Next base: position 2,515,620 of record NW_015659312.1, read on the forward strand.
CACAAGATGCAACAGGAGCTCTTCAAATGCTACCGCAAGAGCTTATCTGGGTCATTCTCTATACCTGTCTTTCTCTCTCTCTATCTGCCGGGTTCCATTACACCACGCTACAGCATCACGACATGCTCATGCTGAGTAACTTCATCTCGCAGCCTTACATTATGTATAGAGTGGAGTAGCTCTCAGGTGCAGCATGAGAAACTGCAGCTGAGAGTGCTCAATCATGATGAGTTTTTCCAATCACGAGTCACCATTTCAGCTAAATTCATTGTAGCAAATTATATTCAAAAGTTTTATGAAAAACTAAATTACAATAAAACAGTTGACATTTTTCCCACACGTTTTTCAAAAACTAAACAAAGGATAACTTATATTGTGTTAATTCAATTTACAGTGTAAATTGCCAGCAAAACCATCAGAAATGCACAAAGTTTGGGGTCGGTAACCTTTTTAAAATGTTTTTGAAATAAGTTTTTAATACTAATTTATTTAAACAAAAATAAAGATTTTTATTATGTTACAACTGTTTTCTATCTTAATATATCACATGATCCTTCAGAAATCACTCTAATATGCTGATTTGGTACTCAAGAAACATTTCTTATTTAAAAAAAAAAAAAAAAAACGCATTTATTTGAAATAGAATCACCCTTACAGAAAAGTATACATTTTTTAAAGTATTTAAAGTATTTTAAAGTATTTAATTTAATTTCCAGAAAAAAAAAAAACCCTTATTGACCCCAAACTATGAATATTCAGCTTATTGTTAGCTTAAAAGAAAAATGTTAAGATCTTACTTCTGCTTCATATATGAAGAGGATGATGTAGGTGATGGTGTATATTGTCATATAAATTGATAGTTTCACAGAGCCACTGTGACTTATTCTTGCCCTGGAAATCAAAAAAAGAGAGAAACATTATCACTACTGTATGTCATCTTCTTTGAAAACATGGGTCAAAAGACATTTGTCAGATGTTGGATCCCCTGCATACCTAAAGAACATCAGCATCAAACGTAAGCTCATCCTTGAATTCAGTACACACTTGAATTTGGATACAGATTTGTCTTGACATCTGGGTCACATTAGAGTGATTAGCCTTGTAAGTCATTACCCACATTATGCGAGAAGTAAGGCCTCCTACCTGGTGACTGTGAATCCCTTCCCCAGGAGAATCAGCATGAGCAAGAAAATCAGGAAGCTCACAGAAAAGAGTGATTTCCCTGGTGAGAGGAAGACAGCCACAGAGAGTTACACAGGTGACCACAAGTAGGTTGCGAATCAGATCAGCATTTAAGAATGAATCCAGTCACAAGCACACAAATGTGTGACGCTAAAATCCAGTATGTTTAGATACTGTATTGTAATACTGTTTAGCACAATTTTATAATACAATATTTGTGGTTCAATCAAATATTTTTACAAAACCCTTTTCCTTAAAATAGAGGAAGATGTGTACATTGAAATTAAATGTTAGGTAACTTGTCTATAGAAAAAGATTGGATTGGAGAGAAAAATAATAATTTCAACTTTATCATTATTTCATGTCAATACATGCATTTACATGCTAAGTAGTTGTGTAAAAAAAAAAATCAAGATAATGTACAGTCAGCTGGTTATTATAAATTGCAATAAAATAAACCTTCAGAATGACACAAGACCACCCAATCAGGGTTTCTTTTGCGATAATGAGCATCTGACTGTATATTATCCTCTACATACAGTGTTTTTCTCACCTAATATCTTGAGGCTGCCATTCCCAACACCATCTCTGGCATAAAGGCCCCAGTAAATGCAAAAGAAAAGCAGGCTTAAGACTGAGAGAAAGGAATCAGAAAGTAAAAGAAAGGATGCCAGAGATAAGAGAGAAGAGAGAGAGAGAGAGATAAGTCACAGTAGCAGCCGTGAGAGCACAGAGGAAGAAGTTGAATGTGGGGAGGAGATAAGGATGAAAGAAAGAAGGGATGACACAAGAGATATTGTTATCCATCCAGTGTCATAAAAAAGTGTGTGCTTGTGTTTATCTATATGAGTGTGTGCAGTGGCCTTACTCACCCTCCACTCCAGCTGCAGTCATAAACATCTTATAGGTCGTATGGAGTAGCTGTCTTCCCTTTAAATTATCTTAAAGAATTACACAGAAGAAGAGATTCAGGGGAAATGAATTACTAATGCAGAGAGACTAAGAAAAAAGAAGAATCATAGTATCTGTATGTTCGTTTATCTGGCTAAAAATATCCTTTAATTTAACACTGAATAATAAGACTTGCACATTACTGAGACCAACATATCTGAGGTCTTTTATACCTCAAGGACATGGAAACTCACAAGCAAAATAACAAGACAGTGTAAACACAAGGGCGAAAATAACCAAAAACGTGATGTCTGTCTCCAGGATGCCTGAAACACATAAACAGAAGAAAACAAGAACAGTATTCAGTCACAATCTAAGCATGATAAATGTCTTGAAGTAATTGTTCACCAAAGAATTCTCATCATTTACTCGCTCTCGTTCCAACCCCCTGCTGTACAACTTTCTCAGAAAGTGAAATTTAGCTGAATGTTCACACTGTTCTTTTCCATACAGTATGACTTTCCATTACAGTAAATGGTAACCAGGGGACAAAATATATTATTATTATTACTATTGTTATTATTTAATTCACATATTAAATAGAATAGTGAACATTGCAAAATTATTAGCAGAACTAAAAGACAAATCAATGAAATCTTCACAACACTTTTAGTCAGCAATGAAACTTTTATCTGTTTCTAACCTAAAGCTGTTGCATAACTTTAAGGACTTGAGGTGTGTCCCAATTCGCATACTTATGAATTATTCTATGCCGTTTTGTAGTATAAATAGTGCGAGTAGTGTGTACACACTGAAAATTCCAAAAAGAAAAAGTGCACTTTAAATAATCAGATGAAGTGTGGAATGTTGGACACTTCATGTACTCAACTGTAGCAGCTTTAATTAACGGAGGGGGAGGGGCTATCAGACTCTGGTTATAAATGACAAAATAACCTTATACAATTCACACACTACACGGTTCAGTGCATAGTGCATAAGCACATAGTGTACAGTGTACAGCATTTGGTACACAGCTTTGGAATATAGTGCAAAATTTGTGTAGACTATTTGTAAGATGTTTTTTTTTGTCATTTTGGAGCTTCAAAACCCCGGGCCCAAGTCACCATTCACTTTCATTTAAGAAGAAAAAATTATATCGATTTGAAAAACATTGAGGGTGAGTATATGATTTTATTTTTTTTATCCTGGAAAAAATGTATCATGGTTTTCACAAAAATATTAACCAGTTTATTTAACAGTGATAATAAGAAATGTTTCTTGAGCACCTAATCATATTAAACAATATAAACAATGTAATTCATATTAAACAATATATTAAACGGTTATTTTTAATTGTAATAATATTTCACAATATTAGAGTTTTTACTGTATTTTATTTCAATAACTGTATCCTTAGTGAGCATAAAAGACTTCTTTTAAAAACATTGAAATATTGTACTGACCCCACACTTTTGAAGGGTAGTATATAATGGATATATTTTGTCATGCCTTCACATCATACAAAATAAATTCCTCCCACTTTCAGTCATGTCTCACCAAACTCATCTGCAGAGAAATGCTGGGTCCAGAAGGACTGTCCATTGGTTAATGTCATTTCATATTCCAGCTGCAGCCCATCTCCCTGTTGTTGCATGGCGAAAGAGAAAAAGAGGGAATTCGGAGGAGAGAAAACAGAGAGAAAAAAAGTGAGTGGGGAGGTTCAGAGACCATATAAACACTGAGTGCACAAACAGATCTTTGGGCTATAAAAGACTTCAAAGCAGCAGTTTCTAGCTGTTGAGAGGATTTCGGCCCGGCTTAAAAAAAGAGAAACACTTTGATTTCACTTGGCAGGAAAAAAACATTCCCTCTCCCGCACTCCAAAAAGGTGAGGTGCATGAAGCATGCCCTATCACCAGATCAATGTGGCCAGAGATGGAGAGGAAAGAGAGAGAGCAGGACAAAGATATAGAGCTGGAGAGGGACAGAGAAAAGACCGTGACATACAAAGAGAATGAGCATGAAAGGCTGAAGTGAGTAATCAAATGACTGTAACAGAAGTTACGAGATACAGAGGTATAAGACTGGCCAATGAGAAAGGAAGCATGAGATAGAGGAGAAAAAAAAATCGTGACCAGACGCAGAGAAGCTCTATTAGGGACTGTGCTCAGAGACGATGCTTTACTTCAGTCCAACAGGATTTAACATTACATCCATCAGTCTGCCTCCATCCATGAAACATCCCTTTACATTTTGCCCCTATTTATCTGGATAAAATCCTTTCACACCGTGTACCTCTCCAACACTACATGTGCATCACTTCAAGCAGCTACAACAAGAATCACTCACTGCCTCCTGAAGATGGTCCAATCCAGAACTGAGCCTCTTTTTCTTAAAAAAACATCCCTTCAATGACATTCCTTACAATCAGGTCAAATAATTACTTGCCATGTTTCCATGTTCGCAAACTTGAGTGCATTTGGATTGTACAGTAAAGTTATTAGTCATAATCAAGTAGGAACATGTCAAAAAACATATATTGTAGATGTATCATAGAATGTCTTTTCAAGCAAATATTTTAGTATCATGGGACTATGTAAACCATTATCTGTATATCTTTCCTTATCTGTTGCCATGTCAAAATGATCTGTTTCTGTATCTGTATTCGAATGGAATTGAATGTGGTTGAGCTTCAACCAGAAGTATGTCAAAACAAAGTAAAAAGCACATTTTTTATGTAATTCTATTCAATTTATAGTTTCCATTTAGCAAACGTATAATTCATCATATTATTTTACTATTATAGAATTTATCAATATTTTGAATTAGCTTTTATTTTTAGATTTTCAATTTCTGTTTTAATTTTAGTTAATTCTATTAGTTTTTATCTTTCTATTTAGCTTTATTTATTATTATTTCAGTTTTAGTAATTTTAGTACTTCAACTTACATTTATTTTATTTTACTTAGCCAAGGCAACATTTAAGTTTTTCATCTAATATTTATATTTTACTTTATTTCAATCAATGAAAACACTTTTTAATAGTTTTAGTCAACAATAACAACACTGTTCAGAATGTTTAAAACATTAACATAAACATTTTAAAATATAAAGCATACAGTGGCATGCGAAGGTTTGGGAACCCCTTGCAGAATCTGTGAATATGTGAATAATTTTAACAAAGTAAGAGAGATCATACAAAATGCATGTTATTTTTTATTTAGCACTGTCCTAAGTAAGATATTTGACATAAAAGATGTTGACATTTAGTCCACAAGAAAAAACAAATAGCTGAAATTATAAAAATAACCCCATTCAAAAGTTTGTGTCATCTTTTGCATATTTGAACCCTTTCCAGCAGTGACTGTACGATTTTGAGATCCATCTTTTCACACTGAGGACAATTGAGGGACTCAAACACAACTATTAAAAAAGGTTCAAACATTCACTGATGCTCCAAAAGGAAACACGATGCATTAAGAGCATTGAATTTGAAGATCAAGGTAAATTGTACTTAATTTGTCTTCCGGAGGGCAACATGGGCAACCAATTTGAATGTCACACAATTCTTATTTTCATTCACAAGATACAACTTTAATCAGAGGCTTCACAGACTAACCATTATGTTGTTTGAAATGTTCATTAAAACTTTTGTTTTACCCTTGTAATTCTGTATAATTTGGTGCAATTAGTTATTCATTCTGTTGTCATTAATCATGCCTTCCTGTATACAGTAGTCTGCTTCAGGCACATTCCTAGTCCCTAGTATATTGTTTACTGTATCACCACTCACCCCACACTTGCTGAGCGCAATGTACCACCATCTCTCTCTGACAGAACGAAAACTTCGACCTCCTACACAACTCAGCATCTCTTCATTACCTTCGCCTTCCACCTGACAAATGCAGACACAAACATATGATTATAAAGAGAAGCAACTCTTCATTGTGTAATAGTTTATCACTGATTCAACAGAGAATGGTTATAATTTATTGTTGATGTGTGTAATTACTTTCCTTGTTCTATCCCAGTTCAATATGCAGAGACACAAGTGAGCCATTAATCAAAATATGTAAATACTGAAGCATGTTTAATTATGTTTGTTTGAATGAGCTCAACCAATGGCAGACAGGGGATGTGTTTGGGAAACCAGTTTGAAAACAATTATTTTTGGCGGTGCAGAATAGCAATTTAACTGTTATACTGTAACCATACTACTTCAAGCCTAAAGGACACATACACGCAAGCACACAGACTATATATAAATAGCTTTTTTCTTACCATACAGCCAGACCAGGTGTAGCGGGTGGTTAGGTTGATGACCTGGTTATTTTCAGGCCTCAATACTGACTCTTTCAGGTAGCAATTGAATTTGAAGATCAAGGTAAATTGTACTTAATTTGTCTTCCGGGAAACATGCAAGTATCTTCTGTTGCTTCCGAAGGGCAGTACTAAATGGAAAAAAAAGATATTTCAACAAAATAGGAAAAATTTGGACATCCTGTTCAAAAGGCTCTTAATGCATCGTGTTTCCTTCTGTAGAATCAGTGAATGTTTGAACCTTTTTTAATAGTTGTGTTTGAGTCCCTCAATTGTCCTCAGTGTAAAAAGATGGATCTCAAAATCGTACAGTCACTGCTGGAAATGGTTCAAATATGCAAAAGATGCTGGAAAACTGAAGAATCTGCAGGACACAGAGGATTTTTCTGAGGAACAGCCCTTGTAATTCTGTATAATTTGGTGCAATTAGTTATTCATTCTGTTGTCATTAATCATGCCTTCCTGTATACAGTAGTCTGCTTCAGGCACATTCCTAGTCCCTAGTATATTGTTTACTGTATCACCACTCACCCCACACTTGCTGAGCGCAATGTACCACCATCTCTCTCTGACAGAACGAAAACTTCGACCTCCTACACAACTCAGCATCTCTTCATTACCTTCGCCTTCCACCTGACAAATGCACACAAAAACATATGATTATAAAGAGAAGCAACTCTTCATTGTGTAATAGTTTATCACTGATTCAACAGAGAATGGTTATAATTTATTGTTGATGTGTGTAATTACTTTCCTTGTTCTATCCCAGTTCAATATGCAGAGACACAAGTGAGCCATTAATCAAAATATGTAAATACTGAAGCATGTTTAATTATGTTTGTTTGAATGAGCTCAACCAATGGCAGACAGGGGATGTGTTTGGGAAACCAGTTTGAAAACAATTATTTTTGGCGGTGCAGAATAGCAATTTAACTGTTATACTGTAACCATACTACTTCAAGCCTAAAGGACACATACACGCAAGCACACAGACTATATATAAATAGCTTTTTTCTTACCATACAGCCAGACCAGGTGTAGCGGGTGGTTAGGTTGATGACCTGGTTATTTTCAGGCCTCAATACTGACTCTTTCAGGTAGCAATCCTGTAGAGCCACATAAACCATCCATTAACAAACATGCTCTCCATGGGATTTTAAAACACCCTACAACAATAACAAAAGCTGAAGTACTAAGTAGCAGATTAGTACTGGAGTAGTGTGATGAAAAGCAGGGGCTTCCTACAAGCACTTTTTCATAGAGTCCCGCAATGCAGATCCTGCCACGGGGAGGGAGAAAATGTGCTGTATTGAAATACGCACATGCACCGACACTCGTGTCTTTTTGGAGACTGGATTTGGACTTTTAATCCACAGAACACTGCTGACATTTCTTCTTTAATCCTCATACTTTCTATTGATGCGTAGCGCACACATTCATGCTCGTACTCTCTGTTTGTTCATGCGCACACATGCAGTCTGTCAGTAAGTACACTCAATATTTTCACACACACACACACAAACACAAAGTCTGTCAGTGTGTGTCTCACCTTGTCCGGCCTCTTGTACACAGCTGGCCACTGAGAGCTTTCATCAAAGTAGAGCAATATGTTCTGACAGCATCGGGACTTTCAGTGAAAAACAGGCATAGAGGGAGGGAGAGAAAGACAGGATAGACAGATGGATAGATAGAGAGAGGGGGAGAGATTAATACTTGAACTGTCTATGCCATCTAGAAACTTAAAAGATGTATTGGATCTATATAGAGAATGACTGACATATAAAGAAAGAAGAAAGGCACAGTCTGACAACATAATTTAATGGTCAAACTTTTTTGGTTGTTGTTGTTTACAGTGTTCTTGTTTTGTTTATTAAAGCAATAAGCCCCAAGAAGCCATGGTTTACAGTGAATTTATAACAGTTAAGGGGCGTTGTTAGGCACGACGCGAAGCGGAGTTCACGGGGCTTATTGCTTTTATAAAACGGTTATTCCATATACGTAGTAAGGTTTCACAAAATAAAACAGAGCAAATAAAGTGTAATGATATTAATAAAAACAGTATTCTTCCACCAAACAATGTAGTTCCTCAGAATCAGTTGTGGTTGCAACAAAGTGGTTGCCAAACAACAGACAAACGTAAACAAAGGTGTATATTTGTAGAGTAATTTACAACAGCTTCGAACGTGGCTCAGCCAATCAGAATCATGGACCGGAACCATCCATTTTATAACACATTATAAGGAGTTACCCAAAAATTTTTTATTTGTAATGAAAACAACTAAACCAAATTAAGATTTTAGGCAAATATTATATGGATGTAATGTGGAGAAATACTGATATATAGAGATGCATAATATTATAATTCTAGTCAAATCAATGTCAATTATTATTTTCATGTAATAGGCAATAATAAAAAATAAATAAATAAATCCAACAATAACTGATGAAACTGATAAGTGTGGTACTGATATATTATGCATCCATGAATGTATTAAAGATTTAGTAGAACATCAGTAATCTGGTCTTGAGTAAAAATTCTTTAGTCTTACCTTGGGGTATCGGAACTTGAAGTTCAATCGGCCAAAATCAGTCAGGAAGCAAAACCTTGTGAGGAAAACCCAGTCCTGTGGAGAAGAGGGTAGGTAACAGAAAGGAATCAAATAGGTATGTAGCGGCTGTGTCTGGATGGTAACCTTCACTCTGAGGACAGTCTTGTGGGATTTTACTAGTGACATTCATGTGCTGTTTATTTGGAGTCCTGCAGCAAGCATACCCCTACCCGCACCCACGCTAGCAGCAAACACGAATCTCATGAAACTTTCACAGAACGGCCTTACCATCCAGACATGACATCATTTAGCAGACAAAGCACCTTACAGTACATTTATTAGAAGCATATTTCCCCTGGAGCTTGCTCAATGACACAATAGTGATGGCTTAGAACTTGCTGGGACTGAACCAGTCCCAATCTTCTGCTTCCAAGCCCTGTGCTTTACACCACAAAAATTAATAAAACCAAACTTATCTCCAATAAGTCTGATATAATGAACTGATAACGGTTTAAAAATCTTCATATCACATTATACTGTAACAGTTGAATGGGTAATAAGTTCCTGCAGTGTTCAGGGCTTCAGTCTGGTCTCATCTCAAACACTCTTAGGCCGACAGATACACGCAGTCAGTGAAGTGTAAAATGGCACTAAGGCCCAATCCCAATTCTATTTTATACCCCTTCCCCTTCCCCTTCCACTTGTCCCTTGAAACAGAGTGTCAAGGGGTAGGGTTGAAAATATTCCCCTAAGAATTGGGACACCACTACTATGCGGTCACACGGTATCATACGTCGTCTAGCTCCTACAATACACACACCTATGCTGGTGAGCATTA
>NW_015659312.1:2525776-2534871 GCF_001515625.1 Sinocyclocheilus rhinocerous
AAAAATCGTTTTGAAAGTGATTCCAACGATATTGTTTTATCTTTGTCTTTATCGTTATAGTTGTGGTGTGGACTCTGCTATTCTTTAATATTGAGAACGATTTTTAGATAACTTTATCGTTATCTTTATAGTTATCGTCCTTGGTGTGAACGGGCCTTTAGAGCCTTTAATTATCGTTCTATATTAATGCGCCGCTTACTGACACACACACACACACATATATATATATCGGAGATCGCGCAGCTCACACATCCAGGAGAAAAGAAACTTGTCTACGGTGGTTATCGCCCTGATCAGACATGAAAATATGTTGTGGCACTATCGTGCCGTCTATAATGATATGACGTTAATTAGCAAATATTAGTGATTTTTTGCAAACATTTCTTTGAGTAACATGACCGTAAATATGAACTCACGATTGAATGTAACATAAAACAAATGATTACTTTACATTCAAATCTTTATTAATGCCAAAAATGCTTACATTTATGTGTCTTTTTGTTCGCTCAGGCAGCCATGTTGCCGCTGAAGCCGGTTTACGCTGAGATAATTCATACCCTGATCAGACATGAAAATATGTTGTGGCACTATCATGCAGTCTATAATGATATGACGTTAATTAGCAAATATTAGTGATTTTTTGCAAACATTTCTTTGAGTAACATGACCGTAAATATGAACTCACGATTGATTGTAACATAAAACAAATGATTACTTTTTGTTAAAATCTTTATTAATGCCAAAAATGCTTACATTTAAGTGTCTTTTTGTTCGCTCGGGCAGCCATGTTGCCCCTGAAGCCGGTTTACGCTGAGATAATTCATAACCCTTCGTTTGAAGTGTGGTCCCGAAAAATCTTCGTTTGAAGGGCTGTCTACCCGTCCAACCAAAAGAGAATTGAGACACCCCTACCCCTTCGCGCGAAACGCAGGGGTAGGGGAAAGGGGAAGGGCTAAGGGGTAGAATTGGGATTGGGCCTAAGTGCGCTCCAGCTTTCAGCCCCTTGTACATATTAACTTCTCCCTTCAGTGTCTACTGTTGGTGGTTTCCATAACAACAGGTTTCCTTGACAATACAGACACCAGCCCTAAGACTCTCTGACCCAGAACTGAGCCCAAATAACCATTAGGAGCCAGGCTTCACATGACCGAGCTTCTGAAAGACCACCTTGTCTCTCTAAAACAGAAGCGCACGTAAAAGAGCACCTATGGTCAGTCAGCCAGTTAAAAAAAACACCCACTCAAAAAAAAATCTCAGTACTATTGTCATGGCAACGGACACATAATGCACTTTGCAGCTACTATAGAAACCAGGAGAGGCCCGACTCCGTCTAAACCCCCTAAATGAACGACTGTCCTCAAATCCCACTTTTTAAAACCAAAGGACTTCAAAAACATTGTTTTTCTTTCTTTTTGACCTTGTTCACATTCCCATCTGTCACGCTTCCCATGTGATTGCACAGCCAGATCTATTTTTTGTGAGAAAAATTCTCTCTCTTTTATCTCATGAACATTGGTTGAGGTGGTGAAATATCCAGGGTTCAGTACAAGTTAAGCTAAACTGAGGGACTTTGTATTATAATGTTGCTTACCTGAATAAAAAACTGACTTATCCTTCATTTTCTTAAAGAAAAATCTGAATTCTACTGTGGCATTTAAAGTGCAAGTGTATGGGGCCACAAAAAAAACTATTTTAAAAGTATAGCCACTAGAGTGCTTGATATTAGAGTAAAAAAAATGCTTACCAACCTTTTCTTCAGATTGTAAAGTTATGTTTAATTTTACTACTGCTATTGAATTCACTCATGTAGATTTTTATGCAAAGAAAATGAAAGTTTTAGGTCATAAAACGTTATTTTAAGCAGTTTTTATAGCCTGTGTTATACATATATGCATAAATGTATTATGCCTTCATTTTCTTGTATTTCCTTCATGTTCATTAAATCAGTGTGATGAAATCAGTGCTGCAATAACTTTTTGCAGCACAGTAAGTCTCATAGTTTGTGAAGTTCAGACCAATATTTACTTGTTGCACTGTGTCTATCAAATAATAGCCAGTGGATCCCATAAGGCACAATGCAATCAAATAATTCACCCAACAGCTATAAAAATGAAGAATGTGAAGTTCATTTTCTATGTAAATTTACATCCAAATTTACTATTATGTAGCTATGACCATGTAATGTTATAATGAATGTAAAAATGATGATTTAAAAAGTTTTACATCTCCAGTAATACACAAGTACAACAATATAGCACAACAATTAATGTAAGTGACTTACTTTTTTGAAAATGACTTAATATTTCTTCTTTTAAATGAAAATGAGTCCAAACTATTTTATTTTATTTATATTTTTTTAGATCAACATTACGCCACAAATGCTGTTGACTGAGCTCAATTTGTATTGAAAGTGAGGATTGAGACAACTGTGTATTTGTTTACGAGGGTAAACTCATACTCATATAGCGGCTGGCTGCACAACAGAATGTGTATGTTGTGGTGCAGAATGGGCCATAAAAAGTGTCACTATTAATCCCTGCCATCCGTCTTCCCCCCCCTACAGATACTGCATTGTAATACAAAGTCATTGAATCAGCCAAAGGGAGGGTGAGAGACATGGCACACAGACACTACATTAATCAAGCACTATACCCAGATGCAGTATCCGGTCACTTCTCCGAATCAGTGGTGGCCTCACCTCTCACGGTCTTTCCAGATCTCTGTCCGCTCGCTAAGCCTCATTAAGAATTAATTACCAATCAACTAGTCATGTCACCCCAGGTCCACTTGGCTTTTAAATGATTCATTACTTAAGTTACACAATAGCGCACTGCATAAATACACTCACATGCGCTGACACACATATACACTAACACACACACACAACACGTTGACCTGAATGCCCCTAGAAAGAGTCTTATACGCCTGGGGCAGTGTTAGTTACCCATAGGTGGTTTCCTGCACAACCCTCTGGCCAGACTCGATTTAGAGGAAGGAGTACATATGCACACACACACACACACACAATACATACATATAGTCAACTTAAACTAAAATTGAAACTATAAAAAAAAAACATTTTTGTTACTTACAATAAAATAAACTTTAACTGAAATAAAATAAAATATAAAACACTTTTTATTTCAGCTAGTTCAGCTTTTTATTTTAGCAACATTTCTCATTTTTACCAAGTTTAACTTGATATACTAAAATAACTAAACCTGAAATAAAAATGAATACAAACCATATAGGCATACAAAAACTACAAAAAAAAGACATTACTAAATTACTAAAGCTTTAAAATTAAAATAAAAGTGGAAAAATTTTTTAAAAATTTAAACCGATTCAAAATATTAAAAACTAACACTGAAAAAGGGCCTGACAAGGGAGAGGGGGCCCGATGATTCACACAACGAAACATCTTTAACTTGACAAAACCTCCCAGTAATGTATAAAATGTGTGTATGTGTGAATGTGTGCATGGCAGTGTAAAAGAACGACCTTGTAAGGAAATAAACAGAAGTGAGATTAATGGACTGTTTAACCATCTCATATAGCGACCCAAAATAGAGCAGGATCAGCACCTGAATAAAAACAGGAACAGGTTGTTGTTACATTACCCACAGCAAATAGAGGGCAGGACTCATCTACAACTGCCAACTTTAATTGGAAGAGACAAACACATACTTTATCATAATAATTTAATCACTTAACTCATTGCATAAACATCAACATTAGTCAAATTAGAAGAAAAAAAAGCTGTATTTGGAAGCTTTTAAGTGCTAAAAGTCATTTTAAACAGTTCTTTATAGGCTGACTATGCTTTCTGAAATGAAATGTAGTGTTCCCTCATTTCTTTGAATTTCCACCATTTTTGTTCATTAAATCAATCTGATGAAATAAGTGCTGCAATAACTTTTTGCAGCAAAATCAGTCCCACTTGCTTAAGGCCAATATTTACTTTGTGTCTATTAAATAATAGCCAATGTTTCACATAAGGCACACTGCAATCAAAATCACCCAACAGCTATTATAAATAAAGAAAATGACGTACGCCAAATAAAGACACACTTAAACAGCAATAAATGACTCAAACAGTCTATTTCCAAGTGAATTTTGTGCACCGAGTTGTCGACTCATATTGACACACATCACACATCATTGCACCTTTAAAAGCACAGCTAAGCAACCCTAAATCTGTTTGGACACCAGCATGCGATACCTGCAACTCCACAATGCTGTAATGACAGCATAATACACAGAAGAACATCTTGGTCGACACACACCTGTAAAAGCTGATGGGAGGGTGTAAGTTGGTTGTCGGCAATACGCCTTTTAAAATGTGTTTTTCTTGACTGGAGGACGAATTAAGCTTTCATCGGCTCATTAGCGGCGAGTGTAATGATTTTGGCAAAGCATATTAAAGCATCAGGCTTCCAGATGCGCGCGAACGCAGAGGCGTGAATACAGACTTGCCATAAGAGCCCATTAATAACACAGCCACCAGGAGATGCGCAGCAACAACGCCGGAAAACTCCGAACCATTACCAGCACCACAGTAATAAAACATAAACATTATACTCACCTCTTTTGTGTTGACGATTCCTCTGACGTATTTCCCCAAGACCGAGCCGACACATAATATACTGGACACCACGGCGAGTCCTAACACTTTCTCCATCTTCACCTGTCCACCGTAGCGTTTCTGCGCTCTCCTTCCGATATTGTGCGAGCAGGAAGGCTGGCGGAGATCTGCCTAGTTCTGCCAGACGCGCGTCCTCGTTCTTCGCCTCAAACGCAAGTATCCCCAGGATTTTCGCCGGGAGCGCGCATAGTATCGCACGCGCTCTGCTAGGAAAGCGTGAAACGCGCGCGGCCGATATTTTATTGCGACATAACATTACACAAATATGCACATTTTTATAGATATAACCCCCTCATTTACAGTTTTAATTCGTCTTATTAGTCATGTCTTTTGCTTTCTTTATTCCGCTACACTACAAAAAGGTAAACACAGAGATGCAGAGAAAATATTTATTCAAATATAAATCAACACAGGGAAAATACATACTGCAGAAAATACTCTAATTTCTCACTGTAACATTCCCATAGTCCTCACAAGTCTCTAAAATACTTTGTCAAGAAAGAAAAAAAAACAACTTAAGAGTATAATTATGGTCTCTCTATACAATAAATGTCATCTATGCATATACAGTACATTCCAAATACACAGGTTTGCACTTATGGTGTCTTTACATGAGGACTAATAATAACAACAATAACAAGAATATCAATAATAATAATTATTATTATTACTATTACTAATATAATACTATAACTATTATTGCAATTATAATCATGATAATTAATAATTTGAATAATTAATAATAATTATTAAAAATAAATCACAATCATAAAGAAAACAACTCTCAGTCCACAAATGTCTGAGGACAGCTGAAAGCTCCCTCACATGCCACCCTATATGCTGCTGTTTACACTCAACTATAAAGTGCTTATTTGCTGAGATTGTCCTGAAAACATCAGGTCTGACTGAATGCAAAAAGTTTGCCTGGGACATACAGTGCAGTCCTTCAGGATTTTGTATCACTCAATGACGGCAGTGAAAATGAGGAGAGAATAGACATCAGCACCCTCGCAAATGATACTGCAGTGGTCATTACAGCCTGCACTTAAAGTGCGTAACATCACCGTCTGTGGACTTCAAGAGGACAGGAGCTCAAAACCACTTGCAGCAAATCCATTCTGACACAACGAAACTCCAACCTACTGATTAAAACTCCAAGTCAGTGACAGATTGACTATTAGTCTTCAGAACAGATGTAAAATGCAATGACACGACTCAGTGGGCTGGTGCCTCTGAAGGGAGATGATGCAGCACAGTTTCGCCTCAGTAACACAGGTATGGCCATTTAAACAGAGGACTAAATTAACATGGTGTTTTATATAACACCCTTGAGATGAATGAGTAATCTCTCTCTGAGGTAGGCAGTTTGAGAGTCCCACACACAAAAAAGTGGAAAACAAGGTGGAAATGCTCAGCAGTGCATTCAAGGTTACATTGTCCAACCAAAAAAAAAAGGCTTAGAGAGACAACTCGACTGGAACGGATAACCAGAGGGCGTCAGAGTGTCTTATCGTTCCTCTCCCAGTTCTGGTTGTTTTAGTCATGGTTCCATGAAAGGACTACACACAATGGCCTTCACATCTACAAGCACAATGGCACTGAGAAGCTTTTCCATGCACAACTAGAGCACAAAGTGCGACAAACAAGTTTCTGAACACAACCGGCACGCACATACAGAACCAAACTGACTGAAACATGAACCATCTGACAAAAATACCCAGAAGCACAGATGACTAGACATGTGTAACATACGCACTCCAAAAAAAACTGCAGAGTAACCAATATTTGGTATTTCAAATCTGTCACCAGAAAGGAGCAGCTCTGACACGGTGAAAAGAGCAAGCAAGCAAATCTTTTTATATCGTGACTCTTATAAACCAACTCTCAAATGCTGCAATCAGCAGTAGATGGAGCATTGTTTACTCTCAGCAGATAGTTCAGGCTTAATCCAATCATAGACACACCGATAAAGAAGAGGCCTTTGATGGGAATATATAAAGTCCCAAAAGACATGTCGGGCTGTGCCACTTAGCTGAGCAAATCTTATAATGACAGCAAGTGGAGTTATAACTGATCGTTGTTTCAATAATAAAGTTGACAATACTTTAAATAGGATATGAGCGCTATATAAACACACTGTGGGAGTTCAGGCCACTGTCACTCAGCAAAGCTGTGCACACAAAGGCCCAATCCTCCCATACAGCACTAATAAACTTTATGTAGTGGCTAAACATTGGCTATTTTTTCGGAGACTCAAAGAGTCAATTAGTGCCTGAGAAAGAGGCGACCTGATTCAAATAGAGACATGCTTTCACAGCGGTATGTATCACACGTGCAGACTGAAAGATTTCATTGGCTCAAGGTTGCTGGGTGTTGAGGGAGTCTGCTTAAAATACCTCTAGGACGGGCTGGGTGAGAATTGAAGAGTGCACTCAAAATGGGTCAGCGTGCACAGGGACAGACGATACGATTGTTAACAGAGGGAAACAAACTGACTGAAGAAACAAGGGATATGGAAAAATAACGGAAGCTTGCGTTGACATGTCAGAGAATGACCAAGAGGGAAAGGCGGTGATAGAGAGGTATACCCCATGTTTTCTTCCCCCTCTAAGCTCTTGTCCAGTTTTCAAATCAGTATGTATATATATATATAAATATTCTTGTCTTTTTGACAAGTAATCTAATCTAACAGATAAATGTAATTATAGTATGATTATAATGAACAAACAGATCTTAATCAAATTATGCCACTTCAACACCACTTGAGACTTACAAGGGAAACTCATCCAAATAATGACAATTCTGGCATTATTTACACACCTTCGTGTCATTCCAAAACTGTATGAGTTTCATTGTTTTGTGTTTTTGCCCATACAATAAAAATCAATGTGGTCCCATGTTGGTTTTCTTCGGACCCCACTGGTTTTCATTGTTTGGACAAAAATAGCTGAAATGTTCTTCAAGATATAATCATACAGATTTTAAATGACGTGAGGGTGAAAAAATGATGACAATGTTCATTTTTGGGTGAACTAGCACTTTTAAGTAAACATTTACAGAAAATAAACAATTCTCTAAGGCCATTATGAAGATAACATAATTCAAAATAGACTATTTGACTAATATTCTATCTTGAGTATAACAAGACTGGACACCATACAACACAAGTAACACTATATCACAAATTCGGTGTCGTGTTTTGTGTAACTTGAGCTTTCCTTCCACAGAACACTTGTGGAAATCTGATCAAGATTAATTGCATTTAATAATCATTGAACTCTATGAGGACAAAGCAGCATCAGAAATCCCATTCAACTGCTACCCACACAGGACATCCTCTAGGAGCCAAGAGGCAGGTAGATTAATAAAGGGTGATTAACATACACAGTAACACCCTATTATAATTCGGTGTCATAAATAATTCAAAAGCTACTATAAAGAAAAAATTCAACCATTAATATATGCTTTTGTCAGTTAGCCCCAGTATGCCTAGCAGCAATGCATTCTACGGAGTTTAAATTGTAGCACACAAGTATTATATTAAATCACAGTTTGTAGACCGATTTCATTAACATATAAGAACAGTTAGTGCTATAAGGAGTGAGGTTTGGGTTTATACATCCATTTGTAATGTCTTTCAATGATGATTATGTGCTGGGATGTTTCTGTACAAGGCAGGATATTAGTTTTTGTGCTGGTATAATGCAACAAAAGGCAAGGTGGTAAATATGTAAAGGGAGTGCATGTGTATGCAACCACATTTGAGTAATAAAGCTTGAGGTGTTCTAATTTGAACTTTAAACTAAATACTTAATAGTGTCTTTTCATAAGTTTTTATTTAATAGTTGGTTAATTCCTTTATTTTTCTCTCTAGACTCTTATCCACTATAATAACGGCGTTATTCAAATAATATGACCTTACTCCAACCCATATATATCTCTTTTGGTATCATTCAGAACGGAACCAGGCCAAAATCTAAGCTGGAATCTTTTCAGCTTCAGATTTAGTGGGAGGGTAAAAATCAGCAAGCCCCTCCTCATTCACAACAGGAGCCCCTCCTATAACAAATAACCCCTCCTCCTTCTGCACGGCCTCTTTCAAAAGCTGAGTGTGGTCTCTTTTGGTAGCAGAAGGCTTCTGGTTGGTCCGTTCCAGTTTGCGGTGCTTGCGCAGCTCTGGGGGAGGGTCTTTCATGGTGAAGACATCCCTGATTCGCTCCATGCATACGTTAGCAGCTTCCCGAGTCTCCCTCGAGAGCTGTGACAGACTAAGGAAGCCATGAGGAAGGTCATCCACGACACATAGGGTCACTGGCTGACCGACATTTCGCAGTCTTTTGGCAAACATCACGGAGTCGTCCAGCATGGGATCCAGATGACAGGCCTGAAAAATGAGGGATGAGACAGATGGCAAAAAAAAAGAGACTCAGACACAAGACAGACAAAAAAA
>NW_015659312.1:2534985-2553829 GCF_001515625.1 Sinocyclocheilus rhinocerous
GAAGTAATAATACTTCGTTACAGTACTTAAGTATTTTTTGGGAGTATCTGTACTTTACTTGAGTTTTTATATTTCAGCCAACTTTTACTTTTACTTCACTACATTTCCTAATTAAAATGTATACTTTTACTCCGATACATTTTCTCGAAGCATATTCGTTACTTACTATAAAATAGTCAGAAGTAAGAAGAACATGGACTGCAGGAAAGCAGGTTTGACTAATCAGTGGTCTGGCGATTGCAAGTTAGACTCCTAAAAACACCTTTGCTCATGTGCAAACAAGTGCGCACACAACCGCGGATGATATACACCACTGGAAATCAGTTTCTCTTCCTGAAAATTATTCCACCACATCTTAAATTCATCAATTGTACAAGACTTAGGTCACACTTACCACTATGTGTATGGGAGGTAGTCCCCTTAGCATGCTGTCTGGAGCCAGAAGTGGGGACATGTAGGGGTTTCTGACAATGGGAGAACTCTGCATGTTCATCTCTGCTAATTGCTCTGACCGCAGAGGTTCAAAGCCCTCTGGAAACTCCCGGGGTTTCTCAGAGTCCTCCTCACCACCAGGGGGCGGAATGGCCACAGATGAAAAGGATTCTGATACTGAGGGATCTACTTCTTTGCAGAGGAAGAAACTCACATCCTCGGGCTAGGAGAGAGGTGGAAGTAAATGGAGGTCAATAAGATATGAACCTGAGGTGATAAGGTTGGATCAACGACAGATGATTTTTAAAAATTTATTATTTACGCCACCATTTATAGGCTTAAACAACAGTTTTCTATTTTAATTATATTATATTAAATATTTTATATTAAAATGTAATTTATTCCCGTCAAAACTGAATTATCAGCAGCCATTACTCTAGTCTTCAGCATCATATGGTCCTTCATAAATAGTTATAATATGCTGATTTGCTGCTCAAGAAAAAAATCTTATTATTATCAATGTTAAAAACTGCTTTTTGTGGAAACAGTGATAATTTTTTTTCAGGATTCTTTGATCAATATAAGGTTCAAATGAACAGAATTTATTTTAAATATAAATATTTTGTAACATTATAAAATGTATTTTACTTTTCATCACTTTAATGCTTTCTTGCTGTATTAAAAAAAAATTTCTTTAAAAAAAACTTATGGTATATTAGCTGTATAATTATAAATACATGTATAATATAAATCATATATAAATTCACATATATATTTATTAAAATTTCTATATACATTTATGTAAGAAAAAAAAACTTTTTTAGTTATTGCATTTGTTATATAGGACAGTGCATATTAGTAAGGAATGTGGAAGAAGGGAGGAATGGGTTCAGGAAAGGCTGAGATGACTCATTTGAACCAAGCAGCAAAAATTTGCATTTCAAATCCTGCAATTATTCACCCATCTGACGTCATCATATCATGGGATTCTCTGCGGGATTTTAACACATACTTGAACAATGGCATGCAAAGTGACATCACTGCAGCATAATCCTTTGCACTTTATCAGAGTTGCACAACTAGACAAAAAAAAAACCCAAGTAATTTATTTGCACAGAGTGTGCCGGACTGAAATAACCAGAACAACAATTTACTGCAAGCTATTAAAATCAGCCAGTGTTAAGAGGCCAGTTAATTCTGTGTATTAGACAGCCTGACTCTAATGCTAAATATGGCATAACAAACTCCTGTTTTTCTGCCACCAATGGCAATTTGATACTCTTTATGAACATCTGTGCTGCACTCCAGCAAACATACCAGATTCTTACTAACAATGGGACTGTCTGTTATTTAAATGTTATGTTTGACTATGATTTAAGCAACACTGTTAAACTGTTGAAGGCTAGGTCATTCTCACTCTAGATAGCAAATTAATCAGCGCAAATATTGGTATATGTTTCACACACTCATAAAGCCATAAAAAACAGCCTGATGGATGCTGTGTAGCAGAGATTGGAATCCTAGTAGAATGCAAATCAGCCTGTTGATTAATATGACTCACTGTTGCAATCTGTAAAAGAGAGAACTTCGACACCACGGAAGCTTTGAATTTGATTAAACCCTTCTAAAGCACTAAATGAGGAGCTGTACCTTGCTCTCGGGTGTCAGTGTGATGTCAAGGATGGAGTTGTGGTTGACTGTGTTGGTGCTAAGATGGTTGGCAGTCTGGCTGGCATTTTTCTGTACGTTGCTGGCACCGCTGTTAGTGTGCGTGCCCAAGTCCTGGCATGTCTGGCTCTTCAGAGACCCTTTCTCAAGGGAGTATTCAGACGCCTTGCCAGACACCGGAGGGTCTGCATGAGGAGAGGTCAGAGACGCTTCTGAAATGCTCTTTCTTACAGAGTCTAAAAGGTAAAAGGGGATGAGTAAATATTTAGGTCATTTTTAGTGGTTATTTTAACAAAAGATGTCATTTCAAGGTCATTCTGGATATATAGATGTTTTATAATCACATATATTGACTAATGATGCTCTCATGTTATTGTTTAGTTAGATAAATGTCTACATGAGATATTAACAGGCCCAAAATGTGAAGGCAGAAAAACAAAACCACGAAACTAAGGTAATTCTGAATTCCCAAAAGCAAGTTCAGAAGAAAGGAAATTCCTCATAAAAATCTCATACAGAGATCATAAACATTTCTTAATGCAAATATGCAAAAAAGCAAAATGAGAAAGTAAGTAACTGTGTAAAAGGAGTACAAATGGGCACAGGGTAGGAATTTTAAGCACAAGGGGTGGGGGGGTTTACAAAGACCCTCATACAGACATTGGTGGAGGCTGTTGGCGAGGAAACAGTTGCCATGGAGAGGTAAGGCATGTGACTGGCTGATGTGAAGTGTGTGTGGCATTAAACAGACACTCAGTAAAATATTAGGACCCCTTAAACTACCATACAAAGAGACATAAACTCATACGACTGACAGACATACCAGCTACAACACAGCTGTATTGCTCATAGCCATAATCTTGTGAAAAACTATTCTCAGCAATGTTAGTATAGTGAATAATGAATTCATGGCCATCATGAGGCAATTAGAATGCTTTGTGTTGTGTGACACCACCACACTAATGATGCCTTTTAGACACACTGTATTGACATCCTGCACAGCCCTACTCTTTCCTTCTCGGTGTGAGTTAATAAACTCAAATTACATGAGGTTGATAGTAGTCCATTTAAACCATTGACTTAAAAACCGACGGGCATTCAGCATAACAGAGTATGTGAAGCCATTGCAAAGAGCTTTGTTTGAGATGGTTATTATCAGATTTTCAGTTCAGCTGTGCGACTACACATTCAAAATCGCAATAAAAATTTCATGGGGTTGTGGCACCATAGGCAATTCCCCAATGTCCATATATTAGACTTCCAGGTATGATTCATCAGCCTGCTTAAATGACGGATGCAGACTGAACTGGGGCCTCCATTCAGGAGCATTCAGTCTGCACATGCTCAGAAGAACCACTTTCCACAACACTATCTGTGGGTCACGCAACACAAGCTGGAGAGTGAGTTAGAGAAGCTACCACATATAGCTCTGAACAAATGGCAATTATCACCATGGAGCCAATTATATGAAGCAAAGAAGAGCGCTACGAGGGCTTCGTATGCGTTAATTTAAACCTAATTAAAACAGATCAAATAATTAGCCAGCTGCACTATTACAAAGGCATCATCATCAGTGTGTGGAGGAATTATAATCATAAAAAGACATATTGATAAATGTCGTTTAGACACTCAGCATGGTGAGTTAGAAAATACAATATCTCTCTCTCATATACAGGTACCTGCACTCCCTCTGTACAGCTGTGCATGGATCCAGTTGGAAGCCCCCTGTTTGAAGTCTCGGAGCAGCAGAGCAGTATCTCTCCTCACCATGCTGAAAGTGCTCACCTTCTCCACCTGTTTCTCCACCTGTGGATCTGTGCCTGCACACAGCAGAGAAGGACAAAGGGGAAAAGCAAATAACAAAGTAGGGGTCAAAACAAAATCCAAATTGAAAGTCTGGGAATCAAACAAAATTAAATAAAAAATATTTTTACATTAATAAAAAAAAACTAATACAATAAATTAATAAAAACAAGTAAAAAAATTTAATCTCAAAAGTAATTTTTTTTTAAAACAAAATAAAACCTTTTTAAAACAAGCAAAAAAATTTTTACAAAAAATTACAAAATAATACAATGATGTAAAATGGCAAGAAATTATTCTTTATTTCTAGGTCATTAGTGAAATCAGCAAATTTGAGACATGCATATGAATGAATTTGTACAAAAAACTTGTAGAGCTGTCATTAAAGCAAAAAGGCAAGAAACCAAAAGCTAAGATATTCTGATTTTACAATCTCAAAAAATATATATTATCCCTCATGTTGTATTTCAGTTATTTTGACCCGGAGATTAATTTTTTTTTTCTAGAAAATGCTAGTTAATGTTGCCGCATTGTACAGACTTTGCTCAAACAGGGTATAACAACTTTCCAAAAAATGTTTGATCATTTTTGTACAAATAATATAATTATTGGTAATTTTTTGGGAACTTGTGTTACAAAATCACCAGCCTACAAAATTTCTGGTTATGCTATATTATTACCAAATATTTGTTTCAATCTTTATCAACTTGTTTTCTTTCAATGAGCACAGGTTTTGCATTTATTTTTGGAAATGATTGATTGTAGGCCCCACTGATCTGAGTTAATACACCTCAGTTTTTGAGTGAATACAAAAGAAATACAAAACCTGTGCTATATAAATAAAAACAAGATGACAAAAAGATTAAATCCAAGACCATTGGTGATAATACAGCATAATGAGAGATTAAGCCATTTTTAAAAGGCTGGTCATTTTTTAACATGGAACACCAAATTAGGTCAAGGATTTTCAGCAGAGCACAAGGGTTATATGATAAAAATGCAAAATAGAAGCATTTTAACTTAATTTGCTGCACTGTTCTCTAAGAAAGTATCAGAACAGAAGATTTTAAATATCCAGTACTACTATAACACAAAGACAACATTGCATTAGCTCACCTGCAGAGGAAAGAAAATACAAGCTGTGGGCCACCGATTTGACTTCACCATTACTATGATTGAGAACACTACTAAACGAATCATTTATAATAAAATACAAACCTATTAATCTATTCCTGACATGTGTGCCTTCACTTAACTTTACTTGTTGAAATCACTCATCATCATTAAGGTGTCTACACTCCCTAAATTACGAATATGCTAAACTTTTACCAGCGATAAATTACACATTGGACCTGACCGTTCCAGCTCGCTAATAACGAGTCCCAACACAGCATTATTTGTCATAAAATCCTATTACGGCTCCAAACTGACCTGCGTAAGCGCTGAGGCAGCGTGCAAGCACACTGAGGGGCAACAGAGGGTCCATGAGGGTGAGCAGGCGGGATGGCGAGGCGTACACGGTGAGCAGGGTGGCAGGGTACGCGGCGACGATGCCATCTGGCATGCGCACACCGTGAGCAGCGGCCCGCATCGACACGGTCACACACAGGTTTCCTCCTGCGCTGTCACCGGCCAAACACACACGCTCACCGGTCCAACCTGAGGAGGAGAAAGACCAACAGAACAGATTTAGGAAGGAGCGGACCAGAAAATTAAGTGTGCAATAGATCAAATAAAAAATAAGTGAGAATCAAGAAGATAAATACACTATAATTTTCAACTTCAAATGAGGTTACATTTTTTTGCACTGATCTGAGGCACTCTGGAATGGTTTTCACACCAAAGACACCCAAAGAGAATTATTAGCAGCGCGTGATCTGCGTCATGATCCTGAGATAGATAGCAGAGGTGAGAGAACAGTGAATGATAAATATGTTTACGCTGCTGTAGTCAGGCCGAGTGTGAGCTGAGTTTTAATAGGCGTCTTTGTTCCCTGTGGGATCTCGACACCAGCACAGCACAACAGTATGACAGATCATCAAATCGACCGATTTCACTTGTCTTGTACCTTAATCAGCTTTCTTAAGGACTAATCAAGTGACTGAATGACACCATGTCGAAAAAATAGAATGAATAATATAAGAAGCAGTCTGGGAGATGGATGATGCAATTACTGTAAATATTGCATTCCATGTTTCATTAAAGTGATAATAGAACTAACAAAATTAAATCCATAAAATAAAATATTTCTCCATAAAATGTGATCTGGCATTCTGGAGGGAACCTTTTTTTTTGCAGGCTTTGTCAACTCCGATGGGTGAATGTCAACCTCAAAAAAGACAGCAGTCTTGCATGACAAAGCTGCAAGATTCTTGCAAAAAAAAAGGGTTGACAAGTGCTGCCACTTCCCACTGAAAGTGAACAAGGGTTAGTGCACACTGTATAAAGCATAACGTCCTAAAAGCATAAAGTGTATAAAGGCATAAAAGCTTAAAATCAGCATGAAATGGAATTTTTTTTTTTCCCTCACAATATTTAATCAAAATGTCATAACTGGACCTTCCAGTGAAAACGACAGACTTCTTTTCTGTTAATGAATGCCAGACTTCTCCAATAATTTAGTCTGCTTAAACCCCTGCAAGTTCACATTCATCTGCCTCCACTATTGAGTGCAACATCTGCATCTCAAAATCCAACAGAACCTAGCGCCCGCCCAATATTTTTTCTTTTTCAATAAGCCGTTACACTCTGATGTACATCACAATATGGAAGAAAAGACCTGTCGTTACTTTCGTTTCATAGCAACTTTAAGAACACATATGAATCACTGATATCAAGGGATTAGGAAGGATAACTATTCCTCTCACCTAGCAGGTTGTGGTTCTTGATGGCCCAGCAGTAGGCATAGAAACATTCCTCCAAAGCCCGAGGAAACGGGGCCTCGGGGGCCAGAGAATAGTCCACCGAAAGGACGGGGGCATTCAGGTCTTGGGACCAGCTCCTCAGATATGGCTGGAGGGAGAGAGAGAGACACACACACAAATGAAGAATTAAAATTGCTTCATTTTTAGGGTTTAGAATTCCTAGATATTGCAGAAAATCCATACCAGGATTTCCAGGTTTAGTTCCATCTTCCCTTTGTTTTTCTTACTTTATAGAGCGTGTGGTATTCGTTTGGTTTCATTCCCTCCCCTCCAGCAACCTCTCACTCGACAACTAACTGCAAACCTGCATTCAGATCTGCTTCCATTTAGTTTGCAACTCCTACTTTCTAAGATCCAACCAATTCCTTATGAACAAAAATCAAGTCCTGCCCTTCATTTTTCTAGTCACAATAGGGAAGACAAATTGGTCGCAATTTCCCGACTTTAATGTTTAGCATTTAATTGCCTGTTTTACCTTAATTTATTCTCTTAACTGATGGGTCCTAATCCTCAATAATACCATACTTTTTTCTTCCGAGTCTGAATATGGCTACCTACCTACTATACAGTATGCAAAAAGCAATACAACGACGGATGAAGTTTGTCCAAATTTAATTTATATTACACATCGTGCATATTTCTATAGCGTAATTTATTAGTGGTTGAGAAGTAAGTTTTTCCTCAAATGTAGTACATCTAATGACTTTAAATTATGGCTTTATTTCACAGGTGTGTCAATGAAGTAGTTCTAGCATTTTGCTGACTGATGGCAAAGATCCACATTTTCAAATCCTGAACTGCTTTCCCAGCTCACACCCCTAATTCCTCTCTGAATCCTGACATCTTTAAGGCAGCTTTAAGACTGTGGTTTCAGTGTGACTGCACTGCTGCAAAGAGCCTGAATTATGGTCCTCAACACTAAATGTTCACTTCAAGTAGCGTCTGTCACCCTGAATACACGCCTGACGGCACCTCATCATGCATTTACGTAAGAGAAAACACTTAGGGAATGTGAATATTTCTTCTTAGATAGTCTCTACCATTTTGTCTCCCTCTCTCAGTTTTGTTTTGTAGTTTAAAGACATGATGTGTGCTGACAGGCGTCACAAGATGTTGCTCTGACTGCCAGTTACATCTCATATCAATGTGTCCATTGCTGAGTGGCGTTCGCTCAAGCAGCTAATGTATTGTGTCGAGAACGCAGGCTCCCGCTGGTGAGTGTTTGTGACGTGAAGGTGAATTTTGCATGAGAGCGGTGATAATATGATACTTTAACAGAGCAAGCAGTCTCATACTTTGCACAAGACACTGGACACAATTGAACGCAAATGACCAATATCTTACTCCGCTTGCCAAGAAGCTGCTCTGCATAATACTCAACAGAAGAGGTACTATTTAAAACCACTGAATGAATGTTCAGACATAGAGGTGGGATCCTGGGTGACTGCAGTTAATGTCTAAAGTATTAAAGTATTCAAAATTCAAAGAAATGATGCCATGAGCAACTCAAGTCACAAGGATAAGATTAATCTAAGGGTTAAGAGAAGCTCTATATACTGTAGTATCTTGGTGTTTCTTCAACTATGGGTACTTTTGTCTCTGTGGACGTTCAGAAAATAACCTCTCATTAAAGCACATTTTAATTGTCCTCTAATAATGAGCAACAGTGGACAGATATGAATCATAGAAGAACCACAAAACCAGTCTTAAGTCGCTGGGGTATATTTGTAGCAATAGCCAAAAATACATTGTATGGGTCAAAATTATAGATTTTTCTTTTATGCCAAAAATCATTAGGACATTAAGTTAGTATAATTTCATACCAGGTACTGACACTGATATCACATTAGTAAACAACTGTGGGACGGTCTTAATGATTTTTTTAAAATCACATATTAAATAGCAATACATTATGTGTGTTACACTGTTTTCACTGTTATGTATTCCCACCTCCAAGATATTCTGGTTCCTAGATAAGTCTAGGAAATAATTAAAATAAGTCTACAATTCTATATTTTTTTCATCAGGAGCAAAAGTAACTGGTCTGCATTATTCAAGGTAGGATGGAAAGGGTGTGTATAGGAAGTATAAGGAGAAAGAGACAAA
The DNA here is from genome assembly GCF_001515625.1 of Sinocyclocheilus rhinocerous. Lineage (NCBI taxonomy): Eukaryota > Metazoa > Chordata > Actinopteri > Cypriniformes > Cyprinidae > Sinocyclocheilus > Sinocyclocheilus rhinocerous. The sequence continues at coordinate 2,543,919 of NW_015659312.1, forward strand.
AAGATACCTCATGTGATTTGGAAGTCTGTGCCACAAAGCCTCCTCCGTGGAAGTGCAACACCAGCCATGGGGAAGGAGGACTGCGCTTCGTCTTCAGGCCCAAAGAAAGAGATATCGGGCCCCCCTCTGAGCGACACAGTGCTAGTAATTTCTCACTGTCCTGAAGACACAAATGGACTATAAGCACCATAACAATGGAGAGCAACATAATACAAATTTTAAAAGATTATTTCATTACAACACAGCTTCCTGAACAATCCTTATTTTGAATCTCTTTGAAGCTCTATGCCCCACACAAAGGCAAAAGCTCTCATTTAGACAAGAGACGAGTAATTAAACGCTACGGACGTGCGGTTCTTAAACACATTTACGCTACAGCTGGATCAATATGAGTTCAAAGGGTCTTAAGCAAAGTCAAATAGGCTTTTTTAAGCACCATTACACCAAGTCATCTATACTGCAACCAATTCAAGTCCTCCCATGACACCAAGATGTATATCAGGAATTAAAGGGCTTTAAGTAAAGGATAAAAGGAGAAAGAGTCAAGCTCAACCACTTTATCTAGCTAAGCACACCTCATTACGACTGGCGGTGCTTTTATTCATTCCTCGGTATCTGTGCATATTTATTTATTTATTTATTGACAAGATAAGAGCATGTAGAGTGGAAAATTGACTCTCTTTGAAGAGCAGGGAATTCAAATTATGAAAATTAAAAGTTCATGCTTGAGCTTCTGTGAGGTGGAGGAGGAGAAGGAAGAAGAGATGTAAGCGAGAGACAATTATGATTCAAGATTAATTAAGACTGTCAATGACATCAGTGTGAACTGTTGTACCTGTCCTTCTCTCAGCTCATATGAGATCAATCTCATCTGCACAGGCCCCGGGCCAATATGAGCTGCAGGAGGAGACACAGTCACCATGTGGGTGGGATCTGTCACCAATGGCAGGTCAAAGGGCAGGGGGGGAACAGAAAGAGCTCGATTCACCTTCACTTGTGTGGCCGTCATAGACACCAGACTCTTGAGAGAGATAGAGAGAGATGAAATAGAGCACAGATTAATTTCAGTTTCATTACTATGTGAATTGAACTTTGCAATATGAGAACTTGGACAGGTTATAAGTGCTCAGTGTGCAATCTGACCAGCTGTAGCAAAAGATGGTCAATTATATTAAAAAAACACTAGTGCAAGGAGTAACTGTATGTCAGAAGTTTTATTACTCAAGGGAATTGCTTTTAACAATTCTGATGTCTGATCTATGAGTGTTGAGTACTGAAAGTAGGGCAAAACAATTAATTTGGGGATTATTCTGACAAATATTTTCATTGCAATTTGAGCTGCAATATTTCTGATGCTAGGATATAAAAAAAAAATGTGCCCAGTACTCTGCTGTCAGAACTCTTTAAATGTGTTCAAACTTTAGAAACTTAAAAAAAAAAAAACCTTCTCTCAGTTGAACCAAACGTGAACTGAGTAAAAAATAAAGCCAGTTCTATTCGAACCCACACTGGGCCTAAATTTAAAAGTAGAATTTTTTTCTACTAAAGTGGAAATTAATTTATTTTGTCCACCACAGTGGCCATTTTGTTTTTTTATTAAACCAGCCTTACTTAATTTTGTCAGGGTATTTCACATTTGGCAGGTGTCTGGTGTTCATTTAGTATCCTAGTCTCAGCTCAATTTTCATTCATAGTTTTTTCTAATCCCAGTTAAATAAAAGAATCTAATCTAATCTAATCTAATTTAATCTAATCTAATATATTACAATATACTATATTCTAATCTAATCTACTATAATATACCATACCATACCATGATATGATATATGATATGATATATCATATATATGATATAATATAATACATTTTATTTTTCATTTTATTATTTCAGTGATGATATGCTTCTGGCATAATTTCTTCACTTTCATGCGTTTCTTTTTTTTTAATTATTTGAAAGAAAATCAATTTGAGATGTGACCTTGCACTATTCTTAAAATGCAAGGTCATATTTCAAATAGATTTTCTTTCAAATAACCGTGCTGCCATAGCTAAAACGGGCAGGATGGTTAATACTAACTGATAGAAATTCAGTCTCCGTTACGTTCCAGAATGTCTTCCAAAAATGAACATCCAGGTTCTGAGTGATGCGTTCATACTCCTGACCTCTCAGTTCAGGGTCAATGGCATACTTCCCAGAGGTCAGGAAAGAACTTGCTGCTACACCTGAGAGAAACACAGACAAACAGACAGTTAGATGAATGGCTGTCTACATACAGTAACTGGCATATCACACCAGGGCATCATACTTAGAGAGTAAAACAGAGCAGTAAGACATGACAGTGGGTTCCCAATCAACAGAAACACACAGATAACCACCTGGAAATTGCATCACCTTAACAGACAAGCATGAGCAATTAGTTTAATATTTACAAATGTCAATAGACAATAAACAAACTAACTAACTAACTAAAACAAAAAAACTAAAAACTGATCTGTAACCAGTCTTGTTTTTTTTCTGTTCTCATGGTAAAATTCAGCATATGAACTAGGGGTGTGAAGGGAAAAAAATTATCTGATGCATCGCAATTCTGAATCGCTTCTAAAAACTTCAGAACAGATGCTCTTTAGTTTTTTTCCTACATATGTGCAATGGCACTCATGTGCACTAGAGAGATATGGTATTTCAGTGTTTTTTTCCTCCTCCAAAAGTTCTACAAAAGCATCATTTATGCCATTTTGAATGCAGTATATATACAAAACTCACTTACTGACAGACAGCTGCTTTCAAATGTTCATGTGCACTTTGTGTGTGTGTCCGTTCTGAATAGCTCTTGTACATGCAGCTGTGCAAGACTCTGTGTAAGCAGTTAAATGCACTTTCATCTTTTATGATGCTAAATTAATGTAAACACAGTCATGATTAAAGGACACGACAAAGCATTTGATATGTTAAAACAGATCTGTGCATTAGTGTGAATGCAGCCTATTAAACATGCTGTCTGTCATCAGTAAAAATCAAACAGCAATAATAAGAAAAAGAGAAAAATCCATCACTGCTCTTGTCTGGAAAACATTCAGATACTAAAAGCACTCTCAGACATTGAAGGCACTTTTTGTTTATTGCTTGTAATGTGTTTCTTTGTTGCTTTTTATTACTTTATATTTGCTTGTATGTTTTGAAGCTGTAGTTAGTTAATAATTCTTCACACACAATTTCTTAATTTATTATTAATTTGTAATTATTTAAAAAAACACTTAAATAAGAAATTAAATAAAAATAAACAAATCAATTTAATACTCAGAGTTGGTAAACTCATTTATTACCGGTAATAATAAAAAAAAAAGTAGATCAAGTATCGTTTTTGAATCAGATCTTGATTTCCAGAATTGAAATCAGATTGTGAGGTACCTAAAGATTCCCACCCCTAGTAGGAACAAGAACTGACCATCTCTCTAGAGGACACAGGGTAATCTACCAGCAGAATGGATGACAGGTTTGGAAAGGACATCCATCGCCCTCTGTGAGAGCTACTCACCATATGGAGCAATATCTCCTGCCTCCACTAGGGTGCAGCATTGAGCACAAGAGACAATATTAGAATGCCTTTGCGGGTCAGAGTGTATACAACTGCACTTTTGTGTCTTAAATTAACACTAGAGGAAAACCAGCTGTGCAGACGCTCGCAAAGATAATGAAGTGTGAAACAGTGACCTGCTCACATAAATCAAGAGGCATATAAAAAAAAATCTTTATCAGGGCACACTGAACATGACAGCTATACTGACCTATCCCTGACTGATGCTTCTTGTAGTTGTCTCCGAAGGCAACCAGACTAATAGCAATTGACTGCAGGCATGGACGGATGGCAGGAGTAAACTAGGAAGGAAGGAGAACAAGGTATTCAGGTGGGTAATTTTCACCTTAGAACATAAGAAAATATGGCAGAAATAAGTTAACAGTAAAAACATTAATAATGCTGTGAAATATTACGGTTTAAATTTGTTTTCTATTTTTATACATTCTAAAATGTAAATTATTCCTGTGATGGCAAAGCTGAATTTTCAACAGCCATTACTCCAGTCTTCAGTGTCACATGAGCCTTCATTTTAAAATGCTGATTTGGTGCTCATGTTTGTAAATAATTCTTAATTGCTACAAAAAAAAAACTTAGCTTTGTATCACAGGAATAAATTATATTTTAAAATCTATTCAAATAGAACACAATAATTTTAAATTGTAATATTTCACAATATTACTGTTTTTACTGTATTTTTTGATCAAATAAATGCAGCCTTGGTGAGCATAAGAAACTTTCAAAGACATAAAAAAACATAATAATTATTATAAACTTTTATCTGGCAGTATGTATATGTATGTTTATAATATATATATTAAAATGTACATTGCCGTTCATTACTATCTTGTAATATTATAAAAACATGTATGGGAAAACTCTGCCTTAAAGGGATAGTTCACTCAAAAATGAAAATTACCCCATGATTTACTCACCCTCAAGCCATCCTAGGTGTATAGGAGTTTCTCATTCAGACGAATACAATCGGAGTTATATTAAAAAATGTCCAGGCTCTTCCAAGCTTTATAATGGCAGTGAATGGTGGTCGAGATTTTGAAGCCCAAAAAAGTGCATCCATCCATCATAAAAAGTAAATCATGGGGTAATTTTCATTTTTGGGTGAACTATCCCTTTAATTACCTTTTGAATTTACTTAGATTAAATACCTTCAGATTTCAATCTTACACTAAGTGTAGAAATGTGATAATCTTGTCAATGAAATCCTGAGAGCCACAAGCTCATGGGCTCATTAACAAACACACCTGAAATCCAACACAGCGGCCATAGAAGCAGCCCTTGTGCATGGAGGCGTATTCTCTCAGGAAGCTCTGACTGAGGCCACTTTCCTCCTGGAAGAAAAGGTTGCCGTGGCTGTTGTCATGAAGCAGTCTCTGAGCTAGATAGAGCAGCGCCCTGAGCTGACACAGAGCGCTACAGTACGCCTCCATCTCTGCTGCATTATGGCTCGCACGGAAAAAGATGCTTCGCCTGTTGGATGTGATATAGCGCCCTTTGTGGATAATGTGGAGGAGGCAACAGCGCACCACCTGAAGAAGAGGACAACAAAGAGTGAGATGAGGTCTGAAGGGAGGTGTAAAGGAGCACATGCATCATGCAGGAGAGAGAAAGAGCAATGTAAAAACTACTTATTGAGAGAAACATTGAAAGGAAAAGAGGGGAAGGACAAGGACACATGCCTTCAGCAGAAATTAGCTTAAAGGAACAATTCACCCAAAAATGAAACTGTGCTGACTCACCCCAAGGCCATCCAAGATATAGATGAGTTTGTTTCTTCTTCAGAATAAATTTAGAGTAATTTAGCATTACATCACTTGCTTTGAAAACATCACAATAATCCATATGTAATTCACACAACTCCAGTGCATCAATTAATATCTTATGAAGCAAAACACTTTGATGATGGATTTGTTTCTTACAAACATGCAGCTTTTCGCATTTACAAGGTGTTAATTAATGGACTGGAGTCGTGTGGATCATTGCGTTGTTTTTATCAGCTGTTTGTACTCACATTCTGACGGCACCCATTCACTGCAGAGGATCCATTGGTGAGCAAGTGATGTAATGCTAAATCTCTTCAAACCTGTTCTGATGAAGAAACAAACTCTACATCTTCATCTTTGATGACCTGAGGACGAGTACATTTTCAGCAAATTTTTGTTTTTGGGTGAACTATTCCTTTAACAACTGCAGGGTTTGTAAACCAGCTAACTGTGATGACTAACTGTTGAAAATGATGCACTGGGAGCAGCTATTTTTAGCAGGGAGGAAAAAAGGGAGGAAACACACAAACAACTTCTCTTGCACAGTCAGAAACGCACCTTAACAAGGGAGCGATATCCATTGGCGGGAATATGAGGGCTGGGAGCAGCTATTTTTAGCAGGGAGGAAAAAAGGGAGGAAACACACAAACAACTTCTCTTGCACAAGTCAGAAACGCACCTTAACAAGGGAGCGATATCCATTGGCGGGAATATGAGGATCAAAGTCAAAATGGTGGTAGATGGCAGCGAATCCAGAGATGACAGGCTCCAGGCTCCGGGCGTGCTCCTGGATGGTGGTCATGGCATCCACAAGGCGCTGGGCTGCGTCCCCGGCTTGGCCCTTTGTGGTCCCAGAGAAGAAGTTGGCATTTTCTTCACACACATCATACAAGGCAGTGAATACTGCCTTGGTGTCCATCACTAAAGGGATTCAGATGGGTTGAGGACAGAAGAATTACTTCAAATTGGCACATACTCTGACACACTTTAAAGCCAATATAGAGTGATTAAGCTCAGGACAAAAGCCAAGCACTTGTGTAGGCTGTGGTTCTAAACAGCGCTATAAACATTTTATAGATCAATCAACTGGAAATGCTTCAGCCAAAGCAATTCAAAATAATTTTCTTCATCAGTACTTTGTCATGTTTTCCAGTAAATATTTAAACATCCCTAAAACAAGATAAATATTCTTAGAAAAAAATTCATTAGATATTAGGACTTGTTTTTAGGGCACACACACTACTGTTAAAAAGGATCTGTAAGATTTTTTTTTTTTTTTTTTTAAGAAATACATACTGAACGAAAATAATTTTCTTCAAAATTGACAATTAAAGACATAATTGTTACAAAAAATATATATCAAATAAATGCTGTTCTTTTGAACCTTATATTCTATTCTCCTTCAGTTCTTTTGAACCTTCTATAATGCTTTTTAACATTGATAATAATAATAATAGGATCATGTGACACTGAAGATTGGAATAATGGCTGCTGAAAATTCATGGTTTACAGTCATGGTAATACATTGCACTTTAAAATAGAAAACAGTCATTAAAAATAATAATATTTCATAATATTACTGTTTTTACTGTATTTTTTATCAAATAAATGCAGCCTTGGTTTCACCTTGGTGAAACTTCTGAACAGCAGTGCATCTCTAAAGGTTAAGCATAAACCTCAATTCATTTTATTAGATTTTAAAACAAGTCTAAAACAAGAAGAAAAAAAATGCTAATGGGAACGCAAAGATATATTCTATAAAGACAACCATATTTTTAGATTTTTTTTAATGAATTAAATTTATCGTTTTTAGGGATGTTACAATGATTACTGTTAAATAAGACAAAAATACTGTTTAAAATGTTTTTTGTTTTTTTTTACTGTTCAGTGCCTATGAACGGTAATACATTGCATTTTCAAAATAGCAAACAGTCATTAAAAATAATAATATTTCATAATATTACCTTTTTTACTGTATTTTTTATCAAATAAATGCAGCCTTGGTTTCACCTTGGTGAAACTTCTGAACAGCAGTGCATCTCTAAAGGTTAAGCATAAACCTCAATTCATTTTATTAGATTTTAAAACAAGTCTAAAACAAGAAGAAAAAAAATGCTAATGGGAACGCAAAGATATATTCTATAAAGACAACCATATTTTTAGATTTTTTTTAATGAATTAAATTTATCGTTTTTAGGGATGTTACAATGATTACTGTTAAATAAGACAAAAATACTGTTTAAAATGTTTTTTTTGTTTTTTTACTGTTCAGTGCCTATGAAAACATACTGAGCTAATAGGTCCTACCACTATCACACATACAACTACAACCAATAGCCTCTATCAGAACACATTACGATACACTCTCATCTTGAAGATGCTGACTGCTATGAAAACTGCTATTGCTTGCTTTCTCTATAGGAAAAGACAAGAGCAAATTACAGGGGACAGAGGCTGTGGACAATTTCACAGGACATACTACTGAGTAACCAGTGACGGATGGGCATCAGCCTGCTACTGTACAGTCATTCACGCACTCATGCACATTTATCTGATCAGGATTGACATGCCAGATACAGAGACAATACAGGTGAGTAAGGTCTCTCAGTGACAAGATTATGACTAGGTAAATCTGTACTCTGTGACCGACCAGACAACTAAGAGAATCACAGGCAACTTCACAACAGCAGACAATGACAGGAATAGCAGGACACTAAACAAAACTTCAGTCTTTGTATGAAAATCCAAAATGCAAGCAAATACATCTTTAGTATATCATTTTTTTAATATAAATAACTAAATCACCCAAATGGCTTCGTCAGATCCAAACTTGAGAGTGGTCAAACCCTAAGCAACAGTTAAAGAAACTTTCAGTCTTACTTTACATTGTGGTGGAAAGATGTTTAACAAACAGCATAAACGGTTTGTGCTTTGAATGTTGGAACCCAAAGTGCTAATACATCTTTAGTATATCATTTTTTTAATATAAATAACTGAATCACCCAAATGGCTTTGTCAGATCCAAACTTGGGTGCTGCCCCACAACTAAGAGTGGTCAAACCCTAAGCAACAGTTAAAGAAACTTGCAGTCTTACTTTACATTGTGGTGGAAAGATGTTTAACAAACAGCATAAACGGTTTGTGCTTTGAATGTTGGAACCCAAAGTGCTTACTTTGTCAATGCAAAGAGTTTTCTGCATCAAGAGAACATTTTGCTTACATTTCAATTTGCATACATTTCCAGTGTTATTTAGAGCTTAATTCCCCAGATACTGCCTTATCTGTTGCACATATGGTTTTAAACCAGCCCTGTCCCTTTTTCTTTCTGTCCTTTTCCCCAGATAACCCCTCCCTGCATTCATCCACTCATTCTCTTCTCACACTTTCCAAACTGCCTTTTTCCCCTCTGCCAAAGTATCCCAATGTTGCCTCTCTACCTCCCGCATGTGACTGGCAGTGATCTCTTCCCCTCATTGGCAAAAACAAGACATCTCCCTCTCTCACTGAGGACTGTCCTCAATTCTCTTCCATTTTTGTATCCATGTCCTCATTCTAAAGACTATTGCCAAACCCTGAGAGATTAGTGTCCTAATCTGTGCATGGGAAACCAAGTATACTACTGTGTCACTGTCTCCTGCTCAACTGCTTCCATTGAGAGACAATAATTCAGCAACTAGTGTAAAACTAGTCTTGAGTTTTGAGGTTTGAGAAATGACTTTCACAGTTATGCTGGGTTTCAGTTGAGAAGAAGATATCAGAGTACTGACTAAATGAACCTCATGCTTGTGAAAATCTAAATCCTTCATTATGGAAACATGTGCAACAAGAGAACCTACCACTCAATTCCTTTACTCAATGAAAAACTCCCAGCATAACAAACACAAGGACACCTGAAAACATTCCAAAATTAAGATTTAATTTACGTTAAATCTAGGTTAAATATGAATTAAGCACGAATACAACAGAATATAAATTTAAATTAATCTCACAATTTCAGAAATCAGAAATTCCCTTACAACGGAAGTCTAAGGGCAATATGGGGTGTGTTGCCATCATAGACTTTCACTGTAAGCCTGTAACTGTCACAGCACTGCTATATTATAAATTAGTAATGTTGAAAGTAGTGGTCGACCGATATATCACCAAGGCCGATATATCGGCCTATATTTAGCATTTTTCAAATATCGGCATCAGCCGATAAGATTTTCTGTTTGGCCGATGCGTTCGAGGCGGGACTTTTATTTTGACGGCGCTGACAGTGGCCGTCAGTTCTATCTAATACGGATAGAAGTCTGTCTAATAATCAGATAGAACTGTTAAACAAAGGAATTAAAATGTATACAAAAAATATTATAACGATTGCTTTTATATTATTAATAATAGAAAGGCAAACATTATAATACTTTCTCGTTTGCTGTCAGCATTCAGCAAATACGCATTAACATCATTTAAACAAATCTTTGAATGGCTAATGAACATTTAATTTCACAAACCTTGCAAACTTAGTCGAATCCAGTTGTGAGATCTTGTGAAGTGTGCATGTGACCTGCATGAT
>NW_015659312.1:2553923-2570325 GCF_001515625.1 Sinocyclocheilus rhinocerous
ACACACACACACACACACACACACACACAGTGTTTGCTGTTTACAGGATCCAGGCTAACTGTGTCCTAAGACCAACTAGCCTCTACAAAGCCATAACTGCCTAAATAACCTTTGACTCTATTGGTTGTATCACCAGGGGCTGGCCAGTGACCTTCGCCCTAACTGGATGATCCAAAACTGGCACCTCTCTTTGACACAAGGTCTAGACAGAGACAAACAATGAGCTCTAAAAATGTATTTTTGTCATTTCTACACCAAAAGTGGTGCATTACACAGATGATACTTCAATTAGGTCATATGGCAATTGTATTAGGTCATATGGTGAGACAGTAATATCCATGTCACACTGTATAATAAATCAATTGCTAAAATGTATTTCTGTTGAAATAAACAAAACTACACAGTTAACAACGTTGAGTATAAGTAACATTAGTATGAATTCACCTTCAGTAACTAGGAATGCACCAATAATTCTGGCTGATACAGAAAACTATTTTCAAGCTATGGATGATATTAAAAATAAATTAAATGAAAAAAAAATAAAACACTATGTGTTTAGCATTAATTGATGTTAAAAGTATATTTAAGCACTAAAAACACTAAACATCAATTAATGCTAAAAACAAAGTATATATTAATGCATAAGAATGCATTTTAAATTAAGAAAAAAAAATTAATTTAACAGTGTAAATAAGTTATGTTAATTAATTTACTTTCATATGGTGAGACAGTAATATGCACATCACACTGTATAAATTACTATAATTACTATACTTTCAATCCATTACTAAAATGTTATCCTGACAAAATAATAATAAAAAAATACTGTACAGTAAATAACACTGACATTGGTTTAATAAGCTCACCTTCAATAACTAGGGATATGCGATGCAGATAATTATTTTTATTTTATAGATTATTAAAAATAATGTAAATTAAAAAATTAACACACTAAAAAAATCTATTAACACTAAAATCGTAAATGCTATAAGTGAATTTCCTTATTTTAAATGAGGAAAAACTATCTATACAAAAAATTAATATAACAGTGATAACAAATTATGTTAACTGTTATTGTTTTTAAAGATTAACTTGCTAAGTGAGTGTTAGATAACAGCAAAAAAAATCAATATGTAAAAATAGGGGAAATAAATGATTAAAAATCCAATATCGACTAATCTAAAAAATCTCTAAAAATAGTTTTATCGACTAAAAAAAATCTCTAAAAACATAGATACACCATGCATCCCTATGAATTTTTCCTAGCAAACCTAAAATTGGGGGGGGAAAAAATACATTATTATTATTCTTTAGAATGCATTAACTGCCTACTGACATCTATATTTATCACAAACTTGATTTGCACCTCTCATATACCAAGTGAGTTTGCTAGCACTAATCTTATGGCTAACAATTCTTAAGGGGAAATTACTTCATACATTTTCAAATGTCAAACTATCTGTTGGAATAGAAAAAGGTGGAAGATCAACAGAAAATAGCAAGGGATGTTGTTTGTGTGTTTAAATTGTCTCACCTGGCTAGAAATGAGAACTGCACTTAAATGCTCAACTTTCAAAAAGGAAGCATACTTTTGAAAAAGAAATTAGAAATAATTAGAAATATTCCTTATTACTGTTAAATAATATATATATATATATATATTACATATACAACAAGCTTGTGTCACATTGCTCATGTAAAATGTTTGCACTGCTTAGGTTACAAAAGTTAATTGCTAGAGATTAGTTGCCGGCAAATTAGAATTTCTCTGATTTTTTTTTGGTACAAACCCAGCTTATTTTTAGCACAAACTACAAAAGGCTTGCATATAGATGGATTTCCCAATATCCTCATGGGTCAAAGACCACACATTTCTACTAAGAATCTTGGGAACTGACCAGACCTGAACTTTCTCTCTCTGTTCTACATACGTACATCCAGGACCACATCCTTTATTCATTCGGCTGGCAATAAGGAACAATGGAAGGCCGTGAGCAGACCTTTGTCCCAGATTATTTTGTAAATGTGGTAAAATCATCTCAACAGGAAAAGAAAAACAATGCACTGGCCCCCTGACATCAGTGAAGAGTTTCCTCTCGCTCTCATCCAAACCTGACAGCAGCACATAAACAACTTACCTACACATAAAATGTGATATGGTCAATATAAGAATGTGCAGAACTACAGATCTTTCCTTTCTGTTCTTCTGCACATCTGAGACCTTAAAATGGCTGAGTGAGGCATTTAGATGGCAAATCCTCTCACAGATCCTCTGGACAAGGCAGGGGTCTATGGTGAAAACCTGAAACCCAAACAGCCAGTGACGTACTGGCCGTTGCAACACAGAGAACATGGGAACCATCTCAATAACACTGTGGTGAAATAAAAGGTTATTTAAAAGACCAAAGTGGTTTGATAACACTCAAAACAGTTGGTTCTGAGGTCCAGAACATATTGGCATAAAGACACTTTACTTACCCTTGTGCCGTTTTACAAAACCTTTCTTTTGTGAAAGATAAATGAAGATAGATTTGGTAAACGTCTTTTTTTTTTTTCTGTCCATATGGAAATCAACGGTCATTCTTCAAAACATCCTTCCACATAATAAAAGAAAGTCACACAGGTTTGGAGAAACACAAGGGTGAGTAAATTATAACAGAATTTTCTTCTTTTTTTTTGTGCACTATCCCTTTAAGAGCATCTACACTTACTACACACATCTTTACTGTGATTATAAGCTTAAAAGCACACAGACAGGCGTCAGTCTCTAGATCATTCATGAGTCAGGCATCCGAAAGCATATCCTGACGTACTACAGCAAAGCTTAGACAAATACTCACAGGTCATTCAAACGTATGTATATTCTCTCCTGTCTAAAATGTGTTGTCAACACACTTTGAATAAAATGTCATCCTTAACTAGAAATGTCATCAGTGAATAACTGCAACACTACACTACAGTGTTACTGTTACCACAGCCGATGTATTGCATAACACAACATAGTTCAAACGTAATTAAAAACCTGTTGGCAATCTTATGAGACATTTTAAAACCTATGTTTACATATGAGTAAGGAAATAACAGTGCTCATACGATGTGCTACATTATACCAGCATTAATGTAGGCTACAGTAAACGCTCGGGCTTTAATCTTCTGTTTGACACTTCTGAAACTATCTAGCTGGGAGCGCGGATGTCATTTTATAAGCGACAACTCACCCCTCCAAAAAGCGTTTATGTTTATTAAATTAGAATATACCTATTGGACCTTCTTTGTGTTTTGACGAGCGTCTTCTGTTTACTGCTTTTTCAAGAACACCGCTCCCTGCCTTCTTCGCAGACGCCATCTTCCTCAAACACGAATTATTACCTCCCCACTCTGTTCTGTCTGGACATACCTTAACGGAGACCACGCCTACATTAAAATCAATAGCCAATAACGCGTCAGAGAACAATCAAAGCACCTATCACATAGTTCTCATTTCATAGTACTGCCCATCATGCTGCCCATATTAAGCCAAATGACCCTCCTATAACGTCAAAATACAATAGCCTACAATAAAATAAATATGCCAGTTTCTCTAGTGTCATTTAATGGCCAATTTGAGTATCAAGTGCATTTATTTATTTATAATAATAATCTACCTCAGGACACACTAAAAATATGACTCACATCAAAATATCCACACAAAGCTAAATGTTTTATACAGTTTATTCAAATCATTAGCAGAAATGTTCGATTTACTACTGCTAAACACAAACAAGCTTATCTTCAAACTATTACTATGCAGGTTGCTCTCTCAGTTAGTCTGCTCTCACTTTGTATTGTCATTTAATTGTCAATTTGAGTATCCAGTGGAGTCTGTCTGTCTGTTTATTTATTCCCCAGGACACACTTAAAATGTGACATTCATCAAAATATCCACACAAAGCTAAATGTTTAATACAATTCATCCAAATCATTAGCGGATGTGTTTGATTTACCACTGCAAAACACAAACAAGCTTATCTTCTAAACTATTAGAGAGATTCAAGATACTGACAGCAGGCTCGAGATGCTAAAATCACCACTTAAACAATTGATCTCAAATAATACACAGGGTTCACTTTTCCATTGTCTGTCTATCTTGTTAACATGGACCCTTTCCCTGTTTCTCCAGCTATGGCTTCTCAAGCTGAATGTCTTCTCCACAGGTGGCCACATCCTGATAGGGGCCTTGCTGATTGGAGCGTTGAATTTGATGGTAAGCTGAGTTGCAGTCATCCAGGTTTAGACCCTGTTGAAGGATTTGTGAAGGTCACTTTTGTGAATACGCAGCATGTTAATAAGAAAAAGAAAATGTAGTGGGGATAGACATACCTCATAGATATTCTCTTCCTCCTGTCCTTTCTTCCTCTCCAGTTCATTCAGCTTCTTTGACTGGAGGAATAAAGTTGAACATCATCATCATCATGGAATCACTTTATTTATTTGTTTGTTTAATGTTGTGTGTGGTGCAGTTTTCTTTTTTATATGCTGTATGGAATACATCCAATATGTTGAATCAACATTAAATCAGCATTACACAATCAGTGTGTCTGACCTTACAGAGGAGCATGGTGCCAGGGATCAATACACACATCAGCAGCAACACTCCTTCTGCTGTAATAATGCTGTTCTTCACACTCTCGCTGAGGTTTAGGGTTTTCTGCAAAGGTTCTAATTAAAGAGAATGTCTTAACTCCTGAAGACTTTTCAGAAAAGACAAGTAGATCAAACTGACCATGGACCATTGTCTTAAATAAAATCAGAGAAAAATGAAACAAACAGACAAAAATAGATGTCAAAAGAGCTGACACTTTCACTTCCTCTGACAATAAAACTTGCATGTGTGTATATAAGGAGAGTTAAGTAACACAAACTTAGCATGAATGAGTGGAATTTGGTTTTATGTCATTGAATGGGTTATTTGTGTTTGCCTAACTCAGCCAATTGAAAGATTTATGGGGATCATTGCACAATGCAGCCTCTTAAGAGAGCTTGAGTGCTTGCATTGTTATGTTTGTGACTTTCATATTTATGTAGGGAAGAATAAATAGTTAGACAGTGGGCCTACATCAGATTATGTATAACATTAAAATGCATAATTATAAGTTATATAAACAGTATTTATTATAGACTGCTTTTCAAAAGCTTGAGGTCAGTAGGATTTTTTTCGATTACAAAAGAAATTCTATGTCAAATAAATGCGGTTCTTTTGAACTTAAATAAAAAATAAAAAATTGAACAGTAGTGCATATAGTTGTCTGAAAATGTTTCTGTGATACTGACAAGAAATAAAATGAAGTATACTTAAACATAGCTGTGGTCTGACTTACTGTATACTTGAAGGAAGGTACCATGGGTAAAGATGTGAAGAGTGTCATGATTCAGTTTACACTGGTACAAGCCAGTATCACTGAGACGGACACTCTTGAAAAACAGCAAATGACATTTGACTTCATCTTTTTCTTCTATTACATCTTCGGACTGATTTACTATACTGGGCATTGTGGTACCATTGGTGTTTTGAATATTTATGATCCAGGTGACATGGGGTTTCTTGTTCCAGTGGTAGCAGCAACGGATGGTGGCTTCATGGGAGAGAGCCACACGCTCAAGTGGCTTATCCGCCTCCAGTTTCAGCTCTTTTAAATCAGCGTTGGCAACAGCTTATGCAAAGGACAATAAACCAAAAAGCCATATAATAATATGCTATAATTTTGGATGGCAGAACAGCAGAGCAAAGTATTCATGTGCAAAACAATCCATGAGCATAGTCTGGGGTTTCTTTAAGATTTGCTTATATGTGATTAAAACCTCTTATATCAAAGCATCTTAATATATGGCTTTAATTTCCCCCCAACAGGCAATAACTTCAGTCCACATGATATCAGCATGTTTAAATCTATTAGCTAAACCATACACTTCCCACCCACAAAATGCTGTTTAGACAAGACTTGTCATGTGAAAAGCTACTCAATACAGTGTAAAATTAAATTAGACCCTTAAAATTGAAAGTCACACTGAAAAAGACAAAGGGGTAAAAACTGGTGAAAAATCTAGACACTGGTAGCAATAAGATGCAAATTGAAACAGCTGCTCTGAGAGGAAATCAGCTTCACTGAAGCAGAACACAGACGTGCAGATGGAAACTTTGTGTACTTCGTTCTTTTGTAGGCGATAAAAAGTTTATTACTGAATTTGAAATGGTAGGCTTTCCAAAAACTACATTTAAATTGCTCTCTATATTTTTTGTGCTCAAAGAGAGCTCAGATTATTTTAAAACCAGTTAATAATAATGAAAGTTTAACAAATATAAAAATTTTACATTAAAACCAACATCACATACACACATTAAATATATGCTATTCCTTACCTTCCCAGAAGCACAAGAAAATGACCAGTTTGAACGGCATTTTCTCTAATAAACCCGATAAACTCTCCTGATAAAAAACTTCTTGCTGCTCATCAGTAAATGTGCCTTTCAAGTGTTTGTCTTCCTGTATCATCTAAACCCACCCATTCTTCTATTTCAGTTTGTGGTGAACACACGCAAATACGGGGGCTGGACAAAATAATGTGAACTCCTGGAAAATATGCAATATTTCATTATTAATGTGTTTAACCAGCATTCGCCTTTAAAATAGCTTCTAACGTCTTAGAAAAGATTCATACAACTTTCGAATAGTCTCTAGTAATCTGCCAGTTGCTTTAGAGATGGGAATCTGCTTCTCACCCTTCTCTCCAAAACTGCCTACAGTGGTTTAATAATATTCATGTCAGGTGATTTGTTTGGCCAGGGCAGAAGTTCATCTTGGTGCATTCCAGCCGTCCAGGCAGTATGATCATCATTATTTTTTCACCCATTTTACCACTGGTGTCTCTGATTAAAGTTTTATCAGTTGTAGCTTTACAGTTTCATGTATGTCGGTTTTGTGAAGTTCTCTGTGGTCAGTTTTTGTGGTCTTCAAAGTGAATTTTGAGGTTTGCTGTCACTTTGCTGCAGAAGTTCTGCATTGTTTGGACACAGTCCCGTTTAGTGTTTGATGGTCCCTATCATTCACTTTCAGTCTTCTCTGATGAAGTCTTGCCATGCCTTGTGTATGCAGTCATAATCATAAAGACTTTTGTTCGTAAAACACCAAAACAACTGGGTCATTAAGGTTACAGATGCTCCTGCAAAAAAGGCTCCCATGATTTTTTGGAAGTCATAACAAGTCACCCATTTTACCCCCAATTTGTATTAAACACAACTTATACTATACACAAAGCAGAGAATATAGACATAATAACTGGATAAAGATAATTGGATTTTTGTTTTTCACTGTAACATATACAAATGATATTAACCCCATAAAAACATTTATTTGTCCAACCTCTGTACATTCTTCTCTATTTTGGATTATGGGGTAAACCGTTAATATCAACTGAATGCTGCTGAAAATAAGGACAATAAACGCTCAAATCATTTTTGATCGTTTATTTAAAAAAAAGAAAAAAAAAAGTACCTAAATTTTTATGTATCTTACATATAAAATCAAAGCCCAAATACACAGAATAGTCCTTGCATAATCATTTATATAGACGGACAGCAATGCCTGTAATGAGTGGACTTCTGTACACACAATTACATAAAAGACAGTCATGCATTGCAGAGGCTTTAAAAGATCTAAAAAAGAGCACTCAGTACTAAGCACTCAGCCATTTTTAAGAACAAATGAGTGGAACTGCTATAATTTGGCAGGTCTGGAGCAAAATATCAGATTAATATTTAACACTGAACATCGCTAAAAAGGACACCCGTGCCTGTCAGCTGGACTTAAAGAGCCCTTTAGAAATAAAAACAAACCCAATCTGCACAAGGCACCCTATAAATAGATTTAAACATACAGATATATCACTATGTATGCGTATATGTGACAGATACACATGAAAATTTTAAGGAATGAGAGAGAATGACACCACACCCAAAACCCCGTCTTATCAATTATCAAGGGTTCAAGGCTTAACTTGAAACTTTCTAATCGAATTTAAATTGTGGTCAGTTCCACATCAAAAATAAGACTCTTGCCATAAAAGTGAAATTCAGTGAAGCCTTTTTTTTATAGTTAAGGGTGCACTTTGACTCTCTCAGTCCTTTTATAATAGGCAATGCATAGTATGGTAATTACATAATTTTCCAAGAAAATCAAAACAACAGAATCAAAGGAAATTAATAAACCACCCATTCAAGCAATCGCGAATAAAAAAAAAATTGTGCAAAGGGACTGTAGGAAAGTGAAGTAGGTAGAACAGATCTTGCACCATGATAGTTTCATTACCAAACTTTAAACATTTTCGTTTGCTACTTCTAAAAGGACAAAAATATGAAGGGATCAACACTGCTGACCAGAATGCAAGACCTCTGGCAAATTGTTCTGATAAACCATTTTGTAAAGGTAATCAGCTGGGAAAAGAGCGGGAAAAGGCCTTACTGAAATCACAAATATCAACACAATTACAATGAATATAAATCACAATATGTAACAAATAAGGTAAAATAAGTTGCATAATTTGGAAGTCGGTCGAGGGTAAAAAGACCTGTTGCAGTAGCATCATGAATACATGAAAATAATTACAGTACTGGTGAGAAAACCTACAGTTTGTGTTCCTGTCTCCAAACTCAAAGATATAACATCATCATCAACCCCTGCATGTGCCTGATTCTCTGTGGTCTGGTTTCCAAATAAGACAGGGAGAGCAGAAGAGAAAAAGCTGGTCCCTTAAGCTGGAAATCATGGACTGACAATGAGAATCAGGATACTTCTCTATTACCGATACAGCAATTCAGTTCTGAACCAACTTAATTCCTTCTGTCTTAAATAGGATAAGCCAACACATTTACAAGCCAATGCATCCACTTCACCATTTTGTGGGTTGACCCAGCAGCTAAGGCGAACACTCAAGAGTTTGGAAAGGGGTGGGCGACGAGATCGGACCCCCTTACAGCTCAGTAAGTCATTCCAATTTACAGCTGACCTCCCCATGCAAGGCAAAAGTGTTTATATATCTAAACTTTGTTCCACTATAATTTCTTTGGTCCTGCTTTTAAAGAAAGCGACTCCCTAAAATAAAATAAACTTAGAGACATCATTACAAGCAATTACAGAAAAAAACTATATTTTTGCAAACTGTAGAGTAATTGTACTGGAGAACATAAAGACAGAAAAAACTGAATTATCAGAAATGACTAATACATTTACAGCCACAGACACAGAATTTGCATAGTGCACACAAATAGGCAATGTGTGATGATTATCTTAAGATCTGAGTTGACCTACCAGAATACAATCTGCAGCACCTGCATTAGAGAACGCTATACATTGTGCATGCTTCCCATTATAACAGCACCGATGTGTGGATGTACCTGCAAGCTGGTCATTCAAAATGCTACATAATATGTGCATATTTCCTCACAACCACAATGTCAAACCCTGACGAGATCTCTCACCATCAATGCCTGCCTTGTTTTCACTTCAGAGGGGTTAGGCATAACAAAACAAGCCCACCTTCCTCAAACCTTCTCTCTACTATCTTTGTTCATCCATCTGCTGATCTATCCTACTTAGCACTTCTTTTCTGATTCACAGAGCAACAACAGAACTTCTGGTAAGAAGATAAAACAAAAGAAAAACAAGGTTAAAAAAAAAGGTCCATACTCTTACTCTCACTCTCCATTTTACAACAATTTGGCCAATGCATGCAACAACGGTTCTACATATATCCTTTTGAATATCTATTATTTTTGAAAATACATGTAATATAGCACGGCAATAATTATTAGGATGAGTGAACATCTTGAAATGTGTATAATAAAAAGGCAAAAAATAAAAGGGCACATTATCTGTTTAAATTACCTTATTGAAAACCTACTAAACTACAGTTTGAGAAGCAGGCTTCATATGCATCAGACTGCATTCACAAAGAGGCAACTATACTTTTATATGAATATAGATAGTCTTTTGGTACTAAATTACTTTTGACATGCTTATCTTTGTGTGTGTGTCTGTGTGCGCATGTTTCTGTATGTTACATTGCTTCCACATGTACACGTAGCATTTCATTCGGATATCTCTCTAGGTGTTGCACATTTCTTTGGCATCTTTTGGCAAGACTGTCTCTCATACCTCTCAACAGAAACACATACACAATCATTCAAGGGCAAGGATCACTATCATTTCGCAACACCCACTTCATTTCATTTCTCAGTGGCATGGAAAGTGCTGGAGGCCTGCTGACAATCTTCAGAAAGGACAGTTGAGAAGAGAGAAGAGATAGAGCAGGAACATTCAGGCAGAATTAGTCAATCAGCGAATCCCTCGAAAGCAAGTCTTGAGTCCAGCACATACAGTAATCTGAGGACAAAGAAGACAGATGATAGAAATGGAATTGCTATACTTTCAAAAAAAAAGAGAATGGTGCTATATAAAAATGAAGATGATACACATAAAAAATATGGTTTTGTGTTTGGTATGTGGTAGTACCTTGTAACAGCAGGTTGTGAAGTTTCTCAGTTGTAATGGCCCCCCTGAAGTGAATATTTAGCAAGAGCTTCTTGCAACTTATAATGGTCCTCCTCAACAGCCTGGGAACAAACACAACATCAGAGATGCATATTAGGTAGGGCACCTCTCTCAGCTTATTCATCTCGCTCAGATAAAGTTAAATTTTTCGGTAACACTTTGATGGTCCCTTTTGAACATTCTGTTGACAATAAGTAATGTTGCACCTACATGTCTACTAACTCTCATCAGAGTATTAGTAGACTGTTTGCTTAATATCTGCTAACTCTTTATTGTCATGGTCTCCCAACAGACAGCAAGTACGTCAACTTATTCTAACCCTAACCCTACCAATCTATTAATACTCTACTAATACTCTAATGAGAGTTAGTAGACATGTAGGTGCAACGTTACTTATAGTCAACAGAATGTGTTAAAGGGACCATCAAAATAAAGTGAAACCAATTTTTCTCCTCTTCAAGAACTGAAGAACTGACCCTATTCTCTTTCACAAAAGTATTTGTGTTCTCCTTGCCTGCAATCTCTTCAGTTGCTCCCCAAGAGTCTGCAGTCTCCTCTGCACCTCCTCCATGCGTTCCTCAGAAAGCACTAGAGGAGCACTTATCCCTCTTTCCTCTTCTCCTTTATTCCCTCCATCTCCCCCACTCTCTTCTTCAGTTCTTCCTTCTGTGCTGGATTCCTCCACTGAGAAGGAAAAAAAGGCATTGCGGATTTCAATATCAATCAATAATTTATGACCGTTTTTCACATTTCTAAATGGTTTGGTGAGGAGGGAGCACAGCTGTACTTTATGATTAAATGTGAGGTTGAACCTCTTCAGCTTAAAACCTGAAGCAATATTGTGTGCATTACCTGACGACTGACCTCCATCTGCCTCCTGGCTTTCAGGTGCATTTTCCCCAAGAGTCTGAGAGTCATCTGACAGGCTAATACTGCCGACCAATAGCCTCTTCAAATACATGACTGCGAGAGGTATACAAGCAAAATAAGATTAAGTACAGCATGAAATTATAAGTCTTCACTGTCAGACCTGCATAAAATGACACATTTTATGACCTTCATCCAAAGCACCAATAGCAGACTTCTCTGGAGGGGCGTGGCTATGGCTGAGCAGGTCAAAGCCATTGGCTGCTAGGTAGTCTATGAGTGAAGAATCAGTTTCTCTACTCTTCTCATCAGTAAGACTGTCTTTAAATCGCCCTATGGTGAAATAAAGTAACACACAGTCATATTAAAATACCATGGTAAAATTACTTGGATAGATTTAAAGGGATAGTTCACCCAAAAATGAAAATCACCCCATGATTTACTCACCTTCAAGCCATCCTAGGTGTATATGACATTCTTCTTTCAGACGAATACAATTGGAGTTATATCAAATAATGTCCAGGCTAATCCATGCTTTATAATGGGAGTGGATGGTAGCCCAAAATTTGAAGTCCCAAAAATTGCACCCATCCATTATAAAAGAAGTCCACACGGCTACGGGGGGTTAATTAAAGGCCTTCTGAAGCGATGCGATGCATTTGTGTAAAAAAAATATCAATATTTACAACTTTATAAATCTTAATCTCTAGCTTCCGCTAACTGTCGTACGCACGTTCACGAGAGAGTGGCGTCCAGCGGATGACGTAGGACGTAGACAAACGCGGTGACGAACGCGGAAGTGATGAACGTGGAGGCGCAGAGGAGAGAGCAAAACAAAACACCGGTCACGAATTAGTAGTATAAAACGAGGATTTGTAAAGAAAAATGTCAGAGGATTTCAATATAAGCCAAGAGGACACTGGTTATTCTTTGCTGTAAACAAAACTTGTTTCTCGCGAGACTAGCATATTTTCACCGGAGCTTATGCTACGTCTACGTCCTACGTCATTCACTGGATGCTACTCTCTCGTGAACGTACGTAAGACAGTTAGCGGAAGCTAGAGATTAAGATTTATAAAGTTGTAAATATGGATATTTTTCTTACACAAACGCATCGCGTCGCTTCAGAAGGCCTTTATTAACCCCCCGGAGCCGTGTGGACTTCTTTTATAATGGATGGGTGCAATTTTTTGGACTTCAAATTTTGGGCTACCATCCACTCCCATTATAAAGCATGGATTAGCCTGGACATTATTTAATATAACTCTGATTGTATTTGTCTGAAAGAAGAATGTCATATACACCTAGGATGGCTTGAGGGTGAGTAAAGCATGGGGTAATTTTCATTTTTGGGTGAACTATCCCTTTAATATCTATTTCCAAGAGCCAAAAGTCTCACCACTGCGACTTTTCAACAGGTCTCCTCCATTTTCAGTGGGGCTAAGAGGGGGATGCAAACTGGAGAAAAGAAATGGAAATCATTTTAAAGATTGAAGTCAGCTTTGAGCTTGCTAGCTCGACAGCACCTTCAAAAGGACGCCCAATTACTCTTATGGGGATATTTGCCAAAAACACACTCACGGGCTGTATACAGGTCCAATGAAGCTGCTAGGTATGCTGTTGCCTCTTTCTCTGGTTAGCTTATTCCCGTCCCTCTTCTTCAACTCGTCGACCGTAGTCTTAATCACCTCTGTCCAACTGGAACAAAATAGACTGTGAGTGTCATATCAAATTACATGTTTTGGATTTCAATTTTTTAAGTGGGATCTCATATCATCTGCCTGCCAGTCATTCGTGTAAGTGTTAAATATAAATGGCTTTATATGGTTCACACTCACTTTTTCCTCTCCCCGATGGACTGAGCCACTAGTTCATAGATCTGTGCTCCGCTGTCCCAAGTGAAGATAACATAGAGGGCCTTCGGGTCTGATGGAAAAAACAGAAGTAACTTTATATCAAATTCACGTTATTCAGAATAAAACATGCTAATTCTCACTCACTCACCAGTGGCCACATCTCTGAGGAAAACAGATTCTAGTTTGATGATTGGACTCAGCATCTGTTTGCCTTCCTGAATGGCTATGTTGCTTTTGCTCTGACACTTCAAAACCATCTTATCATCCTGCTTCTGAAGCAAGACCAGCATGTCTGACAGCAAAACACAGTGCACATCTGCAAACACACACAAAAAGTATGTTGAGTAAGAGGCTGCATTCTTGATTATGGAAGCAATAAAAAGGCAAAAAAAAATGTGTCAATTTGCAAGAAAATTTTCATTTGGGGGAGTGTGTCGACGGGGCTTACCGATCGCTTTCTCCTTGGTCACCCTCCATGTCAGAGGTCCTTCAAACAGCATTATTCTGGTGGTCAGATCAATGTTCTGATGAACAGAGAGAAGAGCGGATCATATCAGCGCCAGAGTGTCTGCATTAGTAACATTAGTACCTCACACATGAGACTTCAAGATATTTCTCACCTTGTACTCACTGTAGAGGTCATTGCTCGGTTTCAGTCCTGAGGTGTCCAGCCGGCGCTGATAGTCTTTCAAAATCTGAGTTGAAGATGGGTAGAAGATGTTGAAGTTGAAGATGGTTGTTGGGAAAATGCATATTAGAAATTATGAATTAAGTTTAAGCAATCCATATAGGGTGGGTGGTATGACCAAAATCTTATATCACAGTATGAAAAAGTTTGTACAGTATCATACTAAATACATACATCACAACATGCTGGAATGTAGTAATGCCTGTATACTGCCAGACCACACATCCTTACAGTAAACCCTGTTTAGATGAAGGAACTTCTAATGAATTCTCACCAGCAGGTTCTCCATGAGTTTAACTTCTTCATTGACATGGTTGAGGATCTTGCGGCAGGATTCTGCTGCTTGGTTAATGTTCTCTTTTTCTGCTTCATCATCTGTGAGAAATGGACATTGGTTATAAACCAGTTTTTTGACTAATACATTGCAGTTCTTAATGTTTACTTATTCCTGTGATGGCAAGGCAGATACATTTTTTTAGGATTCCTTGCTGAATAGAGAGTTCAAAATAACAGCAAATCTTTTGTAACAATATTAAGGTCTTTAAAGGTCTTCAATTCTGATCAATTTAATCATGCTAAATTATTATCACTATCATTGCGAAATAAAAGTATTTACCCACTATTTTTACTATTTTTGACTTACTGACCCCAAATTTTTGAACTCAAGTGTATTTTATTTAATTAAGAAAATCGATGTGTTAAACTGATATTTTTTTTTATTTGTGGTATTTTTATTTAATCTGTTATTTACTTCGGTTTTACGTCAATTTGCAATTGTTTAGCAACTGTTTTGCACTGTTTGCACAAATGGTTTTATAGAAATAAAGCAGTATTAAGATTTGAAAACCTGTGTTCTTGGCAATGTTTTCCAGCAGAAGAGGGTACTTGGTTAGTCTTTGCATCTCTATGGGAATGATATCCTTCAGCTGTAGCCTCCGACACTGTGGCTTACTCTCTGCCTCCTGCAACACAAACGCAGAACATTTACTTAAAGACATTTTGAAATGCCAAGCCTCCATAACCTATCATAATACATTTATGTGACTGCCGAACAGTTGCAATAACATGGAAAAGAGTGTTTTAAGAGTAAAGGTACCAGTATAAAAGCATTAAAACGGGGATCCTTCTTCTGTCTGCTCTTTATCTGCTCCAGAGCCCAGGACTGGTAGCTACAGAAGCGTGCTGTGAGCTTCTGAAACCACTCTCCCTCTGATCCACTGAACTACAGAGATAAAGACATGTCTATTTGTGTAACAGCTGATATAAGTTCATGTTGTCAAGATGAATGCTGAATGACACAGTGTTGAGAAAGAACATGAAAAACTAGCCTTTAGCACACTCTTTAAGCTACTTACCCTGTTGAGAAGTGGCATGCTTATGATTTTGACAATGTACTCATTCTCCTGCCGCTGTTTTTTCAGGTTCTCATAGAAAGCATCTAAAAAAAATAATGGATTTAAGCTATATCAAGGCTGTTAATGACTATTTAACTTAGCTATTTTTGTATACATAATTTGAAGGGCCATCAAAATCTATTAAAACCATGCAGATTTCAGTGTAGTAATATATTTGAAGTGGATACATACAATGCATCTCTATGATCTCATCGAGGCTGGGGAAGATGGTGGCCAGCTCAGTCACGGTAATGATCTCTTCCCTCTCCAGCGGACGAGAAAACACAGTCTGCAATACACTCAGCATACGGACATGAGCATGCTCTGTCGTAAACAGCTCTGAGAGACACACAGAGAAAAATGTGTTCATCATTGCACCCTGCTACATAGCAGATTCAACAAAATAAGGCACTTGAACCTGTGGATATTTTTTCAACATTCTTGATTGTATTACCGTTGATGACTTCTTGTCTTTTGATTTCCTTCTTGCTCAGTTTTCTCAAGTCCTCAGGAGAAGCAAGGGCCCTCCAGTTGGGCGGGTCCTGCTCGAGCTCCAGGAGACGGGGCTCCATCTCTTCCTGCTGAGGGAAGGGGCCAAAAACAGGACCAGTGACGAGGCCATCAGGCAACAACCCACCTTCCACACTAAGAGACAAATGAAGGGAAAAAATTGAAAAGGGATACATACGTGTTAAGCAGTGTAAAAATAGTTAAGGTAGTGATGATTACATTTTCTGATTTCTATCAGTTACTGAGAAGCCCTTTGTGCTGCTGTCTCCTGTGGACGGTGTGTGTGTATGAGAGTTTCTAAGTGTGTGTGATGGTTAGTCTTTGCCTTACGAGACTGAATGCTGTGGGGAGGGTGAGAGGGGGTGGGAGGTGGAAGTTGACTGCAGGTCCACGTCGCTACGGGAGCGAGACTGCTTGGCCCGGGTAGAGCCACTACGGCGAGAGTGACGGCGCTCCACGCAAAGGCTCTCGCTGCGGCGCACATTCCTGAACACCCAAGAGAAG
>NW_015659312.1:2570363-2589115 GCF_001515625.1 Sinocyclocheilus rhinocerous
AGAGTTACGGCGCTCCACGCAAAGGCTCTCGCTCCGCCGCACATTCCTAAACACCCAAGAGAGGGGGGGGGGTTGAGGAAAGGGAAAAGGTAGAGGAAAAAGAAGAATAAGAAAAGGAACGAGAATGGAAGTAGGAGGAAAGGAATAGAAAGGGAAGGAAAAAATAAACAAAAGAACAGGAAAAGGAAGAAGAAGAGATAGAAAAGGAGAGGAAGGAAAGACCACGGAATGAAAAGGGGAGAAGAGAAGATGAGAAAGGGGGAAAGAAAAAGGAATAAGAAGCAACGGAAAGAAAAGGAAGGAAAGGGGGAGAGGAAATGAATGGGGAAATAGGAAGAATAAGGAAAGAAAAATAGTAGGAAGAGGACAGAAAGAAAGGAAAAAGCAAACAAAAAAAGGAAAAAGGAAGTGGAAGGAAAGGAAAGGAAAGGGAATAAAATAAAAGAAATGAAAAAAGGAAAGGAAAGGGGAAAAAGAAAAGGAAGGAAAGGAAAAAGGAAACAAAAAAAGAAAGAAGAAAAAGAGGAAGGAAGGAAAGAAGTAGAAAAAGGAAACAAAAAGAAAAGGCAATTATAGGAAGAGGAATAAGAAAAGGAAGCAAATGAAAAATGAAATGGGGAAATAAAGAATGAAAAAAGAAGGGAAGGGAAGGAAAGGAAAGGAAAGGAAAGGAAAGGAAAGGAAAGGAAAGGAAAGGGGTAATGAAGTAGCAGAAGGAAAGGAAAGGAAAGGAAAGGGGTAATGAAGTAGCAGAAATGTGGAAGGGACAGTGGATGATAGTGAGGTTAAAGACCACAGACCAAAGGTAACATGAACAGATGACAGAAACAGAAAATTGAACAGTGATGAAGAAGAAACAGTAAGTGAAATGTGAAGACAAATAATGTCTAAACCAATAGATATCCTGTTATTAGCACTAGTTCACCAGGGAGATTCATTCAGCCCCATCAGTTCAAAGACCCTTCTGGTATCCACATTAACAAACATCTCCAGCTCTTTCTAATGTGTCATTTACAGCATATCAGTGCATTTGAACACCTCAATTATACTAGTATAAAACACTATCAGCTAATAAGTGGGCTCCATTCGTGCAAAGCGTCCCAAAAAGCAGATACTTCTGCCCTCAATCCCTAAAGCCCAAAAACCTGAGAAGAACCATACTTAGCCATGCAGTGAGTATGAGTGTCTGTGTGAGTCTAAATATGAATCTAAAGCTTAAAAACCATGCCATTCATTGTACAATGTTTTCTGAATAATAAAATGTAATATAATTTGTTTTTAATAAGAGAACATGTGTGCATCAGTAGCAGTTGAGGCTGGCAGAAAATCCCAGAGACAACCATGCAGACCCACCTTGTCTTCTTTCTGTAAAAACATAGGGCGAACGAACAGTTACAGAATAACCGAGAACAAATCGTCTATTAACAAACACCCAACCAAAACTTCCAACTATTACCTCAACGCTTCCCTGAACACAATCTCAAGGCCAGCAACAAAGCGAGACAGAGCGTACAACAACGGACAACAGCAACGAACAATGCTCCCACATGAAGGACAGTTGCGCGAGCAAATGCACAGCTAATCCAGTTACAGACGTTTTATGTCATATACTGTAAACAGTAAGGTAAAGAAGCTACATTAAGTTTCTAAGTCAAGTTTATGTTTGAAATCCAGAATGTTGCTGTTTCAAATCCCACAAGTAAATATCACCATTGTACCTGTAACTGCAGAACATCAGGTTGCTCCATCAAAATATATGTGCACTGTAAGTCACTTTGGATGACAGCATCTGCTAAATATATTCCTACTAATTGAAGAAGCAAAAACACAACCTTTCAAATAGTTGGGCAGTCATAATATTTGCTCAAATTCAGACAGAATCTGCCTATTTTGATGGCGTCATGCCTTGGCGCAACATTGCGGAACATAGCGCTGACTGGATGCGAAGAAAGACTGTAAAACACGGGTAAACTAAACTGAAAGCTAACAAAAATGACTGACATTGCAAAACATCAGGTGGGACAAGGAACAAACAGACATAAAGGTAAAAAAACAAAAGGAGGCAGCAAAATGCAGAGAAAAAAAATGAAAGTGGGAAGAAAGGGAGTTAGGATAGGAGGGGAAAGGGAGGGAGGCATGTATGCGCAGTAAGGCACTGTCTTGGTCTTTGTTGTCCTTAAGGAGGGTAGCGTATATTGCGGGCAGCAGCAGGAGCAGCAGCACAGGAGGGACACAGCACACTGCTTCCAGACAAAGCAGCCAGGGAGTTTTTACACCCTTCCTTAGTTATGTTTTATCTGCTTCTCATTCCTGTTCCTGCTTTCTTACTTGCCACTGTCCTGACTGTCATCTGGAAGGATATCAATGCCCCCACCAGTGCTGACAGGAGATGCATCTCCCCCCACTGAAACTGGTCTGGGGTCTGAAAGATTGTTGTTAACACCTACAGGAGGAAAGAGACAACATTTCTACATATGAAACACTAGGGTGACATTCAATAATATCAAAGCCCACTTATAGCATTATATATTTGTATGTGTTGTTTCACACTGCATCTAGGTATCACAATATATTGGTACCAGTTGTCAGTTGATATTATAGATTTACAAAAAAAAAAGATTATTGCCATCAGCTAATATTAGAAATTTAATTGAACCAGAGTTATAATCGTTAACTGAAACTAAAACTATTAAAATAATTTTCATTAGTTTAAATAAAGTTAAAAAAAACAAAAAACAAATATTACATGAAAACCTGGACAATGAAAAGTAGAAATGTTGCCTTGGCAGCTAATTGAAATAAGTTTACGGTGAAGCACTGAAATAAAAGAGGAAAAAAAGAGAATATAAATATTACTAAAATAACACTGAATTGCACACAGTAATTTTTACATTTAGATTACCTGCTATCTAACGCTCACAAAATGTTAAATCATTAAAAACATTAACTACGTAATAATACAGATAAATTGTAATCTTTAGCAAATCTCAAAATGACATTTTTTTCATAATTCATTTTTTTTGCATGTAAATTTTAGTTAGTGTTTTATTTTATTTATTTGTCAGCCGTTTATTTGTTAATGGCCATTGGCCATAACATGAAAATAATTATTGGTTTGCCTGTATCGGCCACAATTTTAATATTGGTGCACCCCTGATTAAGTATGGTGGCAGTGCAGCTTTGTATAAATTACTTTCATTCCCCTTTATATTTCCAGAAGACTCACATATACCATGTTAGTCGATTTCCCACATGTCCAATGTGCTTAAATCTAAAACACATAAGCGGCATTTTCCGACCCTCACCCGTGTCACTCTGAGAGTCGGGACTAGGAGTCACACTGACGCTGATGGTCTTCTCTTCACTGCTCTCCGAGCCATGTGTGCTACCTGACCCTGCCACACCAGGTTTCCGCACTGGAGTGGTGCCACTATCACTTATGGACACTCGATGAGGTGGGACGCTTGGTTTGGTTTGCTTTACTAGACCGAGAAAAAGTAAGAGAGAAAAGAGAGAGATAAGAGGAAGGATCAAAAGCAACATAAAAACTGACAGATGATTGTGTGATCATTGTGTGGTTTCTAACAAGTAGATGTGACAGATGGACAACTAGATGAGAGAGGAAATCAGGAGTTTGATCCAACAGTGTTAGTCATTCATTGAAAGGGTGTTTCAAAGGTCCAATAAGGCCATAAATCTTAAGTAAAAGGGGACCCAAACACAAACAAACACCACACACAAAAACAGCGCAAAGTATAATCTGAAATCTGTTCGTGAATACATCACCTGTGGTATATTGAAGCATTAAGATCATGAAAAGATTTGTAAGCAAGCATTAAAAAAAATACTTTTTGAAAACGTTATCACAACCAAAGCCACCTCAACCAGAAAATCAAATCAGATTGGCTAAATAGATGGATAAGGAAACGAAAACAACAGACAAACCCATGTGTTTGAAGTGGAACATGCAAACATGCATTAGATTTGATTAGCAAGGGAATGTACCATCCAAGAGGAGAGGATCTACACAAAGAACAGACCATAATACCTTCAAAGTCCAATCTAGTTTGCTTACCATCATCTGCAAGAGGAAAACATAGCAACACAAACAAGTTCCTTTCAATTCTACATCAATCTTTGATCTTGCAGGCATTTCAATAAATATATGATGAATGTTTCTCATACTATAAGCTACAGAAGCTCCTTCTGGTTTCTGTGTACATTGGTCTCAATGATCTTAACAGGTGTCTGAGATGTTATGGGTAATTAGTGTAAATGGTTGAATGCAAATCGATGTGCACAGTGAAATAATGCAGGTTTGGTCAATGAGCGTGTGATGTAAGTAGGGTGTGTATTCTGAGGGAGAGCGATGAAGAGATTGTACTGAGTACGTACGGGTGAATGCAGAAGGTTTGACTATTTTGTTTGGTTTGTTGGTTCCCCATGGCTGTTCAACAGAAAAAGAAACAATACTATTAGACAAGATAACACAAATTCAGATCATTAAGTGAAAATCAGAAGAATTAAGTTGTATACTGAACTATGGAGCATATCATCTAACCTTCAGCACAGAAGGGACAGAGGGCCGCCATCCTGACTTAGTCTTCTTGTTGTCACGTGCTCTGGTCTTGACGCTAAGGTGCTTCATATAAATGGCAACTGCTCCAAAGATGCAGTTACTAAAGGAATAAAAGAACAGAAATGGTTACAAAGAATATTGAAATTTGGGGGGGAAAGCTGCTTTATAGCTTAATCTGTTACTTCAACAGTGTAATTCTGGGGGAAAAAAGGTCATGTTATTTAGGGTTTTTGTCACCCTTTGTGTGACACTTGATGGGTTTTAGGGTGGTTCACAAAATGTTGGTATTCTAAATAAACTCAGACCATCAGCACTTACAATTCACCTAATTTGTATTACATTGCATATACAATTAAATTACTGCTTAAAAGTTTGGGGTCAGTAAGATTTTTGAAAGATGTCTTTCATGCTCATCAAGGATGTATTTATTTGATTAAAAATAAAGCAAAAACAGTGAAAAAAATTATTCAAATTAAAAATAACTGTTTTCTATTTTAACATATTTTTCATATATTTAATATCATATATTTAAAGTGTAATTTATCCGTGTGATGGTAAATCTGAATTGTCAGCAGTCATTTTACCAGTCTTCAGTGTCACACGATCCTTCAGAAATCATTCTTAATATGCTGATTTGGCGCTCAAGAAACATTTCTCATTAATTATCAATGTTGAAAACAGTTGTGCTGCTTAATATTTTTGTATATATTTCTTTTTTTCACAATTCTCTGATGAATAGATTTTTTTTACATTACAAAATGTCTTTACTATCACTTTTGATCAAATTAATGCATCTTTGCTGAAAAAAGTATTTATTTCTTTAAAAAAAAAAAATCTTACTGACCCCAAACTTTTGAATGGTATTGTATATTTTTAGCCCTCTGAGTTCACTATACAAAAAAATAATGAATGTCACACAGTTGCAGTGAGACACGGTGTGTGTACAGAGGTATTTTCCTCCTGCATGTACTGAAAAAGTGCAACTGAAGTCATGTGATCTGCGACTAGTCAGTGCAATCCCCTAGCGTACTATCAAATTGTCCATGTACCTCATAGGGAATCTTAATATTGGCATCAAGCCATTTCCTTCACTTTAAAAGAGCAGCAGAATCTCCAGTAAAGGAGGAGAAAGAGAAGAGGGAGAGGGAGGAGGACTGGGAAGGGGAGGGACAGAAGTCTGGAGGAGGAGACTGTGCACATGTGCATGCCCATTGTCTCATGCACACATGGATTAAGTGATGCAGCTGTGCATGACAAAATGAACAAATGCAACAGCTGCAAGCATCCACTAACAGCCTTTCTCACAAACACATTGTGCGCCATCTAACTTCAGCCTGGAGTTCTTTTCATAATACATGTTTATATTGCATTTCTTAGCAAGACCAACCAAACAATATAAACTGGAATGACTGATAACTTCATGAAAACAAAATTTTCATTTGAAAAGATGTTTACAACTACAGAAAAGTAAATAAATACAACTACATTAAAGTGACTGTTTAATGACTTTAATGACATACACAGAAACCAAACAAAAAGTTATAAAGACACAAAACAACACACCAATCTATAATGTAACAATGATCACATAGAAAAAGATCTGCACTTAAAAAAAAAGACAAGAAGATAAAGAAAAAAGACAACTCACCTTTTGTCCTTGTCGGCAACAATTGAGGGGCTGCAAAAAGCAAAACAGAAATAATTAGAGGGATATCAAAGGAAAAATGCAGTATAATGCTGGTCTTAAGGACTCACCGCTTAAAGTTAAGTAACATTTTTTCTCCCTCGTTCTCTACCGGTTTTTAACTCTTGTTTTAGGACGGTGGAATCTGAAGTGTTCAAGCTTTTCCTGACTCAAAATGACAGTAACTGTTGTATTGTTTGTAGAATTCAAACTAATGAACATATTCTTTCACTTGCAAATGAAAATAAATAAATAAATTTAAAAAAAGATCTACAAAAAATGGTAGTGCATCAAAAATTGCACTCCAGGCAAATTTTGAAAAACAAAACAATGCAATGAAACGGTCTCTTGCAAACCTAGATGTCTGATCTACTGTACACTATCTTCTCAAACTGCAAAAACTATGACGACACTCTGCTAAGGCATTGAGATTGTCCTACGGCGATGTCCAGAAGCAAGCGAAGCGCTCCGGCAGTGGAACTTGCTATTTAACTGTGTTTTTGCCTGATGCAACCGGCATGCAAGAACATGGAAATCAGACACTTATGTTTTCCTATGATAATAAAAAAAAATGAGGAGTGTGATAAGGAATCCCCATCGTCTGGCCAGTCAAAAACCTTGATCCGCCTCTCAGATTAAGAGTGCAGCCAATGAGAGCGTCTGTAAGTGAGGTCATTACTGTTGTACTGAGGGAGGAGAATGAATGAGGGGGAAAAAAACTGAGCGAGAGGAAGCGGATAGTGTTTGGGAAAACAGAGGACGATTGTGTGAGTGCATATGAAGACTGAATACCCATATTGAGGCCACTTAGACATCAAAAGAATCCGTGTGAAGTCTCTGAGGACGCATTATGACTCTAATAATGTCACTGAATGTGTGAGACACAATGTCTTACATGCATTTTTTGGCAATGCAGCCTCTATATCTCTTAATGTCACTTTACCCTGGTGGAATATTAACTGTCCTGTCTCATTGCAAACCGGCTTTTGTCTCTTGCTCTCTTTTTTTTGTCTCTGGCCTCAAACCTGACCCCTGCCTCATCCCCCTTTCCATCATTCTCTCTGGCAGAGAGCCAGAGATCAGAGACTTCCTGCCAGCGTGGCACTTCTGACTCCATCCTCTCTCTACCACTTCCTCTCTCTTTGCCACCATTTCTTTCTTCAAGATTAATAGGACAGACTTCAAGTTGTAACATTGTGTGTTTTTAATAGAAAGAACAGGTGTGCCTAGGAAGAGCATCCAAACCACCTTGGACTGCAGGATTCACGACTGCCGAGTGCTAAAACAAATGGAGTCTGAATCAAATGTTAAGATATAAAGACTGCAAAATAAATGCAATATAAATCTAAAACAACATGGCATTCTGGCTGGCTGCATACTGAACTTCCGATTCATGAACAAATGTCTCTTATAAGCCAGTTCTTTTAATCAATCACTTAAAAAGAATCACAAATGATCACAGTTTGATGAATCCTTACTTGAGCATTACTGAATCAACATCTGACTCACTATTCTCAGTCATTTCCAACATATTAATGGCTGCTGAAAATCCAGCTTTGCCATAACAGGAATAAATAACATTTTAAAATATATTAAAACAGAAAACACTTTTTTCAAATTGTAATAACATTTCACAATATTACTGTATTTGAGATTTAAAAAAAAGCAGAAAAAATGGTGAGCATAAGGGGCATATTTAAAAAATGGGGCATCTTCCACAGTCCCAACTTCTGAATGCTACCGAATACAAAATGTATTATTGTTTTCATATATGCAGATAGGAACTACACAACACATGGTCCACAGGATAAACCTTTTAACCGAGGGATGTGTGTGGTTTTTTTACTGTACAGTGTGCAGTGAGCACCAGTTTATCCATGCTGGCTTTTATTGTGCAAAAATAATGAACTGAAATCAGATTGTCAGTGTGTGTTCAGTGGAGGCAAAAGGCTCAACAGTCTCCTCCTGTCTCACGTCCTGCATGGGGTCCTCACTTTCCGTGGGGTGTAATATTAATGCTTACAGCCCCACGTTTACCCTCTAATGTGAATCTACTGCACTCATTGACCCTTCATGATGAACTAACAATTAAAGAACCCAAGTTGCTTTGCTTAAAGGAACAGTTTTCCTTTCCTTGGCAATTAGATTTCTTTTTTACACTCACATTCACGTCATCAGTATGATTTACTTCCATGGAATGCACAAAATATTTGCAAGGATTGGAAACTGAAATATACTGGTATTAAAATTCTGTCTTATATCATTAGACATGTTCATGTAATGCTGATAAATGGCAGATATTTGCATTCGTTTGATCGAAAATACAGTAAAAGAGTAATATTGTTTTGTGATGAAAAAGAACAGCATTTATTTGAAACAGAAATCTCTTGTATTATTACAAATGTTCGTATTGTCACTTTTGACATTTAAATGTGTCCTTGCGAAATAAGTCTTAATTCCTTTTTAAAAAATTCTGATCGTAAACTTTAACTGTTGTGTAAATTAAATAAATAAACAAATACACACACTAAAAACTTAAATCAATCATTTTAAAAGTGAATTTAATTACTTTATAACAGTATGAAAAATATGTAACAATAAGGGATGGCTAAATATCCAATACTGACCAATACATTTCTTAAAATATCTCTATTATTGGCAGATAATCATTATGGTACCAATATACTGTGGGAATACAACTAGGAATACAGCACATAAGTCATATAGACTACACTCATTATTGTTTTGTTTTGTTTGTACTTTTTGTTCTGGAAAAGAGCAGCCTTGTCATTGTACTAAATATCTCCTAAATATCTGTGTTTTAAGAAAAACTGAAAAATTATATTGGTTTTAAACCATGTCCATTTTAGGTAAACAACCATTTAACTTTTGCCTTACGTTTTCAAAAGGTGACTGAACTGCATCAGTTTAAGCAAAGAAGCCCCATCTACAACAAAAGAACAATTTTAGAGCCAAGAATGAAACTTCAATGGATACATCAGCTGATCTTTATAGTTAATTGAACTGCATATAAAGCACAACAGAGAGTGGAGTGAATTCTGATACTGCTATTATAGAATTCACTGCAAGAGGTCAAACAGCCCAGCAGCAAGAAGATCCTGTGCAGTATGACACATTCAATAGGCATCACTTAGCAGCCGGTGAGTGAATATCGACAGAGACTCAGGGGTTCTGATCCGCTGTGAATGCAGATTTGACAATAGCTGTATTCTGTCTAGGTGAATCGAGAGGGAGAAGTGTTTGTGATGCTCTTCCCCACTGCATAGATGGTGTTTGACTCAGCAGGGCACCACAAAAATCCCACAGCAGACAGTTAGAAACAGGCTCAGATTATAGGTTAGGCACTGCGGAGGGCAGCAATAGGCAAAGGTCTGGCTCTGTGTTTCAGACAAGACCAGAGCACCTGCTGGTTCTCTTACAACCATGACATGAGAGTCAAATGGCGCTTTTCCACTGCATGGTACAGCATGGTAAGGCTCGGTACGGTTCACTTTTTGGGGGTTTTCCACTGGGTACAGTACCTGGTACCGTCAAAAGAGAAAACAGACACCCTGTAAACTCACCGTAACAAATGGGATAATTCCACCAAAACTAGGGATGCATTAATAGCAATTCTAAATTTATAAACTATAAATTAATCTGTTAAATAAGATAATATTAATAATAATAACCATTTTATTTTATTTGTCAAATGAATGTGTGTGTGTGTGTGTGTATATATTATATAGCGTCTGGGTATGCAGGGTATGCAGGTGCATATGGGCCCGGGCGTATTGGGGGCCCGCCGAGCCGAGGGGGAACCTTTAGGCTAATTGAAACGTAGGAACGAATAGAGCCCTGCATGGGCCCGGCCCTTCCGACAGCATATCAGAATTCTCTCGGCCTGAGTCTGAGGAGAGTGGAAGCTGAAGCGCGCTTTGTTTGTATTCGTCTGATTTTTTCAACATGCATTCAAATATTTATTAGTTTATTTCATGCTGCAAATATTAAAGAGGAAAATATCATTGATTCACATGCAAACTTAAATCTTAAACTACAAATTTAAGAGCATAAAAACACATTTATTGTTTGTAGTATTTTATTATGAAGTTGACAGAAGGCTGACATGACACTTTGTGTTTTAATATAAGTAACAAAGCACAAAGCTTATTGCGATTATTGGGTGGCTTGCGTGCTACAAATGATGAATGGACTTGAAAACGTTAAATATTATTTCCAAGCATTTATACCGTAAATAAAACAGCTTGTGAATACACGTAACGTTAATCACTTCAGAAAAATCAACAATAAGTTAACCGAGTTGGAGCTAATAACGTTGTGTGTATGTGTGTGTGTAAAATTTCTTATAATAACAGTTCTTACTTGGCCTCAAACATCCTTTCCAGCAAGGATTCAGCTACTGCCTTCTCCTTCATCTCCATAGGGATGCGGTCGGTTGGACGATGGGATTCCACGTCATTTAGTTCATGCTCATTGGGAGTCATTCCCATCATCCTCTTTTGCCTAATGTGGGAAACAAGTAAAAGGTAGACAGGTATGGTAATCGAGCACCAGGGATAGATGAGTACTTGTTAACAGGGCCTGACATTTAGCTTTTCCAAGACTTTACAAAAATGTAATCTTATATGTAAACATAATGTGCATTGTGAATGCAAAGTGCTCCAGGTTCACTTTATTTTGAAATATACTTGCGGGCCCCGTGACTCTCACCTGAAGTCATCCAGCTGCCGCAGTATCTCTGGACTCTGCATGAACTGTATTTCATAAGCAAAGCGTTTTTGTTGTTCTTCGTTAATCATTTCAGGACGCATGCGATCTGAAGGACCACAGTGAGAGAGATAAATGGATTTAATGTAACTACGGCAATAACACAATATTAACATTAAGTGCAGTGATCTGATTTCACTCACCCAGTTCAGAGGCTAAGTTATTTGGCATAGATACTTTAAGAATCTGGAAGAGAGAATAAACAAATAAAGGATAATTATAAACAAATTACAGTTAACTCTAGGTTTTATTTCAAATAAATAAGTATGGAGAGGACATTATAAAATATAAGCTAAAACTTTGATATTGTCCTCCAGTGTTAGATGTAATGCAGTACAGCACCACCAGAGGTCACAACAATATAAATAACCAGAGAACTACTTTCTTTCAGAGGCTAAGTTATTTGGCATAGATACTTTAAGAATCTGGAAGAGAGAATAAACAAATAAAGGATAATTATAAACAAATTACAGTTAACTCTAGGTTTTATTTCAAATAAATAAGTATGGAGGACATTATAAAATATAAGCTAAAACTTTTATATTGTCCTCCAGTGTTAGATGTAATGCAGTACAGCACCACCAGAGGTCACAACAATATAAATAACCAGAGAACTACTTTCTTCCATTTCATTTTCAGCTCAGTCCACAGGTCCATAGCTTTAATGTCAACTCAAAATGTGCACAGAGAGAGAAATATTCAATAGGAAAAGAAAGACTAAACATAAAAATAAAACATGAAAAGGGGGGGGGGGAAGCAGTCATTGATCAGGGGAGGTCATTCCCATGACTCAAAGCAGGAAGTCAGGGTCGGACAAACAGAGAAAAAAGAGAGACAGAGAAAGAAAACATTTCTAAAAGAGGGGTAAAGAATGCAGAAAAAAGTTACATTGGACAGAAGGGGCAGGCAGACAGACCGGAGGAAAAAGACAGAAACTTCAAACAATGAAATCAAGTCTAAACAGAGACAGATT
Source organism: Sinocyclocheilus rhinocerous (assembly GCF_001515625.1). Classification (NCBI taxonomy): domain Eukaryota; kingdom Metazoa; phylum Chordata; class Actinopteri; order Cypriniformes; family Cyprinidae; genus Sinocyclocheilus; species Sinocyclocheilus rhinocerous. Next base: position 2,582,388 of record NW_015659312.1, read on the forward strand.
GGGGAGAAACCGACGAAATGACCTGATATATCATATGAAATTGAAAGAAAGAACTGAGTAACATACTGTCCATTTCTAATTGCATCTAATGACAGTCAGAAAGAACCATAAATCTCACCCATAGCAAATATGACATGAAAAAGCACAGAAATAAGAACTACATTCAATCCCATTAATGTAATTAAAAACAGCCTAACTTGACAAAGATTTCAGTCATTTTAATGCAAATTTCAAGCTATGATACAACTTTATTGGTCTAAAATCATTTTAAACAGCTTTCTAATTAATTGAGGTTACATGGAACATTTGTACTTTTAAAAACATTTTTAAAATTTTGTTTTTATGATTCATAAATAATTTTTTTGAAAACTCTTAATGATAAAAGCCGTCCATGGACATGTGAGGGTTATGCATCAACTACCATTCTGCATTTTTATTTCACCAGAAATGTCTTTACAAATCTCTTCTTTTTTTTTCGTACTTGCTGCACTTGTCTTTTTATTTGTTCCGTGTGTATTTTCATATTAATCTGCCTCATTATTTCAGAAAACAATATACTAAAACATTAGACAGCTTTCTTCACTTTGAAAGAAAACGAGCTCAAAGATAAGATTGACGGACAGCAGATCACCTGTGTGATAAATAAAATACAGCTTCAAAAAAAAAAATCCCCAGCATTCCTTTAGGGGGTCTAACAAAATCATAGACAATAAAATAAGGGGTGGACTGAAAAGTGTGACAGAACAGAGAGGCCGACTTGTAAAGTGATAAACAAACTCAACAGCCGAATGTCTAGAACCCTTCTTGTTCACATACCGCTCCTTTTTCCAAGAAATTGTTGTAGAATTCCCCAAAGTGCTTCTTGGTGTCTTTGGCATTGAAGTTCTTGAAGAGGTCAGCATGAAGGTAGCATAGCTAAGACAAGGGGAAAAGAAAGAGAGAGAGATCGAGTGAGGAAGATTAAAGAAAGACAAAACTGACAGATTTAGACACCAAGAATAGAGGGATAGTAATACATGCTAGGTTAACCTATAAGTTGGCTTTATTGACTGAATGGAGAAGCAACTAAACATTTCAAAATTTCAGAGACTTTTTCAGAGCACATGCTGACCAGTGAGAAAAGAGTATTAGGAGGGATGACAGGGACAAATGGACCAATCGAAAATTAATGAACACAACATTTGGATTTGAAAGCAAACATAACTTGTCAAACTCAATATTATATTAAAGGAAAACAATATAGGGTAAGATGTCCACCTTCATTTTATTTTTCCCTTGACCACAGATATCACTAAATCAAATTTAATGAATGGTTATGCTCTAAATAGTTTACATTTTTCTGAAAATCAACATCTGTGAGATTTATCCTATCTGAACAGTTCTGAAGTTGAATGAAGAAAGAGATGAAGGATTTGGGATCTGGGAGACGGTACCTGGGGTAGACCGCATTGGCTGCATGCCAAATAAAGGAAGAAATACTCATGCTTTAAATCACATCTAAATACATGACACACCCACCCTCAAAACACACACAAGATTCATAGCTGAACAAGAGGTAATGTAAGAAACACACTGAGCCTCACATAGTAAAGTAAATGCATGCATGCATTGCGCACTCACAAAAATAAACAGCCACACATCGTTTAAGTTCTTACCACAGGAGCACAGTCAAACTGTAACATGACATGATGAATGAAGACCAGTAGGTGGGTGGGCCTGGACTTCAACAGCTCAATACTGTTAAAGTGACTGCACTGATCATCCACCATCTGAGAAAAAAAGTGATTACAGAAATAAAAAGTAATAATAATAATAAATGGGAAGATTTTTTAAATGTTCTGAAAGAAGTCTCTTATACTCACAAAGTCAACATTTATTTGATCAAAAATACTGTGAAAGGTCATAATTTAAAATAACTGTTTTCCATTTAAATGTATTTTATTCTAAGTGTAAAATTTTTTTTATTTATTCCTGTGATGGCAAAGCTAAATTTTCATCAGCCATTACTCCAGTCTTCAGTGTCACATGATCCTTCAGAAATCAATCATTCTGATATGCTGATTTGCTGCTCAGGCAACATTTCTTATTATCAAAATATCAGGATAATTTGATGAATAGAAGGTTGAAGAGTACAGCATTCATTTAAATTATATATATATTTTTTACATTTTATATTTCTTTACTGTCACTTTTGAACAATTTAATGCAAACTTGCTGAAAAGTATGCATTTTCTTCCAAGCAAAAAACAAAACAAAACAAATTCGAATGGTAGTGTACAGTATATAATCCTAATATTTTTATATAACTAATTGTTTAAGGCTTGTGAGCATTTGAAGTTAAGGACCAGGGTTTTGTTGATGCATGCTGTTACAAAATTGTTTTAGTATACCATTTTATTTAATACATTTACAAATTATTGCATTGCATTTATGCCAAATCTGTACTGCACTATAACATTAAGAATTGCATGAAATATATTTCTAAACACTTATATCTGCTTAAATTAGAAATATAAATGAAAAGGAATTATTCCAAATATTTCTACCTCAAAGATTCTAAAAGAATCATTAAGGAACAGGAATATTCACTATTTCCATCCATACTAGTTCTGAGCTAAAGTATAACTCACAGGTTGCTCATCATTCTCAAAGTCTTCATCCTCTGCTCCAATTATGTTCATGGCTGGATTTGAACACTGAGCACCTGATGGCCCGCGCTGTCGAGAGACAAAGAAGAGATGAAGAAAGCATTAACAGACATAATCTTGTAAAACGATGTTTGCAGGTTCATGCTCTTTAGATTAGTAGACTGAGTTTCATTACAGGACAATAAGGATGACTTGATGGCCCGGGGCCAGGCTTCAATATTCCACAGTAGGAAAATGTACGAACAAATTCAATAAAGAGGTTAAAGTTTTGTTAAGAAAGTAAAAAAAAAAAAAAAAGCATTGCAGCCAATGACACAATACAGTTCTTTCCACAATACAAAAATGATCATGGATTAAAAACAAAGCCCTTAACAAATGTTACATGCTATGTGTAACATTATACTGCCATTATCTGATAAATTATAATTAAAAGAGAAAACAGTGAGTAGCTGCCACAAATATTCTGACTTGAGGCTAAATTAAAAAATTAATGCTCTGAACCGGAGCTCAGGGAGCCAAGAAGAACATTTAAACACGGAGGAGAGTGACTGAATATTCATACTCTAGCACCTAAATGAAGTGCATTCTTTCACACGAGATAACACTGTGATCATATTTCTATTTCTTTCTACCTGTTGATAAAAAAAACCTAAAATTCAATCAGAGGAATACTCCATAGACCAGTCCAATGAATCTTGGCCACTGGCTGTAAATGCAACAGCGTTCTACTGTGAGAGCTGCTGAGAACAAATTTCCTCTGTCGCTGTTGTGCAATAAGAACTCAGTGGAAAGAAGCTGAAAATCCATGTGCAAGCCGAACTCCAGCAATTCAACAGACTAACAGTGTTTATTTTAGTAGAAACAAACAAGCAATTGTGACAAATACTACAAGCACAAATCGAGCTAGTGTTTTCTCTGTGAAAATGTTTTAATCTCAGATAAATTGTGCGTGTGTTTCCTAAACATTTAAAGGATAGTTCAGTCAAAATGTAATGTTGTTATCATTTACTCACCCTCATGTCGCTCCAAACCTGTACGACCTGTATCAGATTGCAAGTCATACAGGTTTTGAAAAACATGAGGGTGAACAAATGATGACAGAACGTTAATTTTTAGGTGAACTATCACTTTAAGCAGAGAGAGAGATACAAAACAGTCAACACAGATCAACATCATGTCAGAGCAAATCACAGCAGTGGTGTTTTGTTCCTGAATGAATTAGTGGTTTTGAACAAAGCAGTTGAATTAATGATTCATAAACGCGTCACTTGTTGCCATCTAGCATAAAACAGAAAGCAGAAAGATTCACTACAGAGATTGTGCATGATAGTGTCTCATAACTCTGCTATGTTTACCAGTGTATGGCCCAGACTCTGCTAGACCCCCTTCGGGTTGGTGAGAACATGGAGGAGTGTAAACTCACGGCAAAAGACACTCTGAGACGAGTCAGCTGTGCCACCCCACCTACTACAGCACATTCCTGATTTTATTACGCATCCAGAAACATTTGTGTCTTGGCAGCTGTAATGTCTGACAGTTTATGCCATTGTGTATTAGTTCATTCATTGTCTTTAATAAGATGTGATTTTAATCTAATTACACAAATAAAAACTCTTTTATTACCCTTCAATAATATACATTTCATATACATATGACTTCAATAAACACATATTTTTGTGTTTATTGTTAAACAAATGTACCTATTAGATTTCACGTTAATATTTCTGATTCTAAGTCAGTTATGTGAACATAAAACAGTGTTATATTATAAAAATATAACATTTAACAATTAAATAATTAGCATTTACTAACTACTACTACTACTAAATAATAAATTGCAATTACAATATATATTATTTAAATTAATTATTAAATAAAACGTAATTTCCAAGCACACTGTACTAAATTTGTACCAAAGCCAAAACAAATTAAATAAATTAAATTCAAATAACTAAATGTATTTATTTATTTATGTTTATCAGCAACAATGGCTATATTCATGGCAACATTAAAAATATCATTTCAATACATCATTTACAATAATATAACATTTTCTTAAATATTTAATTGTAATGTATTAAAATAACACATTTAATAATATAATTATATATAAAAATATATTAACTTGATTAATTAATACATTTTTTCTTACACTTTTTTTTTTCCTGTGAAAATATTCTGTTTCCCAGGCGCATTGTACAAAATTTGTAATAATCAGAAATACATGTAATTATAGTTAGTTGTATTATATTAAACACTAAATTAAAAACTACATTAATAATAATAAAACTGTAATTACTATTTAAAAAAATTTATAATTAAATTAATTAATACATTAAAAATAATTTAAAAAAAAAAATTTCTGTGAAATTTTCCACAAACTCCCAAGCACCCCCTTGAGGCCTCCTGAAAACCACCTTGAAAATTCGTACTCTAGTTGGTTTTGTAATAATGTTGGAAACTGTGATTACGCCATCTCTGTTACCAAATCAGAAGCAGGCCCCTTATAAGAACATCAAGAATGAATGGAAACAAACAAACACTGGCAGCTTCAGATGTCTTTACCCCGTTATGTGCGTCATCGCAATCCATGCTGTCGTAGGTCGCACCAACACCGGTAAACCGGGCTCCTGCAAAGACACAACATCATGAAAGCCTGGAATGGCGTCCTTTGTCAACAAGACAAGCTAATACAAACACAAAGCTGAGCACATACAAACATACTGCCAGGAGCAAATCCAATTGGGCCATAGGATAAAAGTATATAAAGCGGCGAACAACAACATCAAGATCAGTCAATAAATCAATAACAGACAGACCAATGTGGAAGAACTAGACCCAGATGCGGTCTACCAATAAAGATGGTTATGAATGAATAATAGTGACTTCAGTTCTCAGCGGTCAAACGATCTAGAATTCAGTTTATTTGTTGTGTTCCTTTCCTTATTATTCTCCACCTTTGGAATAATAGATATGATATCTTTACTACAGGAGAGATTTGAAAAGGTTTGTTTGCTTCTTATGATCTAATCTCAATGAACATCAATGACGGCATAAATCGACTGTATTGAGTCTCGCAGTGAAAGTGCACTGACTTCTGGACAAAAAAAAGAAGAAAAAAAAAAAAAAGGCAGATAGCTGGGGAATGCCTTTGCATACCAGACTACCGCATGCAACTGTTCAGACAATGGCCTTGTCCTCTGCACTGGAGCAGTACGATAGCACAGGCCTAAAATAACCGCTAATGGAGCTGTGTTTGTGTTCTGGTTTTATCAGCTGCTTTAATCAGCCATGTCTCTGAGATCTTCAAAGCTTTCCAAAGAGCAGCGTCTATAGTGCAGGCAAGCATAAAGAGAAAAGAGAGAGAGAGAGAAAGGAAGTGGGTGTAATTTCCTCAGGAAACGATCACAGCCATTTTTTGTCAACCTGTCTGCAAAAGTCATGTTCAGAGTATCAGAGAGCATAAAACAAAGGAAAAAGACAAGGAGGGACAAACACATACACAAGAGTATGACACACAAAAGCGTAAGGTGAAAAGATTTATGGCACTTTCCACAACTCGGGTACTCTTTGGGGTCCCATTAGTGTTTCAATGCATTACAGATAGAAATATGATGTTTTAATTTGTAGAGAGAACTTATATGTGCTCTTTATTTTCATCAAACATATGTTCCATGAAATATTATCAAATAAGCATGAACAGAAGCTAGTCTGCAATACATAAATGTCTGTAAACCACATAAAATGGAGATTTCTGTCTTGCAGAGGTCTTGACCTCTTGAACTCTAACAATTAAAATAATACAAAAGACACCAAAATAATACAAAAGCTAAGCAGTTTTTTATTCAACTGATATTCAAATCATTTCAATTGATAAAATGTATATAAGAAGTTCATTAAATTTTTAAGTAAATAATTTTTAATGACAGAAAATGACTGTTGTTGCTATATAATAATAAATAAATAAAGAGTTTTAAACTATTTTAGTATTTAACTATTTAAGTATTAAGTTTAGAAAATAAATTAATATAATAAATAAATAAAACAACTCAAAACAAATATAATAACTTTTTTTTTTTT
>NW_015659312.1:2589162-2648663 GCF_001515625.1 Sinocyclocheilus rhinocerous
AATATAATAACTTTTTTTTTTTTAAAGAAAATTGGGGGGGGGGGCTGCTAGTGATGATGCTTTCTCTCCATTTTCATGACATTGCCCTCATCTTTGTCACAAAGAGGAAACATCACAACATCAGCTGCATAATAACAATAACAATAAAAAGAGGAAGAGCTAGCAAGAAAAGCAACAACAGATTAAGTAATTCATGCATACATGTGATAACAGAGGAAAGCACATCTTATTTCACAGAAAACAAGTTAAGTGAGAACAGTGATGGAGGCTAAGAGAGACACTTATAAAAAAAAGAAGTTGGTAAAAAACAGTGGAGAAAAAAAAAGAAAAAAGTCATAACACTCTTCTAGACATTCAGCACTACTGAGACAGGACTGTAAAATTCTTTCAGTATCATTCAGATTCCATGCTAAAATGCAATTTTGATAAATGACAACCTAAAATACATTTAAATACACCCACAGCGTTCAATAAATCATCTCAACAGCTGTCAAGATCAATCAGCATGCGTTAAACACAGACTTTCTTAAAGCAAGAGAGAGAGAATGATCTGCATGTTTCGCCAGAGACAGTGTTTCTTCTCAATTTAGCGGAGAATGAGAGTGTGGAGGCACTGGGGTGTTGCAGGTGGGGCTAATGAGGTCTATTGCTATCTCCTCAAAACTATGTAATGACTGCACTCTCTCTTTCTCTCTGGACTGTATATTTCAATACTGCAGGAGATTAGAGATCTCCGAGCTTCTCTCAGTTGCTCCAATAAGAGCAGAGGAAGGGTGGCGTACAGGCATGTGGCCTCACTGACCATGTGAGCATGAAGAGCCAAGTAAGATACAGTGAACGGGAAGAATAAACCGTTTGAGAATGTTTCGAGTAAAGGACTGTAAGGATGTGTGACTGAGAGGTGTTAACCTCTAACATCACACAGTTTCTTTGTTGGTAACTTCAGTAGCTTAGTTATCTTCAGTGTAACATGATCCTTAAGAAATCATTCTAATATGCTGATTTGGTGCTCAAGAAACATTTTCTTATTATTAGCAATGTTAAGATCAGTTGTGCTTCTTTTGTGGAAACTGTGATACATTTTGTTAGGATTCTCTGAAGAACAGAAAGTTAAATATATATATATATATATATATATATCTTGTATTATAAATGTCTTGTCACTTTTGAACAATTTAATTCATCTTTGCTGAATAAAAGTATTATACACACACTAACTTGTTTTTATATCATTAGGATGACTTTCCATATATGTGTAATACTTTGTATACTGAACGAATCAACTAACGCTACTACTAAACATAACCCTCACAGAAAAAAAAAATCATTTAGTATGATCTATAGACTGTTTTCCTTGTGGGGCATATCAAGCATATCTACTACCAGTGCATTTTTAAAAGCATCTGTAATATTTGTGGCATCTGTACCATTAAAAGCACCTGTATAAGGATGAATACGGTTCCCTGGCAAATATGTTTCACTTGTGATGGAATTAAATTCCGCCTGTTGAATGAGGTTGGCAAGCTTGTGAATTTTCCAATTGCATCCCTCCTTTAGTCCTACCCCTTTTCATCTTCTCATTTTCATTCATCCTCCACTTTGTACAAACTCATGTAAAAACATCATATATATTCTAAAATACCAACACCACCTTCCATATTAAATTGCTTTTAAAGTCAATAACATAACACTCATTTTTGTTGTCCTATCTATCCATTTTTTCAAATATACTCCATTAAAAAAAAACTCCATACTTAATACATACAATGATTTGAATACTTATGATGAGCATGTTTTAAATGTCTTTATATATTATTCACTTTGATATTTTTGTTAAAAAAAAAACTTAAGTAGTCTGTCATAATCTTTTATTATTATTTAATAGGCTAAAATAATAGAACTGCCCATCAAATCAGTCATGTGTTGCAACACAAAGCAGGAAATGATATCACAGAGAGGACCCCTGCAGCCTCTCATGACTTTGTGTATAGGTCTTAAAATATTAGATCATTTTAACATTTATGACAAGGCATAAAAACAACTTAACCCTCAAAAATTATGCAATTATATTTAGTTTATAATTTATGATATTTATAAATATATACATTTTACCTTAATAACCTTTTCTTAAATATAATGAAGATGCGTACACTCACATTATGTAAATTAGTTAAAATGGTGCAAGTAAAATATGTTATTACTTCTTACTTGATGGTTACACCACCTGTGTCAACAAATTTAAAATCTTCTTAAAAATGGTACAAAAAAATGTAGACCAACATAGCTTTTTATTTATCATGCACTCTCTTGTATATCATTGACCCTTTTGCAAACATCTGCCAAAGTTATAATCAATTACATATGGTACTGTTAAGAGGTCACAATCAGAATGAGAATTACAAGTTCATAAAGACAGGGTCTGGGGTCTAAGCGGGGTACTACCATCCACTGAGTGCAAATGCTGGGCGAGTGGATCAACTGCACTCCAACCAGTGCTGCAGCAGCATTGATTGGTAGAAGCCATGGCAGCCTGCAATCTCCCTCTAACTGTTTCCAAATGTGGGCTGCGAGTCCAGTGAGTAATCAGCCCGCTTCAAACACAGAGCCCTTTGACTGCACACAAACCTGGCCTGTCCAGCTGCCCAACAGACCTCCTGCTCCACCATTGGTACGCCAACTGGGATTGAGTTTGTGTGTATAATAAGTTAATGTCTGAGCATGCATCTGTGTTTCAACGTGTACACGTGTCCATGCATGTTCTCACGTTGAACATCTCTGAATAGAGCACAGTTATTCAGGAACTTTTACATCATGTAGCGTTTTGTGTCCAGTGGCTGAGCACGAGAGGGGCAGGGAATGCCAGGAAGCTCAAGCGCTGTGATCGGCAGCCAGGAATCAACCCACCCTCTTTTACGGAGGCAACCACATAAAGTCTATACGCCTAAAACACAGTCCGAAAAACAAGCTTTTTAGCTATTAGATCATCCAAATTTAACCTCCATCTTGAGTCAGGTCTGAGAGACGACTATAGCTGTACCTCTTGAAAACGTGCCAGTACCAACAGGAAAATGCTATAGACAAGACAACTAAAAAAAATTTGGTCAAAACAAGTTGTCTCAATGGAGACAGGTGATCACTCCGTAGCTCAACTCCAGATCTGAACACTGGCATCACCACATCAAATCATTTTCCTGCCCTCCACCAGCCTCGCGCGCTTTCCCCTCCGCAGTCCTGTCACCGCATCCATCATTCTGTCAGTTCATCACTCCACCCCGGGCGATCTGACTCAACCTGACTGCAACTCGATTCTCTTCAGCGATTCCTGCCTGCATCACGTCTCACCGCCAGACATCTGAAGAACCATCCTGGAACACCACATCATTTTCTGGCATATGCCCTTGCATCAAACATACAACACAGTGATGGCAATAAATAATTACACTGATTTTAACTATTTATTTCATCTTTTGAAATGTACCTAGCTCCAATTAAAGCTATTATCATTAACTAAAACTATTACAAACACTATAAGTGAAAAAATATTTTCATTTCTAAAATCAAAAATAGGAGTTTGCATTGGAAAATATAAATATGCACTATAATATGAATGAAAACAAAAGGGAAATACAGAGAAAATGGGGGCGCCGGAACCAACTAACCCCAGTTTGCTTATGTGTGACCTTTAGGGACAGATACATCTGAAATCGATAACACCATTACAACAAAGCCTTTCTGTAGCTCAAACTGTAAAGCACAGCAATAGTAATGCCAAGGTCATGGGTTCGATTCCCACTGATAAAATGTGGACCTGGAATGCAATGTAAGTCACTTTGGATAATAGTGTCAGACAAATGCATAAATGTAAATGTAAACCAGCATGCAACAAAGTTGTCAAAGCAAAAATATGGTGCACATGATCTTAGAGAAACAATGTAAAGACAATAGACTTGTTCGACTTCATGCGGCACCACAAAGATCGGCTGCCGCCTGACAAAAGCAATGCATTCTGGCTAGAAAATTTGTCAGACTTTGATCGGCGCTGCAGCCACGTTACGATCACATGTGCCATCAAAGTACCGCGAGAGCAAAACGAGACCAGTCGCCTAGGTCAGGCACGGCAGTTGCTCAAAATCGGCTGCAAAAGCCTTGATGACGACTAGGGATATGCCGGTATCAAATTTTCATGTTGCGGTTAATTGATAATGCTTTTATCTCACCCGTCTTTCACGCAGCATACAGCGCTGTTGTGCATTTTGACCAGTTGATGGGAAAAGTATTCTTAAAATGCATTCAAAATTCGGAATAATTTGGAATATATAATTATTCACGGTATTTAGAAGTGCCCACAATAACAATATCGTGCATATTCATTACCGTGATGTATCGCATTACCTAATACCGGCACAAGTCTAATGACGACACACTTTATTCTCATTGGTCAGATTCTTCAATGACAAGGACGACATGTTGCTATTTTTTCTTAGACAAATTCCTGTATTTAACCAATATTGAAACTTAATAATATTTAAATAACACCTTTGCTGTCCATAAAGATTTTCATGCAAAAACATGGAAAATTCAATCGCATCCAGTTCATCTCGAACAAGCCTAATGTGAATTAAGTTAAAAGTCTCAGTTGATTATAAATGCCTCAAATATCTCAAGGATTCTACGCCATGAAGTTGAACTTTGCAAAACTTGGCCAAAACAAAAGTTGCTCTCCAGTACAAGCAATCTGACAAGACCTGAGTGGATCTAGTCCATTACTGAGGAATCATAAATACCCCGGATATGCAGAGAGTGATGAACAAACACTGCCAGTAGGTGTGTTTTTGCGATTTTCTGATGCTATTTTTATGTCTATGGTGCGTTTCCGATAAAATGTAGTATGTTTCACCATAAACAGACTTCACCAGAACAATTTGTGATGCTGTGTGAAAAAGTAAAACAAAAACTAATATGAAACTAAATTAAAACCATAAAATTTTACTTAAAATAAAAGAGAGAATTATAATTAACAATTAATAAAAATAAAAAAAACTAAAATACAAAAAAGCTAATGAAAATTTTATATTAAATAAAAAATAATAAATTAGTTCAAATACATCTTATATTGTTAAAAGATTGTTTGCATTACAGGAATATATTGGGTTAAAGACATTTTAAGCTATCCTAAGTTTTCAAGTGGTAAAGCACCCCATCAAAGAAAACGAATTACAATTTTCACTCAGTTTCTGAAAAAGAATTTTTACAAAACATGGGCTATGACTTTAATATGTTCATTTTCTGTGGTTAACTACAAAGAAAGAATGTACTTACGTAAATTTTGCAATTCAAGTACCACCATCAACTGCCGCATCCAACTGATAAGCCTGACCCTCCAATTGAAAATGAATGACTTCAGATCACTTTGAATTCACTGTCAGTGTGAACGCCCCTTAAGCGAACTACAGGCAACTCTCTGCGCCAGACCACACTGAATAGATGGACGAAGATAGAGAGAATGGCACAAAACAGGGATCTTGAGAAACTTCACATGGCATCAAAACCCAGTGCTCAAGGCAAGAGATGACACAACGACCAACAACATCCACAAAAGTCCTGTTTTCTTTCTTTTCTGCTGACATTCACTAGCAAGTCAGAGGCTCGGTTACAAAACCCTTTAGTTTCTCTTTAGTCAATTTAGTCAATCTCTCCTTCATTCTTTTTTCTTTAACTTTCCATTTCTATGTTTCAATATGTCCTACTCATCCCTCTCTATTTGCAGTCCATATGAAGACACATCTCTCTATCATACCTTCCATTTATGAATCTGCATCTCTGACACTCTTTCAACTCTCTATAAAATATATTTAGATCACTTTAAGCTTTGTATTTTCCACAAGTGAGTAGCTTTTTCCAAACACCTGGTTGCATCTGGACGAGGTTAAAATGTCCACACCCATCTTTGCTTCCTAATAACATACAACCACAATTCACACTGCAAACACATCCACTGACAGGCAGCTTCCACAAACATACCTCCCACCCAGACATACGTCACTACTATTACTCATGACAAGACATAGGCTTCTTTGTTAATGGGTCAAGCAACACCAATAGTTTCTGTTGCCTCAGCAAAGCACGCCAAAAACATCACATTACACACATGCACACATCCTCAACACACTGTGAGAGCTGTCACTGTGAACACACAAACAGGAAACACTCTGCTGCTGTATGCTTTGGCCTTCTGATGTGAACAGAATGCTTATATATAGTCACATTTCAGTAGCTGTTTGTAAACTTGACTCACCAGAAAACCAAATGAGCTCATTTATAGCTCCATACAATATAAGAATACAACAGAGCAACTCTTTATTCTTCTGAGGCAATAATACTGGAGTGTGTTCCCATTTTCTCACCTGCTGCACAGACATCCATACATACACACAAACTTACTAGACTTTTTCCTCATTTTTCACAACAGATCTTCTCATATTAAAAATAAGTCCTAACGCACGGATCTAATATATTTGGACCCCATTGACTTTCATTGTATAAACAGAAACATTCTTTAAAATATTTTCTTTTGTGTTCTTCATTAGAACCAAAGTCATACAGAATTGGAGACAACATGAGGGTGAGTAAATGACAGCAGTTTCATTTGTGGGTGAACTATCCCTTTAATAAGATGAAACTTGCCCTGGGTCTATTAGCTTCAGGGCTCGCAAAATCGCTAGCCCGACGTCCCGGGGCTATTGTGTTTTCCAGTCGGGCTACCAAAATGTATCACCACTCTGCCAGACGGGCTATCTTAAATGCAGATCTCCCGCGGGTCCTTAAAAACTCATAAAGTGAGTTGTATCAAACTTAAGGCCATAAAAAAAGTTTTAAATACGTTAAATGGTATAAGAAATAAAATTATAATTTCAAGAGGTCTTTCAGTTGGGGACGGAAAGACAAGAATCGCGATAAGGCTGGATTAAACTTCAAAAGGCAATGATATCATTGAATAAATATGAGCGCTGCACATTTCAAGTCAAAACCCTGCTCATTTGACCTATAATTCCTGATAAAGCAGTGTTTATGAGCGCCGAGCTGCTTTGTGTATACAGCCGTTACCGGGGAAACCGCAATATTTCAGCGCTCCTAAAGCGCCACCTCGTGGCAGAGAATGAATTTGCATTTCCAACAAGCCTTTCTTGCTGTTTATGGTCAGATCAATGCAATTTACACAGCAAACACATAGAGTTGTAAATGAGAAAGAAGTTAATGTGCCTTCTAAAAATCTAAACAATTAAGACAGTAATATTTATACGTTTTAAATTGACAATTTATATGCTTGATTTATCCCTTTTCATAAAAATGGTCTAAAGGCTGAAATGCTGTTGTATAAGATTTTTGTTTTTGTGAAAACCTGTATCTGAACTGTAAATCATGTAATTTTATGGCTCAATACTGTAATAAATGCAGGCTTGGTGAGCAGAGGAGACTTCTTTAAAAAGCATAAAAAATCTTACTGTACAAAAACTTTTGACTGGTAGTGTATAGGCCTATCATATATATATAAATGGTGGTGGGCCGCCTGGACCAAAAAATGCCTGGGCCGATTTTTTGTCCCAGTCTAGCCCTGGCTGTTGTATAAGATTTTAGTTTTTCTGAAAACCTGTATCTGAAGTGTAAATCATGTAATTTTATGGCTCAATACTGTATGTTACCATAGACATTGTCCAACCCCACTCATACCGTGTTCATTTTACTTGTGCAGCTCTTAAAATGGGTCATAAGTTGCCTTAAAAAACGTTTTTTTTTTATTCTGCAGATACCCTGTAAATAGTGAAATAAAATTCCTTCCTTCATATTTGTTGATATTTGTGTATTGAAAATATTTTTGATTGACATTTAAACTCCTATCTGATTTTCTATATTTAAAAAAAAAAGGTATTTATTTATTTGGGCTAGTTAAATAAATTTTCGGGCTACTAAAATCTGAAGAGTATCTGCCCGAAGGGCTAGGGATTTTGAAATTTTGCGAGCCCTGAGCTTGCACGTTCACTTTTTCCATATTACTTTGTGCCACTTTTTATTACAAAATATAATTTCCCATAATCATCGCACTATAATTGCTATGGTCTAATGACATTACTCCATTCCAGGAGTGAACACAAAGCACTCACTGTCTATGGTAAAACAACACAGTGTATGAGAGGAAGGGAGGCACACGGTGAGAAAAAAGCAGGTGGATGAGTGATACAAAATGAAATGGTGTGCATTCCTTCAAAAGAAAGAGTCAGTAGCTTTAGTCTGGACAAGATTGTACTTGCATCTCTGTATGAAATTCAGAGAGAGAGAGAGACGAGCAATGTCAGAACAGGAAGAGGAAGTGGTAAGGCACCCCCATTGCTTCCGTTATTATCCACCCCAATTTCAAATCTGGGAGCAAAGCCTCTTAACAATTTCACACTAACGAGGTTGCATGACATACAGGTGCTACGGTAGTATCACAGTGCCCAAGCCTCAAAATACCGGCAGTGCCACGGTACATTACTAAAGTAACGTGATGCATGTACTGAATGAGAATATACTATCATGCATCAGATGCAGTACTTAATGGCATGTGAGTCCAGTGTTTCATGCGCTATTCACACAAGATGCAAGATGGAGTGCAACAGAGTGGAAGAAAATGAGAGAATTTGACAGACATCTAGTGGCCAGACATCTGTACATAAGCCAACAATAAAAAAAAAAATAGAGAGACATAACAATGTGAAAGCGAACCAACCGAGCACTACCAGTGATGAGTTTGGTGAATTTTTGAGAAGTCTGGGTTAATAATTATTACAGCAGAACAGCCTCCGCAATAACTGCAGAATAAAAATGATCATGTGACACTAAAGACTGGAGTAATTGGCAGAAATTCAGCTTTGCCATCACAGGAATAGATTTTAAAAAATAGAAAACAGAAAATTATAACATTATTTCACAATGCTACCGTCTTTATTTTTCATTAAACATATGCAGCCTTGGTGAAAATAAGAGTCTTCTTTCAAACGCATTTAAAAATCTTACCAACCCCAAATTTTGAATGGCAGTGTATTCTATTATGATTGCGCAAATGGAAAGAGGATAATTGAACAGATTCAAGATTAATATGCTTGCTTTGAGATTTTTTCTACAAACAAGCTTGAATCATACAGATCATGTACATGGCCAATCCAACTGGCTTCGTGACAGGCTAATCGTTCCAGCTTTTCCACTGAACTACAGTAATCAGGAATCTCTTTGTAATGGTTGTACCATCTAAAGCCATAAATGCCTGAAGCTCTTCATTGTTGACCTAAACCTGTTTGCATCTCAGTGACTTTGTGTCTTCTTCCTGTTTTTCCATTATGATCTACAATTACGTAAAATTGGACAAAAAGATACAAGTATAATAATGCTTGTGGCCATTCCATGTGTCAGTCCTACATAACAGAATAATCTGAACTGTAATGACCTCTTAAAGGATTATACATTTTGACAGTGGTGCGTTTTAATCCAAATAAACTCAATAATGTGAATAATTTTTCAAAATGAAAGGAAACAAGAAATAAGAATGTTTAAATACAACAAACACTAAGATGAAAACAGAGTACCATCAGCTTACAGAGGAATACAGGCAGGTTAACTGATGACTGCAATTTCTCTTCAAATGCATCCAATAAATATGAACAAGGCTCACTCCATGAAGGTTAAACTAATCTAATCCCAGTTCACTCTAGCTGTCAGACAGTCGTAGCAAAGAACTACATCAAGACTAACAATGCTTCTTAAGTGCTCCTTGCCCAAAAATGTAATGGACTACGGTGGTTTTCTACACAAAGAATTACCTGGAAGCCAAACATAAAATGTAAACAATGGCCTACATCAATTTACCTTGACATTCGCTTATATAACTACTACAAAAACAAACTAAGCCTGAAGTTAAAGCTACTTTATGTATGGACAAACACAAGGCTACAATTTGTACTCAGTTTATTAAAGCATATCAATACAATTCATAATAAACCCTATTTTTAGGGTTGCCAGGGTTTATCATAAATGTATCAAGCATTACACAGCAGTAGAGGTCGACCGATGTATCGGTTTTGTCGATTAATCGGCACTGATAGATGACTGCTGGAACTATCAGCAAAAATCTATGCCGATAGTTTTTCCAGGTTGCGTCCATTGCTGGAGCGGCTGAGAAGGTCTGCTGTCATTATACAGTACAAGAGCGGCTTCTAGAGGTGGAATCACTGACGCCTCTAGCTGTTTGTTTTGACACGTGACACTGCGTTCTGCACAGAGCGGACACTTCAGATGCGGATTTAAAACATCGACAACTAAACAGTGTGTACACATTATACTGTAGTGCATGTTTTCATATCATTACTAAGTAATTAATTTGTTGACTAGATGCTGCATTAGTGGAGAAAATGACAGCAGTATGTTTGCTATCAAGGCTGAAAAGATGCAAACATTAGCAGCACCTCAAGCGGTTAAAACAATGTGACCAAAACACACGCAAATCCGACCCAACTGTTTAATGTCACGATTGTTACCATCTATTTGCGTCAGTTTATATCCAGCTGGTCACATGAATGCATTTGTTTAGCCATTTAAAGCCGTGACGCGAAAAAGCACATTGATAAAAATATAGCTGAAAGAAATCCTGCCGCGTCACAAAGCGCCACTCACACAGTTTTCCATTAAATGACATTATATTTGTCCCAAATATGTACATAATGACTTCACCCTAAGCTGTAACGTTGTGTATTTTTCAGTGAAACGTTTGTCTTTCAGTTGCTCCAATAAAGTCTGTATGCTTCACATAGAGAGCTGTAATATATAGATTGCGGTTCTTCTTTCCGTTTTGCTCTGTTTTTTTTTAAACACCAAACTTCTAACTCATCTATGCCATTTTTTTTTTATCATTCTTGAAGTGAACTTTTGCCCATTTGGTGATGAAATAAACTGTTTTAGACTGCCGTTTGAACTGAACGCGACACGTCCGGTGTGTGTGTGACCCAATACCTGCGAGTTGTTCACTTTTTGTCCAGTGTGCGACTACCATATTTTGTTATTTTGATTAGATAATCATCAAGTGTTCTAGAATAGAAGCAATTAAACTGTGAGAGTATAAATACAATATCAATATGTTTGTAATTTCAATGCTTTGGCCTTTGTGTAGATATTTAAAGATGGCCATCTAGTTAGAGTGCATTAATTTCAACATCTACTAATATATTTTTACATTTTTGAAGTTGCTGAACTATGAACTAATGAACTATGAACTAACTTTAATGATCAATATTTAAGTAATATTTAATATTAATATTTTTATTCATGTACAAAGTATGGTTCAGTACTGTTTTTTTTATAGTAAAGCACTATTTTATTTTTCATTCAGTATCCATTTTAAAAACTATCGGTTGATTAATCGGTATTGACCAGTGTGGTCCAACCTAGCTATCAGTATCAGTAAAATCTACTATTGGTCCACCTACACAGCAGGCACTTTAAGGGTTAAATTTGATTGGCTGAGTGGTGTTTCAAAGTGCAGTTATTTAAAACAGCAGCACACGGACACAGACCCCAGTATGTGAGTGGTGTAAAGTTGGAACAAAGCAAGGAGTATGTTTTCTGATAGTGTTTTTTCTTTTACGCATAGAAGCAGAGCAGTGTGAGTTTGCTTGTGGCAGTTAGCAGGTTTTTAAAGGTCATAGCACCTGTGCATTCTCTTCACTTGGGTTTCTCTCAGTGAGTGCGAAATGCAAAACACATGGAATTAAAGCCCAGTGATTACAGAAGGCTTGGAACAAGAAGGGGAAATACGCTCCTTTCAGAAATACTGATCCAGATTCCAGACCAAGCTTTCTTTTTGTTTGATGCTTAGAAACAATTAAGAGCTGTTGCTCTGGTTTCTTTTGGAACTGTTTTAGTTTTTAGTACAAGAAATATAAGAACGGCCTAATTTTACCTGAAAAGAACGTACTATATACTAGTCTACCTGTGTACTAACTGTTTATAAAAGCAATATCATAAATCACAATAGGGCGGAATTTCAGCCGTGCTAATATGCAGTACAACACAGCTTTCTCTATATTGCTTAAATATTTATAGAATTCATGAACAAAAAAATTCTGTTAGCTGAAAGGCTTTACATTTACAACTGATATAGCTCATTATAAATCTATGAAATTATTTACAGTATAGAGCTAACTTCCTGTCATTGCTTATCAAGGCTTAAAAATCAATAACAACGCAAACGGTGGTGATGTTGACATTGCTTTTGCAGGTGTAGCCCTTATATCTTGTCGATTCAATTCAACCAAAACTGTTTAGCTGTGACAGGTGCTCATTCAAAACATCTCGCGAAGAAGCTGCAAATAAAATCTTCGGTCTCTGTTGAAAAACGACGGAAATAACAGGAATGCTGGCAAAGCTTACATTGTAGCCAAACAACATTCCTCTCGCTGAGCAAAGACAAACTGGCAGGATTGAATCGCTCGCCGATCATGCTAATCAAGCATGCGAATATGCTCCCTCTGATGACAAATCACATCATCGCGCACCAAAAGACAATTAAATGCCTCAAAATCATATCAGATCCCTTAATCTATATGTTTAAGCTTAAACCTTACCTCTCCTAAAAGGTGAGACGAAGTGACAAGCGCCTCTGAAGGCTTCCTGTTCTAAAGTTGATGTATGTCGTTGGGAAAAAACATTGTACGCGGAAGTGGAGAGTGAGACCGATTCAACCGCGCGACGTTTGACAGCAGATACAAAAGCAGGACTAAATCATTCCTCTTTATGTGCGGATGATCATTAAATATGTTCAGTGATCCCCGAGTGCACTCGACTGAAAGCGTTTTTTTATTTATTTTTTATTTTTTTGGAAACGTAACTTTTGCCGTCCACTGCCTCTTCCTGTGACTTGCGACCACCAGAGGCCGAAAGATGTCGAAAAATCGTTTCATGTATCCCCGTATGGTTCCGTGTAGTGTTACACTAAATTTGTTCCCCTTCATTTGAATGGCTCTCAGAGCTTTTCAATGCGTGTTCAGGGACACTATGGCCCCCCGTGGCATTACATGTATTCACGATTTATGAATGTGCCCGTGCCAAGTCTGTGTTTGGAGGTAGAAATGTACCGTGAAACTCCACCATCCTAGCTTGCATTTTTCTGTATTTTTTTTTTAATACACTGCACTCATGTTTGTATGCGCAGGAAATATGATTATCTATCTATGAAGCAGGGGCGTAGCCATCATTTCAGAAGTGAGGGGGACAGAAATGTTATATATATATATATATATATATATACAGTATGTGCAGTATATATAACATTTTTAATGTTTTATAAATTAGTCTCTTCTGCTCACCAAGCCTGCATTTATTTGATCCAAAGTACAGCAAAAGCAGTAATGTTGTGAAATATTTTTACTATTTAAAAATAAAACATCAGATCATGCATAGACTATCCTGTCTCTTTTAATTTAAATCTATATTTATTCACAGTGGCTCTTGAAAACCTCTATGCGAACACACTTGCCCGAAAAAGTGCGGGGGACGAATTTACGTGATATTAAAAGTGGAACGTAATCTACGCCCCTGCTATGAAGGTCTTTCTTGCACTTCCATTTTTCTAGATAATCTCTGAAATTCAGTGAATGTGGTACTTGACAGGATGTAGGCCACCTCATGATGCTTTTTACACAGACAGAAACAAGTACAAGTATTTTTTTAATGGAATGCATTTGATCTGAAATCATATATTGAACTTCAGAGAAAAATCCATGCTATCACAATTGAATTTCAAGAATATTGTTTATTGCTCTTGAAGATATTACTCTTTGCTCATTTTTGTTCTAGTAATCCTTTCCGTTTTAAATTTCACAATTAAACAAAGAAAATCTTTACTGTAAGGTAAATGGTATTTTTTTTTCTTTTCAATGTGTACAAACAACTACACAAAGTCCTATGTACAGCTGAAATCTCCTCTAGTACGGGCAAGTCAATGGCACCAACTGTCGTGTAACAAGTTCTTTCAAGTTCTTATCTAGAATGAGATAATAACTTACCAAAGAATCAGAAGAATATCTGGAAATATTGTTGCCATAGTTTGATAAAATCTTACTTGCATTTTGCTTTTGTATAAAATGTTATCTTTACCCCCCTCCCCCAACTTGTCTGAATTGTATTTGAAGGTAATCTAATCAGAGTGTGTCATTCTGCTCCTATGTATTGTTTTTACATTCAAATCGGATGTTCATATATCAAATGTAATAAACATTAGAATGAACATTGGTTAAAGAAATTAGCAGATGCTGCAACTAATATTATTCACATTTGATTAATTACAGTACATCACCACTGGGTGAATGAATTATTGAAATTTGAGACTAGTGGCATAACTCAGTCCATTAGGATCATCTACTTGGAGGTATCTGGGGAAAATTTCCACAGGGCACGATTAGAAAGAGCAGATTTTTGTTTTTTTTTGCACACTTCCCTGTCTAAACTGCATTCTTATGAGCATGTGAAAAACAAGTGCTCTTTCTCTGTCAACTTTGGGTCACTACACATATATACTTAACCATTTTCCTGTCTCATATATCACTCTTCAGTTAGTTACAGAGTAAAATGACACCAATACAACTATCCCATATAGTAATAGTAATTAAACAATGTACACAACAATAAAATATATACAATGAAATAGATACAAACTTTAAATATTCACTGGCATGAGTAGTATTGATTCTGACACTCATTCTCAGGGTCATAACATTTTTTGAACATTTTTAAAAAGACATGGACCGGACATGAAAATTGAAAGTGAACATAAATAAATAAATAAATAAATTTCCCTTCAGAAACTATGAAAGGCTTAGATAAATATAACCACAAGATGGCAATGTTTGACCATATATATGTCTGAATCCCTTGGCATCAGCACATAAATAAAAACAAAAGTGCTTTATTGCAACACAACTGTATCGCCTTAAAATTACTATGAGTGTTGCCATTATTGCATTTTGCTTGTGTTACACTCTTCAGCTGAACACTGTATTGCAGAGCTTAGCATTAACTTATGGAAAAATCTGAAATTCACCAAACAGAACAAATTTACTGCCTGTTTCAGCAGGGCCAGAATGCAGTGCAATCTAAAAAGTGTGTGATAAAAGATATGCATATTCCGTAACTGTGCTGTATTGGCTATAAAATGTCTCATTGTTACGGTTTCCTACCAGAAATGAGAGAAAGAAAATTCGTATAGACATTTAAACATTCTAATCCGAAAAGCTGTTGTTGTTTTTTGTTGTTTTTTTTGTGCTGCACTTTTACTCTCAGAATGACAAAAACTGCATCGAGAGTCTCACTGTGCGAATCAGAAATTGAAGAAAGCAGAAATTGAAAGTTCTATTATTGGAACTGAATGAGCAAAGAATGGCTTCGGAGGACTCCAGAAAAGAAGAAGAAAAAAAATGAAATGGGAATATACAGCATTATTTCACAAATGCAGGAATGCACAGACAGAAAAAGAGAAAGAGAGAACCTGCAAGACATCAAAAATCACACAACAGAACAAATTAACTGTTGGCAAGTTTAAGTGTCTCTGTTTCCTTGTGCCGGTCGATCATAGTGAGGGAAGGAGAGAGGGATGGAGGTAGGGATGATGGTGGAGGAGTCAGGGGTCCTAGTCTTTTGAGGGGATGCGGAGACACAGGTGGAGGAAGAGAAGAGAGAGGGGGCAAAGCTCCCCCGAGTCCCCCAGTTTTGGCCTCTAGAAGGTGTGAGCGACCACCCAACCCTGGCTCCTTCCCCAGAGAGAAGTCCGGCTCGTTCTCATTCTCCGAGCTGCAGTCGCTCAGGTCTGTGATCTCCAGCTCAGAGTCAGACTCCAGATCCTGCTTCATACCCTTTCTCCGCTCAGAAGGGCTTTGACGGCCTCCTCCTCCACTTCCCACTCCAACTCCACCCAAACCCAATCCTAGGCCTAACCCCAAACCAAGACCTCCACCTGTTATGCCAATGTTGGTCTCCCCTCTTTCCCGGTCGCCCACACCTGTACCCCCGTTCCCCGGCTCAGTCCGACCCAGTGGCAAGTTCCCTGGGTACAGTGGGATGCAGAGTCTGGGAGGCTGACCGCCCGCAGAGCCATTTGTTCCTCCCGTTTGACCACGTTCTGCACTGGTCGTGTCTCCGGGGGATAAGAGCGAAGCGAAGGGGTGTGACAGCTGAGACAGGCTGGATTGGAGCGGGTTGGGATAGAAATGTGAGGAGTAGAGGGAGCCTGGGGCCAATTTGGGACAGTTGTTCAGAGAAAAGGCCCCTGGGAGGTAGGGGTTGAAGCCCCAGGGGTAGTCAAAAGAGGGGTTCCGTGGGTAAGGACCCAAAAGGGATGGAGGTTTGGAGTAACAAGGAGCCCCTGTGGGAAAAATTGGAAAAAAAAAAATGGAACGGAAACCAGTGTTAATTTTTAAGATCAGATGTTAGGGACATGACTGAGAACAGAGAATGTGAGGCAACTCTTTCTCAGAGAGAAAACTAAAAGGTTGTTATTGTTATGAATCATATATTCCAAAAACGTAAGAAAAATTATATAAAAAATATAATATATAATAGTTTTATTTACATGTGAGAATATTATGATCATTTATTAATTGAATTGCTGAATTGTCCGCAGCCATTACTCCAGTCATCAGTGCCACATGAACCTTCATAAATCATTCTAATATGCTGATTTGGTCCAAAAACATTTCTTGTTATTATCAACATTAAAACAGTTTAATATTTAAAGTGTCTAATTATTAGTAATTAATTTATTAATTTAAATAATTAATTTTCTGTTTTCTACATTATTAATATAATACTATAAGATGTACGATAAAATAGAATGGAAATAGAAATAAGAAATCAGCCAGCTTATTTTTTACACAAATGAATTAATAAATTATCCTAATATTCTCAAATGTACCTATGGGAGTTGATATTCCTTATTTCACACTCATAATACTTTACATGGTTTTCACAATGTTTTTGCTTCCATTACAAACACCTTTTCTTTATATGGTCCCCTTTATCTCTTCCTCTGTCTCCTTCTTTCTTCATTCCTGCCTACATCACTTTCTCTACTTTTCTCTCCCTCTCTTTTTCTCTCCTCAGCCTCTCTCGGTGTTATCTGTGTTGCTATGCAGGGCTAATTTGCCAGTGCTAGAGTGTGTGTGTATGTAGGGCCAGAAGTAGCTGGCAGACACATGAATATTGAATCAGTCAGGCAGGCTTCACTTGCTTATGAAAACACAGTAATGGGCGCCCACAGGCCACAAACTGAAGCCTGCACCCTCAATTAGGGCCTTCCTGCTTGGGAAGGGATTAGGACAGGGGGTACACATGGGAGGCAGAGAGGGGTAAGAAGAGGAGGAGGGTGGAACAGGACCTCAGGACAAACAAAGTTGAAGGGGTGAGGGTGAGGGTGGGGGTGGGGAGTCGCATTGACATACTCAAGCCCTCATACATTCTGATACACTGGTATTTCAGTGTACATTCAGAGCATTTGAAAAGACAACGGGTGTACATGACACCGTACCACTCTCAGAGGAAGTGCTAGTGCACAAATGCAAGTGTAAAATGCAAATGGAAACTAACCTTGTCAAGAACGTAGCGATTTCAGGGATCTCAATGTAAAAAAATACTACTGATAACAGTGTGAACTAATCACTTACAGGTGCATCTCAATAAATTAGAATGTCGTGGAAAAGTTCATTTATTTCAGTAATTCAACTCAAATTGTGAAACTCGTGTATTAAATAAATTCAATGCACACAGACTGAAGTCACTTCACTGCTCTGAAAAACAAAGAACCTTTCCAAATTAACATTAATCCATAATTTTCTCTATTACATTTGTAAAATTTGTTGTTCCGTTTAATTTATGTCTCACCTGAGCCGAGGAAAGGAAAAGTGTCCAGTCTCAGCTTGTCTCCATCAGGCCCTGGGGCCCCTGCACTGCGCTCAAACAGAGAGGGCC
Organism: Sinocyclocheilus rhinocerous; assembly: GCF_001515625.1. Lineage (NCBI taxonomy): Eukaryota > Metazoa > Chordata > Actinopteri > Cypriniformes > Cyprinidae > Sinocyclocheilus > Sinocyclocheilus rhinocerous. Next base: position 2,607,202 of record NW_015659312.1, read on the forward strand.
TTCGACCTGATTCAGGTAAACGAGGGAATAAAGACTGAAGAGCCTGGGAAAGATTGGATGGAGAAAACAGTGTGTCAGGATCATTACACAGTGAAAAATACTGAGTGAGAAGAATTAGTTTAATAAATGACAGTGCATAAACAGTTTAAATGATGGAGTAAGTTACTCAAAATTACAATACTTATAGGATAAATAATAATCTTGTCAATTTTAACAAATATTCTGAATTTTATAAATTAGTAACAATTTTATTTTGATGTTTATGTACTACTAAACATTTGGAAGTCACAAAAAATTTAAATAAATGATGAACAGACCAAGAATTCGCTGCTGTAAATTCATCAGATGATGATAAGAAATCATGACATCTTTAACACTGTCTGGGAAATCTTTAAAAATAAGAAAGTCTTGTCTTAAAGACTTCATAAGATGTCAGTCAGAGTAGGCCACAAAGAGATCCTAGATTTTACCTCCCAAAATGTGAAACAGCTTTTGGGAGCAGATTAGAAAAGGGTGGTGGTGGATAAAGCTCAATAAAGGTAACCTGGAAGTCATCGCAGGAATCTTAGCGGATGAATGCTGTAAAGATTTTCTCTCTCTCTCTGTATTTCGAAGCTATGTAATCTGGATTGCTTAACAAAACTGCATTAATGAAATGCCACTGATCTGACAGCCCCACCTTCTCTTTAATTTCTCACATGTCTTTCATTTTCAATCAATGGCAGTGATAAGTACGCCATCCCAGACAGAGATGAGAGGAAAGGGATAATGTCTTCTTTTGTTTTAAGGCTACTTAACGCCATCTGTGACATTCTCTCGACTTTCTTCTTCACCTCTGGCTCTCTCTTTCCCTTCTCCTTCAGTCTCCTCTAGTCAAGATGTACAGCAGATAAATTTCTCATAGAATGACCTGGGTAGATATTTATTTATTTATTGTTTGTACGGCTAAAATAAAGTCAGATTATTAATAATTTTATTACTGCATTTTATGAGCCTACTTATTTTAACTTACCTTGTATTGCAAATTTACCACTCTTTATTCTTTTAAACCATTTATATTTTAAGGTGCATATTTTAAGTGAATTCAGGTTTCTGATTTGACTAAACCTTTATTGATAAAAACATATTCTCAGTCTTTTTGTATTCAAACAGAACATTTAAATGTATGCTTTGCCCCTGGTATTCAGATGATAACTATTTTAGTTAACGTTTAACATTGACCGAAGGCAAATAAAACAGACAGTGGAAAAGAAATAAAATAAATACAAAAAACAAAAAAAGATACCTACATACTGACTGACTCTGTACAATCAATAGCCTGATCCCTCACATCAAAGCTAATACGGAGAGCCTTATACAGTATGGATAAAAAAAAATCCCATCAATCATTAAACACTGGCAATAGAGCTGTTATTATCACAGAGCACGTCAGCTCTTCAAGTTTTTGTCTGACTTCATTCTTCTGTTCTACCTAGCGGTTCATTCCTGTCTCTCATTATCTTGAATTCTGTTTTGATGATATTATGCTCCTGTAAATGCACTGCACTTAATACATGCAATGTCTTTATTTTCTTTGTACCTCGGGCGTGACAGGGCTGCAGTCCGGTGTTGCTGCTCCTCCATTGAAGTGGTTCTGGGCCAACAGGAACGGAGAGCTGGCCATGTCCAGCAGTGGGTAATTCACCAGAACCACCTTACTGAAGTTGAACTTGTAGGTGAAGCGCTTTCCTTTAGTTTTGTGCAAAATGCGTTTATTGTAGTAGTACCTGCAGGATGGAGAACAACAACAAAAAAATACAAGAATAAGCTAAATGTTTCAATTTTGTCCTAATTCACTTGTCTCTTTCCAAATTTCTTTCTTCTGTGAAACATAAAAAAAGATGTTTTGAAGAATGTCTCAGAGTTTTTTGTCTATACAGCGACATCCAATATTGTTTGTTTTTCAAGCCATAGATTTAGATAAATGACACAGATTTCATTTTCGGATGAACTATCCCTTTAAAAGGGGGAAAGGCAGCCTCCTCCTCCACCTGAAACATTTTCCAGGGTCATGGCCTTAATTCGGGAATGCCAGCCTTGTCAGCTTCCTGTTCAGCACAGTGATAACTGCTTAGATTTCCCTTAACATCACACAACCATGTATCGCTCAGTTGGAAATAAGAGATGGATCTGTCCTAGTCTTTTCCCCTGACCATCACCCGTTCACGTTCATCATGAGTGTCAGAGCGCTTTGAGGATGCTCACCTGTGCATGAGAGCGAGGCTCTTTAATCTCAGCACACTTTATGCTTGACTTCACCTTACCCGGGCCGGCAGCCTACACAAGTTCCCTAGATGCAATCTGCCGGCGCAATAATTTGTTAGCTTTTATTTTATGTGGCAATTGTGCCCCTTAATTGAGCAATTAAGCAAGGCTAATCAACGAGGCTAATTATGGCCTGTGCCTATTCATAACAATTAGCGTCCAGCAACAGCGTCTATTAAAGGGAGGTTGGGTGGAGGAGGGAGGAAAGCAGAGCGATAAAAGAGACGGGATGAGAAATGGATAAGCGTATTTGCATGAAAATGTGCAGAAATACTTCAATCAGGGTCAAAGTTCAAACGTTAAAAGTTTTACGTTGGAGTTTGGAGTTTGAAAGGAGATCTGATATAAGTTTGGTGAGGTACGAATCAATTTTAGACTTCATTTCAAAATCCGCATCGACAAGTATTCTTTATATGAGGCTATATGAGAGCATCCAGAATCCATTTAGATGTTCAAAGATTCCACAAATTGGACTGTATTGATGTTCTTCAGAGGGAAGGCAGCACTTAAAATATCCACATATTATCAAGCATGGAGGGGCCAATGCTATTATACAGGATATAATGTGAGGAAAAAATAAATGATGCCCCCCACCCCCCCCATCAGATGCAAGATAAAAACACACACACACACAGAAAAACAGCCGAACAGACTGTATACTCAACAAAGCACACCATCTAGAATATACATATTGCATGAGAGAACAATAAAAGGCAGCAATTAAGCATTAACACAGAAAACAATCCTATGAATATGAAACATGCATGCTGTGCATACCTAAGTGCTCGGCTGAGCTTGTCGTAGTTCATGTGAGGTTTGCACTTCCGAAGGCCCCACAGTCTTGCCACCTCATCTGGGTCTTTGATCACAAATTCACCATAGTCTCCCTGCCAGGCAATCACCCCCTGGTATTCCTCCTTCTGCAGCAGCTCCAGGATGAAGTGCCACAGCTGGATCTGCCTGGAGCCTGGGCTTGATTCTGGCTTATAGGCCCAGTCTGGGAAGGCGATGCCTGAGGAAAGGGAGGCGAGTAAGTGAAAGGATTTGGATAAGACCTGTTGGTTTTGTTACTTGCTAAAAGCACTTCTGTCTTAAATAACTGATGAAGCGATGGGTGTTTTGACAGGGTATTTTAATCCTAGGGAGTAGTTAGCCTGTGTTTTAAACAAGTATATGTAAGATATGTAAGATAACTTTACATTTTTGAAAAAAATAAAATAAAATCTTTAAATTGGTATATGTACCAGCTTATTGTTCAAAATGTAGCAACAGCCTACTGACATATAGGAGCAAAAATTGATTATCAGTTCTACCTGTTGTTTGAAACTGAATTTGTATTTGAACTTGTTTGGCAGAGCTAACAAACTGTGAGGCTATGAATCAGTAGTGGGGATTTTTAAGCGATTATTTCTGCAGGTTACATCGTCACACCAGTAGGTGGCGACAAGAGGATGTTTTTATTAGGGAGTCATTTGAAACTTTCATTCATTTGTCCAAAACACTGATTCATTCAGCGACGAAACTACTGACTGGGTGCGCCGGAAAGCTGAAAAATCGGAGAATGCATTCCAAGGTAGGAAGGCATCAAGGCACCTCCGAATCCAATGTTAGCTTCACTTCCTTTCTGCTGATATGCCTTCATTTGGCATTGCTTCATTTGATCGATTTTTGAAGGCAGCATATGCATCCTTGGCTGCCTTTGATATCTCATAATCCTGTGCTCCATTCCGTGACATTTGAGCCAAAAATAAATATGGCATCTGAAAGCTATGTTTAGAGGTCTGTTTATATGTGAAATGTATGTTTTTGACCAACTTATTCCACTTTTGATGTTACTTCTAGCGAGATAGTAGTTAATTATTAGTTTAGTTCTCACCAAAGCTTGATGTTTTGTTGTAAATCGTTAAACCGTTACACCGGACACGAGCGCCACGGTGCGACACGACAAAAGACAATAGATCCCTTTATAATCAGTGATGCTGTCTACACTGGATGCGACACGGCAAGTATACTGATGCCTCGTTCTATTTATGACATACTGACACAAAGTACAAATGATTTGCAACGGTCACTTTGTTGCGTCCAGTGTAGCCTGTCCGAAATCAGTTTCGTGAGGGGCCTTCATGCACAAATGATGCTTGCAAAGTCATTGCGAGGCAACAAGTCAGTACCCTAAACTTCTAGATGCAACCACTCTCTTAAAGTGAGTCATTGAATAATTTACTCAAACGATTTGTTCAAAACACAGATTCATTCAAGAATTAAACACTATTTCTGAGGCAGAATCGTTGGAGGATCGAAAATAGGCAAAGAAACTGACAATAGACCTTAGTCAGGTTAGACGGCATATTGAATTGAATGCGGATGAAAACAAGGCTGTGGAGCATTTACTTGCATACACACTGTATGAAGGTCCTAGATTGCGTCCTTTTCTCCAACTCACAACTTTCAAAACTGTTTTATGGAGCTTTTGTCTACTGAAAGTTTGTTTTTGGAAGGACATTTCATCAGCTGAACAATCGGTATGTTCATGTTGTTAAACAACAGTACAATCCATTGAATGCACTTCTATCACTCACAGCCTCACTTTAATTCCTGTCAAAAATCAAATATGATGCTACCCTGACTATAGTCAGTATTGTGTCTAAAATGTAAGTTGCTCAATATGAACTTCTATTTGAGAAAACTGCAGTATAATAGCATATCACACTCACAGTCATGCTGTTGGTCTTATTATTGTGATAATTAGCTTAAATATGTATCAGAGCTTTGCTTTAAAAATCAATGTAACATCTATGCATTTGTTTCTACTGTCTGTTTCTACTGTCTTGTCATGATGGTGGTCTTCATACAGAACCTCTTCAAAAAAAAAAACTCTTCCAGTGTCTCACCTGGTGTCCAGAGGGTTGGGACTGGTGGCGTGAGCAGCAGGTCACTAACACAGTTACAGTCCATACCTCCACTACACCTGCATTCACACACAAACCAACAAAATTTGAGTGTAAACCATTTGAAGTTAGAACAAAGAACTCAAGACTAAAGGCTAATGCATAATACTTTGACTCAACAAATATGTGTCATGTGCTTGCGGACTCATTTCACCCACTACACACCAGTGTGTCAGAACATGCTGTTATAAACCATGAGGGCATGTCAAATTCCAGTGGCCTCTAAAATCAATCAATGCCATTTCATTTGAAGGGTTTCTTTAAATATGGTTGCCGAAGGCTGTCCCTTCAGCCATGCACAAGATCACTGAGCATTTTTTCTCAAAGAGCAATGTTCAAAAGACTCTCATGCTGAACACATGACAGTGTGTGAGGCCCTCAAGCAATTAGTCCTTATAGCTTCTCAAAGGTATTTCTTTGATAAAGTGCAAAAATGTACATATTTTAAAACAATTTATTTGATAAAGTGCAAAAATTTACATATTTTAAAACAAATTAATTTAAGTAAGAAATAAAAATTCCAGTTTCCACTTGTTTTGCACTAAAACTGAAATATTCACGTTGCAGCGAAAGGAAATAAACTCGCCATGGTGGGCATGTGTTCATACAAATAACTTCAAAGCAGGATATCAAAAATCACTGAAGATTGCATCTGCTATCAGAACAACTGGGAGCATCAGTAAAGATCCATCTCTCCATGCAGCAATTCAGTATACATGGCTAGAGAAATTCAATCTCTCCTCAGCCATCACAATTTCATAAAGGTTGTTTTACAAAGCTCGGGTGGAAGAAAAAGGAGCCGGTACAAGGGTATCTTTAATGCTGGCCTCTCCCTCTCCTCTCTCACTCTATTTAATTATGCTCTGTGAATTTTGGATCTTCCCTCCAGCATTGAAATGGAACGTGAATTATTGAGGTGTGTTTGTATAAATTATTATTGCTAACTCCAGGCACTTCTCTCTCTCTCACACACACACACACACACACATACACCCTTTGTTGCTTTTACTCTTTGGACTGTCCACTTGCTCTCCCCCACCGTCGTACCATCTACTTCTCAACTCGCTCTTTTTTTTTTTTTTTTTGTCGTTATTTCTTTAGTGGAGTATCTTTCCTACTCAAGAAAGCTAGTATGTCAATTCAGTCGGCTGTATTCTTACTTACCATTTCGGTAGCTTCGCAAGGGCAAAGAAATTTAGATTCAGACTTTTAAGACTTGCCTTAGCGGGACAGTCTTTTACTTTGTGATACTAGACTATCAAATTAGGAATAGATATTACTTTAACACTATTTAAAGCAATAATTGAGCACAATGCAACTGGTGCAGTCAATATCACACCTGTAAATGAATTAATTCAGATATTTTCATCCACCTTTTGTGAAATCTGTATTCAGTGCCTATCGGCCAGCCTATCCAATCAAAGCAAACCTGGTCTTACCTGCCCATGCACCTAACTGCACCCGCTCTCTCTTTCTCTCCTCTGTATGTTTTGCTCCCGCCCAGTAACTTTCCGTTTGATTTCGGAGGTAATGCATTTTTTACAAATCAAAGAGGAAGCCAGGACGCCCCCCTCCTCCTCCCCCCTTTCCCTCGATCTCCTTCTTTTGCCCTGCTCTTCCCCTCCAGGCCAGTGAGGAGATAAAGGAGCCCCCATCATTTCCTTGTTAGTTTTGATTTGGGCAGCACAGGGCTTTCAAGTTCTCCACATCACCCCCAGAAACATTATAACTAGCAGCCAAGGGAATACATCTTCTCACAATCTCCTAGATATGAAGACACTGATTCAGGGAGTGCACAACCACCACACACACCAAACAAAAAACTCAGAAAAAAAGATGCACATACACATGGACAGGGCAACACAAAGTAACACCGTTCCCCAAGACAATATTCTCAAATGCACTCGTGAGAAAAGTAAAACTCTTCTGTGACGGGTACATACGATCACATCAAGGTAACAAACTAACAGCTGCTCACAGTTATATCATCTGTGAGTAGAAAAAAGTGGAAGAAAATTTACACCCACACATTTTACTTGATTTTAAAATTATATAAATAATAATTTATTATATATGTAAATATATGAATATAAATATATCTACGTATATATGTGTATACTAGGTGAATGAGGAAAAAGAAAAAAATATATAACACTTAAATAATTAATAATTTTATATATAAAAGAAAATTATATTTTGTAAAGCAGATTTCATGGTTTAATATTAAATATGACTGCATGTCAAATCATTTTTAATCATTCAGTAAATCTGTTTTGTAATGGTGTGGGGATTCAGAAAGTGCTAGTTTAATGCCATGGAAAAATTATTTCTGCTAATTTTATTGCACAAAAGCACTAAGTATGAAATAATAAGTGTGCTGTTATAAACATTATTGCATTTAAACACAGGCATTGATTACTCATTCATTATGGAATAGCGATGCCCTACAGATTTAACATGTTTACCCCGTGACTAATTACATTTAGTGAAAACTGCTGATTGCACATTAATGTTTTGACAAAACAGGGCTGCTGGAAACAAGGTTGTAACACATTGGGTGGACCAAATATTAAAATGGTAAAAATGGTCCCAAAATAAAATTGTTAAAAGGTGAGGTACAGAGGTGGACTAAAGAGTGGAGGAAAAGAGACAGAAATGAGTAACAGATGGCTGACATTGTTTCTAGTGAAAAAGATGGACAGCAAGGTTCTGAAGCAGAGATACTGAGGGAATGTGATGAGTCTTGTCCCTCTTGCTCTCTGCTCCCAGGACATGAAACAAACCCTCTGTATCTGTGTCATCTTTCTGTTTCGGGCTGCCACCGAAAAGGACTTACTGAGCACCCTCGTCCCTCTCTCTCTTTCTCCCCCCACTGTTCCTTCCTCTTTCCTTTTTTTACTTTCTCTCGATCTCTCGATTTCTCTTGACTCTACTCTGACAGCCTCAGGGTCAAAGAACAGAAGGACTGGCTTGTGTGTTTGTTATGAAGAAGGAAAAAGGGAGAGCAGGGGAAGAGAGGGGTAAGGAGAGAGATGGTCAAGATGGAGAACTTGAAATGGGACACATCTGACACATTGTGAACGCTACCAGACAAAAATGGCAGTTCCTATGTAAACTTGTGGAAGTGAAATATTTTCAGTCGGCTCACAAACATAATTCTGAGACCTTCTTTGTTTACAGAATGTATAGTAAAATTTCAGAACAACTCTTAATAATTCATAAATAGATGAGACATCCTTGTCTTTCAGCTGGAGCGTGCAAAGTGAGGGACATTTAATCACATTATTGAAAATTATGAATTTCTCTACAAAGATTTTTAGATCCCTTTTGTAATGGATTTCTCTAAATAGGGTCTAATAGATGCCAGTTATTTTAGAGAACCACACTTGAACTTGGAGAATGATGCAACACATTTTTGCTTGAACATCTGTGGCTACTCAGTGTTTTATTGCATGCTGTCTCAAACATTTATATAATTTTCATCCGCTTCACATTAAAGTTTAGAATTTTTGCTTAAACTGTGTAAATCAATGTCAAGTACAAAGAGTGCAATCTACCTCATATGGACTTTTAAACTTTAAAAATGAATTTAGTGTGGCAATCAAATGTACTGTTAATTGTTTAATTTTAAACATTTTATTTCAAAAAACAAAAATTGGAAACAAATATTAAACACAAAGCATAAGCTAACAAACATAACAGTATGTGTCACTCACACAGTTGTGGCAAATGTCAGCCATACATGGTCCTATTTTGTAACATAATTCTTCTACAAAATCTTGTGTATATACGTTATATATATTACATTTATATGTATAAATTATATTAAATTATATCTAATTAAACAACAATCTGCTGCTACCAGTTCTGTAATTTAACATCCCTTAATATTATTACAATCAGACTGACGTGAGATTACACTGTCCTAACATCAAAATAGTTTTTGTCCTGTAAAAGCTTTATATTGTTACAAATAGAGACTTAAGTTTCTTCTGTCACCTCAGGAGGGTGATCATGCGTGATGGTGATTTCACCCCTGTAGCTCATGTCTAATTGGTTGCGTCTCACCCCGTGTTTACTCCACTCTCCCCCATACCAGCGACCATCTTTCATAACACTAGCGAAGTTTAGATACGAAACCCAATAATTGAGATAATAAGGTAAAGAGAGCGTGAAAGCGAAGTTTCGGCGGTGCCCAACATTTGCGGATGAGAAAGCCTAGGAAACTTGGTAAAAAATAGGAGACGGAACAGAACTTGCTCAACTAGGAGCGATGATACGAGCGAGCGTGCGATATGGTATCAGTTTCTTATAGAACATCGTACTTAAGATACAAGGAAAAGAAGGGAAAAAAGACGGAGAAAATGTATCAATCGATAGGGTTAAATTATTCATCGTCATTAATTATCGATCGCTCTCCGTTGCCGACTCGTCCGCCTCGCGCCAGAGTTGAAAGGAGGGAAAGCGCGCTTTATTAAAACCGGCTCGAGCCTCATTGTTTCATGTCCCGCGGCAAAGAAAAAGCTAGAGCTTGGTTCTGCCCGCGCCAGTGAAAAATATACACACACATCGCCCCCCCTTAAAGCTCTTTTTCGCTCCTCGCTCGTTTTCCCTCCCGACGCGCGGGAGAGCTTTGGGGAGCCTCGTACGGTGTTCACGGGGCGGCTGTGTCTCGCGTGGATCGATGTGAGATCAATGGCTCTCGCTGACTAATAGCCAGAGAGCGCCTTTGATCTCGCCGCTGAGAGATCAAAACCTGCGCGAGAGGGAAGAGAGAGGGGAAGAGAAAGAGGAAAATGCGCGGGAGAGCGAGCGGACCTTAAACTTCACACAAACACGCGCGCCGCTGGTACCTCGTTACATCTGCGGTCGTCTTGTGAGGTGACATCACAACGTATTTTCCACAATTGTTTACTCTCCTTCAATGAGCAGAAAGCAACGTCCTGTCTTCACACTAGATAGACAGATAAACAGGCTAATTTTGCTGTTTTAGTGTGCCTATGCAGCGTATATTAAGACTGTTGTAACTCTCAAACTAAATATTTAAAATATTTAAAAATGTATTTTAAAAGTCCTTTAGCCTAATGTATCTCTCAGTTTTCACTAATTTGCGTTCTTTCTCTCAGGAGGTATAAATTAGGCTACACAAGTGAGTTCTATAGGCTACTCGCTTCATAACCACTAAACAAATCTGTGCCATAGTTCTTAATTGAAATAATGGTTGTGTATTACTTTGTGCACGTTTTAAAATCAAGTTTACGCGGGAAACCAAGACACATTTATTCTGCTTCAAATTTTTTGGCTCTGCAAGATGTTCATTTAAAGGGTGTGAAAAGCTAATTAATATAAGTAGGCTATTTAAAGAAAGAGAGTGGTGAAGAAGTGAAGTGCAGACTGCTCGAGGTCTTGAGATGACAGCAATTTAAGTGTGCATTTCAACACCAGATGATTCTCCATTAAATCACTCTAAATAAAGCAGCAACCAGTTAGGCTAATGAATCCTGCTGTTATGCTTCCTTTATATGTCTTTATCACGTATAGGCCTACTGTTTTACAGGACAGAAGGTACAGCTATTGCGCCACATTTCTTCCTACTTGCTATCCCCCTCTCTCTTTATCCCTCCTCCCTCTGGTCAGTGAGTTACTCTCTCTATCGCTCTCACTTCCCGAATTAACCACTCAAGAAGTCACCACCGACTCAATCAATAGCTCATACATAAACCCTGCTATAATCGCTCCACATGCCTGTCTGTCTGCCCCCTCATCCCTCGTTACCCCTTCATTCTCTTTTACACGTATTTCTTCTGTCCTCCCACCCTCTATTTATGTTGGCTTGACAACTACTAATTAAACTTATTGTTCACTTTCTTATTGCTGCCTTCTAATAACTTCTTGTTTTTTTATCCATAGGCACTGCGCAAAACTGTAATTAATTTAATGACTGTGTTTCTCTGCATCAGAAAATGTATGTGATGCCTCGTTTAGAGTCAGTTTAAATGGCATTTTTGCTTTCTGTCTTGTGCTTTCTCTGTGTCATCTGTGAGACTCACCTCTCCTTGCATTCTAATGTCTCTACACTAGGAGGTGTGCTGCACAGCTTTGACTATTTCTCAACATTTAGATACTAGTACAAAATGAATATTCGGTTTTACAAAAAGAATATTATTACTGCAGCAAAGAATTATTGGAAAGCAAACCTGGCAGCAAAGAGTTTTCTCAACATTTAATTTACAAAATGTGCTTTCTGTGGTAACATAAATTAATAGTTTTTTCCCCCCCCAAGTCATAAATGTTATTTGATATGTCCGAATGAATCAACCTGTGTCTACATTATATTACCCAAAAATCATAAGGGGACAGATAAAGTACAAATGCATAGGAACAATTGCACTTTACCACTTTTTGCAGTGCAGGTATGTTAATATGGCAGGCAAAATAGCTAAAATTGTGCTGACAAAGAAGTTAATCAATATTTCATGCACTGTCTCCTGTTTAAGTGTGTAACAAAGTTATTTCGAGCTCACCGATTAATTTGTTTTTGCCAAAGCAAGTAAATATTCAAGCTGGACTCTCTCTCTCTCTCTCTCTTTAGTCCCAGCTGATCTCCTTCACATATTCAAAAATATTAAAACACAGAAACCAACACACACACAAACAAACAGACAACACACAAGACACAGAGAGAATTTAAAGATTACACACGAACGGGGCCCTTGCTCATATTCCCTGTTCTCCAGCCTCTCTTTCCCTCTGTCTCTGTTTCAGACTCTTTGATTCGATGGAGCGGTTTGATCTGAGCGAGAGCGAGTTTTGTAAACACATTTTTGCGATCATATAGCCATGGGCAAGGGGAGAGTAAAGCGCGTATAAATGAGGGAGAGAGAGGGAGTATGGCGAAGCAGGGAGAGAGCGACGTTTAATGAGAGGCTCAAGTGGAAAGGCACACGGTCGGATTCAAACTAGCGCAGAAATGTAGAGAAATCAGCCTTCCCCACCGGATAGGTTGATGAAATATAATGTAATAGTGGATGGCTGGCTCTGCTTTTAAACAAACAACTCGTGTGAAAAGTGCTATATAGTATCTAAATCGACATTTCCCCACGGAGAAAGAGAGAGAGAACAATTTTGCAAAAGGGACATAGCAATCACAAGCAAGGACAGACACAAACGCATTACGGTGGGAGCAAATAAAGAGAAAACTGTGACGAAAAACGGATTCGGTACGAGCTAAACTAATAAATGTGCGCGGTCCTATTCTTTTCTCTGTTTCTTTTCTCCAGATCGGCGTCGCGAGCTGCTAATTCGTTTAACTTCGATTGCTGGCGCAATAATAGCGCTAACCCGTCGCCTCCGTCTGCTGTACTGCAGACTTCAGATCACATCTCAATGGTAGGGGAAGAAGCTATGACCCCATGTCACTGATGATGGCTACAACATATACGAAACAAAATAATCCACTATAATAATTACTTTAAAATCACTTTAAAACACTTAAATCTATGCACATCATTGTGAATAACAAAATTAATTAATCGCTCTCTCTCTCTCTCTCTATATATATAGCCTATATATATTAATGCAATATTTAGGCTGTAGTATGCTAGTAATCTCTTATGATTTCTGAAACGGAAATGGGACTAAAAATATGACAATGAGTTGTGAAACGCTTTACCTAAGTTATGGCAAGTTTTTTAAATGTAGCCTAATGTCATTATTAAATCTTTTTTTATTTAAATCTTTTGTTTGTGTGTATTAATCGGAACATGACGCAACTTCTCATTATCAAGTTATTCATTAAGGCACATGCACCACCAAGCCCCGTATCGTCTATTTGCATAAAAATCCCAGCTGCTCATGCCTCAGTCAGTCCCTTGCGCAGAAAAGGAAAGCTCTTCTTTCGGTCCTTGTTTAGTGTGTGCTTTTCCAGCTTTTAAAAAAACGAATAGCTCGGAGCCGTAAGTGCGTTTCTGTTCGGCAGTGGTGGTGTGCGTGTATGAGTGTGCGCGCGCGCTTTCTTTTTCTTCCTCTTCTATCTTCCTCTATCCAGGGAATTGTTCTCAACATTCACAAACACATCGCAAATACCCGCCGGCTTCACAGTATCGATTTCTAATTAGACGGCAGGATAATCGTTGGAGAGAGAGAGATGAAAAAGGGAAGAGGGTGGCAAGAATAAATAAATAAATAAATAGGTCTCGTGATTAACTGAATTAACAAGAGAAGTATAAAAACAAGAGAGCAATGCAAAATAATGGCCTTACCTACATTCGTGTAGACACTGCGAACAGGCCCATAATGTGGAACTATGAAATTAAATGAAAGGATTTTTTTAGCAAGAACATCTTCGTGTTTAAGATATGTTCTGCTCTAATGCTAAACTGGTAAGCTATAGGCCTAGGCTTCTCATTGGTTTACTCTAGACAGCTTACTGTAGGATCGAGTTTTAGAAAAAATATCTACATTTACATAGGCTACGTTTTAGTATTTTTAGTTTTAACTAGCCTAAATCTACCTGCTACATCGCAGGTCTCAGAGGTTAGTCCGGGGCTCAGGTAGCTAATTTAGCCTACTTTAATCAAGCTTTCATCATCATGCATATAACGCCTGTCTTTGGCGCGCGTAAGACGCTCTTTCTCTCATCCCATTTTCTTCCTTCTCTTTCTCTCTCTTTCACTCTCCATCTCGTTCTTTTCCCCCTCACTCTCTCCTCAAGCATATGCTAATAACTGGGGTGAATACACACCAACTTAACCCTTCTCTCCTTTGTGCTCTCCTCCCTTTTGGCGCTCTCTGTCATTATGATGGTGATAAAATGTAGGATTACTCAAGAGGGCTAAAACGGTGACTGCCCTGCCCCGAACTCAGCGCACACTATCAATCTCCCGGAGTGCTGCTGGAGTCCTTTCTCTGTCTCTGTGTCTTTTGCTGTTTTTAATCTATTATAGTCCTTATCCTACTTGCATTCACGCAACTCTTTATTCCTATGTGCAGTGTAAGGTTAGTAAAAGTAATTTATAAGTTGTCTTGTGGCTTTAGATTTTCTGTTTTATCAAATCTGTTTATGAAGTCGCTTTTAATAAGGGATGAAACTTTTTTGTCTAGCCAAAGAAAAAAAAAAAAAAAAAAAACTTGAAGGCAGATGCACGCAGTGAACACATTGATCTATTCTCTCTCGCGCTTGTATCAGAGATCCGTATAGGATTTCTTTTTTCCCGTTTGTTTAAAGTTCTCTGCACGTCTCATTACCGACACGCAAGAATCTCTCAATAAAGGAAGCACGTCTTACAGGCAGGTTTTACTCCTTCCAGGTGTTGTTTCTGCATATCACGCCCACAATACTATTATATGCTGTTGTTGATGTTACTTGTATAGCCTAATGATAATAATAATAATAATAACAATGATAATGTTCCTTGTTTGCAATACGATGTTTATCACAGTTGGGTCAGAGTGATATTTCTGATAACCTTCCGAGAATCTTCTTTAATTAATCAGCATTGAAATCATGATGTAACTGTAATGCAGTTCTCTAGTAATGTCTATGATGAGAAGATTCATGATACAGCAGACGCGTGGCTGGGCGTGTGTCACCTGTGACGCGATCTGAGGTTTTCCCAAACTAGAAGTAAACTGTTTCAGGAGCTGTCAGGTCCAAAGGGGCTGAACAAAACCTTCACCACTATCTCAGGGAGTTTGTCTCCCTAACACAACAGTGCGAAAATACTGCTGAAGATAAAAGGTTGCAAGTCGTCTGTCGAGGTATTAGTGAGCATTAAATAATTATGACTGACTGTTGGTAAGTTTCAGAAATGTTGATGTTACTTTATACAGAGATTAATAAATGTGCCCCAAAAAAGCATGTAATGACATTTCATGTGATATGTATGATTACAAGGGGCCCGACAATTACCATTGCCAAAATATGAACTGAAGTCTACAGACGCAATTCTGAACTCGCCTTTGGAAGAAGAAGAGGACACGCGTAACACGCGCTTACTTTTTTTCCATAGAGAACTCTTGCAGGGTCACACATTTCTGATATAAGTAACATCATTATTAAGAATATCTAGATCATAAAAAGACTGCAATTAGCTTAGCAAAGGATAGCCTAAATATTTATGTTACGTAAATGTCTATTATGTGTCATGCAGAGACTGCGGGTGTTTTTTTTTCCGGATAATATTTTGTGTAATGACTTTGCATTAATCAAAATGTACTAATATAGTTTCTGGTTTGACAGTTTTGTTATTTTCTCTGTTATAAACTGGTGAAGAAACGAAAAATCTTGTGCTTGGTGCACCGAACCCTAATAAAAATAATACGGCAAATATTTGTGAACCCTTGATATTCGTATAATGGAAAGATCAATTTTCCAGCGCTGATGAATTATAATAGAAAATTATAAATAGGATAATAAATTATAAACAGTTCTCAATATTCGTTGTGAAATCATGTGGTTTCCTGAAAATGTTGTAAATAAGGGTCTTAAAGAAATATTCATAGAAAGAAATTAAATTGTCATTATTTACTCACCCTAATAAAACTGTGTGATGTTCTTTATTCTGTGAAACATTGGGGTTAGTTATGGCAGAATGGCCAAGCTGCTCTTTTCCGTACAGTGAAGGTGAATGTCAAGCAAGATTTTCAGTAAATATCAACTTAAATTGCATTAAATTTTTCCTCGCACAAAGCTATATATGGCTTCAGAAGGGCCCTTTTTTGATGCTTTTATGGTGTTGTATATTCTTGTCCCCACTGACTTTCATTGTATGGAAGAGAGCAATATGCACATTTTTCATAACTTAGTGTGTTTTCCACAGAAGAAAGAAAGGTATTTACACATATTAAACATCAGTGTGAGCAAATGATGACAGATTTTTCATCATGAAAAATCCATTAAAGTTGCAGGGAAAGGGCTGTTCACATAATGAGCATTTCACAGCAACAAATCAACCAGGGATCATTCATTTTCACTGAGAGCTGGCAATTTCTGTGATGTGAGCAAGTAACACCACTGGCAATGCAAAAGAAGTTTGTCAAGAGAATTTGCTCCAATAGTCTATTGGCTCTAAGGGTCTCCACAATCTATTTAGGATTATGATGCTTTTGGGAAACACAGTTAATGAACATCATCACAACTTAAGACGATAGTGGTGCTGGTTGACATCAAACAAATCCACATGTCCTGTGAAAACCACTTCTTGCAATGTTACCTTTTATCAGGTCTTACCAAAGATCAAAATCTGTGCTTGTGAAATCTCATACTTAGAGTTATCTGGTTTAGACTCTTTAAACCAATTGGTGTAAAAATATAGGCATGAGCATGACAAAACTTGGGGTCCCAAATGGAGCAGTGATTGTTCCCAAACTTACTGATGACAAAACCATAGACTGACAAAACCAAGGAGGCAAAGGAAATAAACCTCAATAATCACTAACTGCTAACCCTTTAACAAGGCTCCAGGATCAAGAAGGTGCTCCCAAAATGACTTTCAACCCCACAGCATTCTTCTTTACCATCTAAATCTTCATCTGTGCCATGGGCATTTTCAGACCCTTTGGAACACTACAGAGTATGGGTGTGCGATATTGACAAAAAATAATATCTCCATATTTCTTGGATTTTATCGATAACGATAATTAGACAATATTTTTCTGAGTGTGTTATTGTGATGGTATCTTAAGGACTGCCGTGGACAGCTGACTCCTAAAGTTTTTGATATTCTTCATATTCTGTGTGGTGGTCGGTTCACATTGATAGAAATTAATCTTTTCCGATAAGTTTAAATTTATTTTTATATTTTATGGGCATTTTTACCTTTATAAAACCATTTTTCTAAAAGTGTCCATTATCTTTTGAGTCAAATTCTTACATTTAATCAGTGAATTAGAATAATAAGACATTTGGGCTGTTATCAAGCAAATGAAATCAGTATCAATAAAATTAATCTATGCAATGCAGAGAAAAAACAGAAGCTGCGTCTAAAGAGGCATTTAGATATATTTACACACTACTGTTTAGTGCAGAACATGAATGCATTTAACCTGCAATTACAAATGCATGAATAATGTTTTGATATATTAAACATAAAACGTTGAATACTGTTATTTGAAATTATTTAAATAATAAAAAGTAACTTTAAATGTGAAATTAAAACCGCCAGCATGTGGCAGCAAGTCACTGTTAATGAGAGAGTCATTGCGATTGAACTGAATCATAAAAACGGTTGATTCATCCAGGAACGAAACACCTCATGTTCCTCAGAGACGAAAAACAGTGCTGTGGCTGTGTTTTGAATTATTTTTGTTGTCGAAATAGAGCAAAAAGGTGTCTAAAACGTAAGTCTCTTAATTGACTTCTTGTTTTTGAACGGCTGTAAAAAAATTTTTAAAAAAGTCAATATTAAGTTTGTAATCATGGTAATTTTTGGAGAAAGAAACGGCACTCTTTGTGTGATATTGATATAAAATATATACATTTTCTGTCACCACAATTTTGTGATCATTCTAAATGCATTTTATTAGACTGAATCATGCAGTGAAAGAACACACTCTAAATGCGCACTCGCAGTCTAGACTTCAAGTAATTTAAGAGTGCAACTCTGTAGGGGTGTTTTGAATGGGTTTTGCAAAATACTCGATAATGTCAAATCGCACATTGTTAAAACAACAATTACGATATTGTCGCAAACGATATATATCGCACACCCCTACTGGAGAGTTGTCTAAATTCAAATCCTCAGATGTTTTATTCGTGTCCCTATAAACACAGAGTCAAGTTCATCACCATAGCAGCACTGAGGACCGAAGACTGCAATGCTCTTGAAAATTGTAGCAGAACTGTAGAATAAGAGAGTTACTGCAGCATTTATCCTCACTGTAGTTAAACTTAAATATGAGGATCAATAAGCCCTGCAGAAAAAAGAAAAATAACTTTACTTTTTTTTGTTTTGTTTTGTTAAGGAAAAAAAAGAAAGCTTGGAAACAAACCAGAGTTGTAGGTGTTGTTTAACCATACAGGGGGCACATAAAAAAGAAAAAGAATGGTGACTCATCAACATGTTGTCACGTTCAATACTGTGAGGGAGCACAGAGCGAGGAGAGGTGGAGTACATCAACAAGAAGACTTTAATTATCCAACACAAGGGAACCAGGAAAACACACGTAGCAGGAGAGGTTGACATATACAATACCGGACCAAGAACTAAGAACCAGAAACACTTTAAATACACAAGACATGACTAGAAACACCTGGAACTAATGAAACAAAATAACATGAGGGAAAACACAGCTGGAAACAAATGAACACAATCAGGGCAGGAACAGGAAGACCAAATAAGGGCATAGAAGCACATGGGGAGCAAAACACACAAAAAACACGGAACAGAGTCTGACACATGTATGGAAAGAATGATTCAAAATGAGCCCAAAACACAAACTAAACTAAAATTATTCCGAAAATATTTTTGTATTGTTTTGGTTGAGATAGAACAAATTTAAATGGATAGTGATTTGAAGTTGCTTTTGAGCATGTTGAATGGGAATATTGATATTTTACATTATAATACAGCAAATTATTATGGCAATAACCACAAAGCAGGAATTTATCTTATTTACTTTCAGAAACAGAAAGAGCCTTGTTCTGCTTTTTTTCCACAAAATTACGGAATTAGACTGGGTTTATACAACACTGTAAAACCTAACAAATGTCCTAACTATAGTTGAATTTACTTAATGTACAACAATTTGTTATATTTAATTGTAAAAATCTATTAATCAGTACTATTCGTGGACAATGCCTTGTTACAACCCTAGTTAAGATAATTTGATTTCTATGAGTACCGTTTTGTCCAGCTAGTTTCTAGTTCCCAGCATGCTTTACTACAAACTCTAGTAGTAAATGTTGAAATTAAGTGTTATTTTATGTGTTTTTGTGCAAGATTTTAAAGGGTTTCCGTTGTGTCTGCATTTTTGGGAGGTTACCATTGTGCTGAAGAGTAGAGCCTGTGCTTAGGTTGAGGATGGGTCTACACACATTCAGACTATACTGCTTTAGAGCAGTAACTGCACTTATGATGCAGTGGTAATCTCTCCATTGGTTATATTAGCATGTGTGCTATAGCTAATTGGACAATTGAAGTACTTAATTTACTGGAGTAACACTTGGTCTTTTTAAAGCAATCGATTTGCATGGTTTTAACAAATAAATCAGATCCTTGTTCAAGTAAATACAATTGAGAAATCCCAAGTTGCAGTAAATGTTAAATTAGTTAGCTCAACTTAAATAAATGAGTTGTTTGCTATACACACCCAGTATAGCTTAAAATGAATTAGTTGTTGAAACTAAAATGTGTTTTTTACTTTAGTTTTTTTAAGGCAATCGGTTTGCATGCTTTTTTTAAGTAAGTTTAACTAATTAGATTTTACAGTGAAGCTTTGAGCAATTAGATATTTAAAGATACATTTAAATCTTACATGAAAGGAATTGTTGACCCATAAATGAAAATTCTGTTTCAACGGCTTTTGTTGAAACAATGATGGGATCGAAAATAATACAGGACCCCATTTTTAAAAATATCTTTGTGTTCTACAGAAGAAAGAATTCACACAGGTTTGGAATGACATGAGGTGAGTAAATGATGACAGTTTTCATTTTTAGGTGCACTATCCTTCTAAGTTAAAATTCTATCATAAAATAAGAGACATTGCTTAAACTATGGAGCCACCCACAACCTCTTTCACACCTAACTCTTACTACCCTTTGTCTTCAGTCAAACTCGGGACCTTATTTCCACCCTTGTATCCCCCCTCTCCTCCTCTTCAACCAAACAGCCCACCTCTGCGCGTGTCAAATCGAATCTCCACCTCAGTGCCTACTACACCCGCTGTGTCCATGTATAATACGTCATACACACAGGGAGTGTGCGATGACGGATTACTGAATTAGACGAGTAATGACACCTGACACTTCTGTTACCGCTCCCTGAGCTGCCACAGCCAGCGCCGCAGCACCGGTAAATAAAGACCAGAGATGAGGAAATACAGAGAGAGATGAACAATACGTCATACACACAGGGAGTGTGCAATGACGGATTACTGAATTAGACGAATAATGACACCTGACACTTCTGTTACCGCTCCCTGAGCTGCCACAGCCAGCGCCGCAGCACCGGTAAATAAAGACCAGAGATGAGGAAATACAGAGAGAGATGAACGGGGGGGGGCAGGGAGATGAATGAAGAGAGCGAATGGAGGTGCATAGGCCTATATACAAAGAGAGATGTAAGGGAAACTGAAGACAAAGAGAAAAAGAAACTTGACAAGTCAGCTAGATGGATGTACGAGGGCATTTTTGTTTGCAATCTGCTTTGTTTCACAATAGTTCACTATGGTGTACCTCTGTTTTCAAAACCAATAAACACACGAAAGGAGAGGCTGTGTATTGGCTAGACTTTATGTGCTTGTAGCGTCCACACAAGCTGCATGTGATGGTAGTGTGTGGCCTGACCTATAGTGAGTACACTCAGACCTTGGCCTGAAGTTGTGTAGATATATACAAAAATATGTGCAGAGAATAGTTCACCCAAAAATGAAACTATAAATGATTTTCTGTGCAAGGTAAAAGAAAATATTTAGAAAAATGTTTCAGTGTTTCTCAACCCTGGTCCTGGGCGCCCCCCAGCACTGCACATTTTGTGTGTCTCCCTAATCAAACACACCTGATTCAACTCATTAGCTCATTAAAAGAAACTCCAGGACCTGAAATGGGTGTGTCAGAAAAGGGAGACATACAAAATGTGCAGTGTTGGGGGGCGCTCAGGACCAGGGTTGAGAAACACTGGTCTATATAATGAAAGTCCAAAACAACACTAAGCCCCATTGACTGTCATTGTATGGAAGAAAAAAAAACATACTTTTGTTTTGCAGAATAAAGTACAGGTTTGGATCAACACTGTAAACAATGACAGGATTTTCATTATTGGGTGAACGGTCGCTTTTATGCTATAGGACAGGGTTCCTCAAATCTTGCCCTGGAGGGCCAATGCGCTGCAGAGTTTAGCTCCAACCCTGATCAAACTCACCTACCTGTGATTTTCTAATGATCCTGAAGACATTGATTAGCATGCTCTGGTGTGTTTGATTAGGGTTAGAGTTAAACTCTGCAGGGAAGTGGATCTCGTGGGCCAGATTTGAGGATCCCTGCTCTAGGAGAACGATAGAGAGAAAGAGATGTTCTATGCTACAGTACATTTAAAAATTCTTGGATTGGCCTACAACAAAATTACACCATCATACAAACACTTTTAACAATCCAAATAACCGTCATAAAATGTTGTGTATGCAAAACACAACAGAAGTTTTTTATGGCATCTACAGGTTTGAGGCAACATGACACCCACATAACCTCTATGAGAATGTGTGTGAGAGAGAGCCAGAAACAGAGAGAGTAGGGAGCCAGAAAGAAATATTGACAAAGCCTAGATATACACATAAGTCACTGAGTGTGGCCTGCCCGGCTCTTGTATTTTATAGCTATGCTCTGTGCTGGCGGAACAAGATGACAGCTGAGTTCCTTCAACGGAAAATATGGTGCCTCTCTTGTTTTCTCCGTCTCCCTCCATCGTTCCTGTTCTCTGTCTATCCCTCTTTATATTAATCTGTCACCTCACAATTTTGTTCTCTTCCCCTCCTCCCTGTTTTTCACTCTCTTTTTATGGTTGCCCTCTGTTCTCTTGCCATGCATGTTTCATTTTGCTTATGCTTTCATCATGCTTATTGTTCTTTTTGCTTATATCTCAATGTCTCTATCTTTTGCTTTAGGCCATTTTCTCTATTTGCTCTACAGGTTCCTCAGTGTTGCTTTTGTCTTATTCATCTCTTCCTATCACTGGGCATTTATTTGATATGAAATGTACGCTACCGTTCAAAAGTTTGAGGTCAGTAAGTCTTTTGAATGTTTTTGAAAGATGTCTCATATTTTCACCAAGGCTGCATTTATTTGATAAAAAAAAAATACAGTAAAAACTTTAATATTGTGAAATATTCTTCAGTCTTCAGTGTCACATGATCCTTCAGAAATCAATGTAATATGCTGATTTGCTGCCCATGAAACATCTCCTATTATTTTCAATGTTGAAAACAATTGTGCTGTTCTTTGATGAATAGAAAGTTCAAAAGAAAAGCATTTATTTGAAATAGAAAACATTCTACTGGAAACATTCAAGTTTCTTGGTGCTATTTTTCTTTGTCGCATTTTTTGATGCTCATTCTTCTCTTTGTACTTCAATGTGTCTACCTTTTTCTCTCTGACATTTCTACAGGTTCATCTGTGTTAACTTTTCTCTCATATATCTAATTTTCACTGGACTTTCTGTTTCATCTGCCATCTTGTAACTTGAATGGGAGGTGGAACTTGTAGGTTCACATCTCTTTTCTGTAGGCTACTCCTTACTGCCTCACATTTGATATGAAATAAAAACAACAAAATATGAAAATAGACCAAGATAATAAACTCCAAATGCATATTAAATACATATAAAAGCTAAAAGTCAACTTGTACCTTTAGGCCTTATCTTATTCACCCTCATTTCTTTTGCGTGTTCCTCACCACTTCCCTATCACACTCTCTACATTCCAGCCACCTCTCCCGCCTTCTTCCGCAGCCCGAGCACAGAGCCCCAAGTGTCGGAATCAATTAAGACTGAGCGCCGTCGCGCCCGTTCCTTCACGGAGGTAAATATTAAACTGCAAGGAACGGCGGACAGAGAGAGAGAAAGAGAGACAGAGGAGGGGAGAGGAGGGGAGAGCGAGCCCTCCGTCCCTAATCCACCGCATCGATCAGCCGGGGATGAGGGTAATATATTATTTTGACAAGATACGATCCTCCGACGCGCACCGCTATCCCCGGCGATCGATTTCTTTTTCTCTCTCCCTTTTTTCTTTTTTCCCTTCAGCAGTGGGGACAGGCGGAGGGGACAGGGGAGGCTGCGCGCCTCAGTTTTGTTGTTAGTCGCTGTGTGTGCAAGTGTGACTGAGCGAAACAGTGTGAAGCCTACAATAGTTGAGGAAACGCCTGAAGAAAACTTCTCATCTCAGCGGCACAATCTCCGCGTCTCGACAAAACGATAGCAGACGTGAAGCCTTAATAATGTCGTTATGGCGTCGTCTAAGGATCATAAATTTCATAGTGATCAGTGATCACCCAGTTTCCTGGTCGTCAAACGACAAAGCATGCAGCTCATAAAGAGGCAGAGGAAAGTCATTCACTTGTGCTAGAAACAGAAGAGTATTAAATGACAAGACTTCAAAAATATAGAAGCTTTTCCACCTGAGATTTCCATATTTTGGAGCCGAGCCGCCTAGGTGATGTTGACCAATTGTAAAGTTAAGTGTCTGGCCCCTCCGGTCCCCTGTGCTCTTTTGCCTTCCCTCCATATCGCTTTGTAAACTGTGTCTAAATGCTAAATTCCCAGATCAATTTTTTTTTCTCAACCTCTCCCCCCCATTCCTTTGTGCCCGCTGCCCCCTGCCTCCACCTCCGAAGTGGATTGAAGTTCACTGTCTCTTTGCACGAGCAGTCTGTGGTGTGCTCGCGTGTATGTGTTCATATGTGAACAAGCACACCAAGATTTAGAAATCTATGAAGGCAGGTAAATGCAGAAATATCTAGTAAATCAACTTGTTTCATAATTTTCAACCATCACTCAAGCACTCGAGCACCAGTCTCAGTCTTTCGTTCACTCTCTCCCTTTTTTATTGTGCCATTTTCTGCCACTTCGGCTGCTGTGAGGGAGG
This sequence comes from Sinocyclocheilus rhinocerous, assembly GCF_001515625.1. Taxonomy (NCBI): domain Eukaryota; kingdom Metazoa; phylum Chordata; class Actinopteri; order Cypriniformes; family Cyprinidae; genus Sinocyclocheilus; species Sinocyclocheilus rhinocerous. Next base: position 2,631,249 of record NW_015659312.1, read on the forward strand.
CAGTAATGCAGTCACTGTCCCTCTGCAGCCCCCTGCTGTGTGTGCAAGTGACTTGGCCTGTAAGGAGAGGGGGGAGACGTGGGGTCAAGGTGAGCTCTAATACACTATTGATCCGCCCCAATTGAAAACCTGATGGAAATTTTACCCCCCTCCCCTTTTCTCCTTCCCATCTGTGTATCTCTGTCTTTCCCTTGTCTTTCTTTTTTTCTCTCTCCCTAGTGAACAACTTCTTCTGTGCTTCCTCCCTTTTTGCAAATTAGATCCTACCCAGAGGCTGTCTTTGTGGCATCTTTTTCTCTCATGTTGTCCCCCTTCTCCCTCTTTGTCCCGTTTTACATCTTTACACTTTGGAGACATCTAACCCAGTTTCTCGTTTCTTCTCATTTGAAAAGAGACTGTCACAAAGGGACTTTTTTCTCTCTGAGTTTGTCTTTTTGAGGTACTGCATATGTAGATCGAGTCTTTGAATGTATTTAAACATGAGTGAGTAAAGAAGAGCACACATACACATACACACACACACACACACACACAGACACACCATGAGTAGTGTGGCAGTATGGTTATCAGTGCAGTGTATTAAATGCCACTGTGGGTTTGGCCTCAGGGCTGCACAGCGATCCCTCAGCAGGAAGAGCCAGTCGATAGCACTCCATCCTGGTCAACAATGAGCAACACTCCACAAAATCTGTCAACACTTTTGTATTTTCACTTCGGGTAAAGTGGAAAATGAGATGGACTTCATCCATCATGTTTTAAAGATCTCTCTCTTTCTGTTTAATGTTATATGGTGCGACCAATAATACATATGTCAAGGTTGGGGAACATCCATGTGAATTTGACAGAATTCAAGAAATTTAACATAAGTAATGCATTCTGGGAACTGAAGCGTTCTTCCACCCTGGTTAATTTAATTAAATATAATGAAAACTATTAAAAACAGGTGCTATTTTAAACATTTATCTGTCTGTCTGTCTGTCTGTCTGTCTATCTATCAGTCTTATAAACCTTCAAATGTCAAAGTTTTAACTTTTTCAAAACTTTCAAATAAGCCCTTGTCAACATAGGTCAACATTTAAAGTTTGCCTTAAACCTTACTTTTAAAAAGTACAAGTTAAAAGGAGTTTTGTTAAATTTTAGTTAATTTGAATTCTATTTCCTTACATAGAATGGGAATCCATCCCGTTTGCTAACTCAAATTCAGCAGCTGAGTTGGAATTGAAAATGCATTCTCAATTAATTTCAGAATGGTGTACAATTCTGTCATCCTATAAATCCTACAAACATAAGGCTTGAAACACACTGGATTTCTTAATGATCCTGTTCCCCCACAATGATTGGTCAATTTAATGACTAGAATACAATTGTGTTTACAAAAAAGAAAGATCTCTGTAAAACAGAATGAGTGAAAAACACATAGACTCTTCATTCAGCATCTTTTTGCTTTGACCTTTCCCTGCTTGCATAGCTGTTAATTACTTTGTAGAACAAACTGCGTGATAAAACTGTCTCTCTGTGTGCACGCAAGAGCTTCCAGGTGTGATTTATGTTCTGTTGTGTATCTGTCAGGTGGTAGTGCTATCTGTATCACAATCTCCCCGTGGACGCAGAAACATTACACATGTGGTTGAGGCCCTGTGTCAACCTGTAGCCTGTGATACACATCTGGAACATCAATGACCATAATGCACACGAAGGATGAGGAATGAGATGGTGCTGGACAGAAAGACTGCAGCATTAGGGACAATAATCAAGGTTATTCTCTGTCTTATTCCTTACTACTAACACAGGTTTTATGTGCTAAAGAGCCAAATAAACCCAAAATAATCACATTTTCTCTTTTTATCTCACTCTCTCTTTTTCTTTCTCTCTCTCAGAGAGTCTTAGCTTAATTGCTTTTAAACCGGATTAATGACTGACCGGGGACATGTTGCCTTAATCTCCACTCTTGTAAAGCTGCTGTATGTCTCGGCTGTGCCTACTCCCTTTCCTGTCCTCATCCATCCTCTCAAACCACTTACTCTTCGTCTCCCTCTCCCGCAATTTCACTCAGTCACCATCAGTCTCCCTGTCCTTCTATTGCTCTGTCTTTCCCAAGCACCGTTCCTGCTTCTTCTGCACATTAGAACTCAATTCCGTTATGCCATTTGTCTCTCGGTCTCTCTTCTGCTCTTCGCTGATGTATTCTTATCTTTTACTTTCATCTCTAGCTCAGTCCGAGTTACGAGTTCACTTACTCATAAGCGCACACACACTCAAACCCCTCTGCTGTGTGTGTGTATGCTGTAATTGTGATGCATGGCCAGTCGTGGATTCTTGTATTAGCACATGTCGATGGAAGCCTGTCATTGCCTCCTAAGTGTTTTGGCAATACTAGGGATCGCCTGTCATGCCAGTGCAACTAATCTCAGTCGAATTACATTGAGCTGGTATTGAGACGGTGAGAGAAGACAAGAGTAGGAGGCTGTGTACTTGACTAAGCACCTCTCATGGCCAATAAGTGTTAGAGTGTGTGTTTGCTATAGTCCTTAATATCAAAAATCATAACTATATATATATAAAGAAACAGTATTATATGCAGATATAGGTAATGTATTACTAAATTGCTTTAGGAATTTATGGGATGGTTTGGGATCTCTTTCTCTCTCCACACTCTTCTGTCTGTTCCAAAAGCCTAATATGTCTAACCTCTGAACTCTTTTATTTAACCTACACCCTCTCTTCTATACCCTTCTCTCCAACTTTCCCTCAAGCCTACTGTCTCTTTCTCTCCCGCGGACATTTCTATCTCCTTCTCTCCCCTTGCGGTTGCGGTCAGGATTAAACAGTTATCTCGGAGGCCCTCTGTTGCCCCTAAATACTGCGGATGATAAGACTCGCTTGGATTTGTCAAATTGGGCGCCATCGATTAACTGACCTTTCCTTACTCTCAGGCTCCCAGGCACTCTCCACACCGCCGACAAGCCAGATAGGAGATAGATGGATGTATATTGGTGTTATTATTGTGTACAAGTTTGTAGCTACCAGGGGTCCATGGGAGGTGGACGAGATGGGAAGAAAGAACACAGTGGGGAGGGAGAAGGGACAGAGCAGGATGTGGGAGAGGAGAGAAATGCCATTGCTTTTCAAAGTGTTGGAAAAAACTAAAAAGTTGTATGCCTAAAAACACACACACACAAAAAAAATGAAGCCATCTAAACTGTTTATCTTTTTTGGACACTGTAAAATGTATTGTTAGGTAATATAAAGTTTGCTTCATATAGTAACATTAACTGATTTTACTCAATTTGAAGGAAAATTATTAAATATGATTATCAACCTGATTACATTAAAAGTATTTTCTCAGGTTAGGTCAGGTTGAATTAGATTAATAAGGTAACAGCTGCATGCTTTAAAGTGTATCTGAATTAACCTTTAATTCATTAATTTGTCTTTACAATTTGTTAATATGCCAAATACAAGATGGAAGCATAAAAAAGATAAAAATTCAACACAACAATTTCAGCATTTAACTTGTGAGATACCCATTTGAAACTTTTTTTTCACCGTAGGTGACTGTATATTTCAATGCTTACAAATGGAAAAACAGATGCTGCGAATTAAGCCGTATGCTTGACAACCTGTTGCGATTTCTCACTACAGTGCATCGCTCGAGCAGCATTTACGAAGCAAAATGGATGCGTGATGTAAAAAGATGCGAGTGTTTCCTGCTATAACAGCATACCCGAGTGTGTGTGTGTGTGTGTGTGTTTTACGGAGCTGAATTTACCAGCACTCCCAAGTGGCCTCGCCTCAGACGGAAACCAAGGGCCGGAGCCGGCACCGTGGCTGCTGGATGTAGGATGGACCAAGAATCTCTGGGCTTTATCTGATCCAATTCGGAGAGCAAAGATTGTGCTGTTCTGTGCAGTATAATCGATGCGCTGAAACGGAAAATTAAATTGTTGTTAAAAACAAAATGTATAACTTTTTAAAGCTCTCTTTTATTGTTAATTATTATTCTTTAACAAATATAGCTCCCTGCAGGTAACTGCAATTGTAAACGCAAGAATTACATGTTAAACAGTGTAACCTCATAACATCAATCACTTCTTTTAGTGTATGTGACAGCAAAGAGTTGGAAAGCTTTTCCCCCCCAACAATTTCCTACGATATGCAAGATTTCTGTGTAAGTTTGTTCGGGAACTATTATAACTACAATTTAATGTACTTAAATCAGTTCTTTTTACGCCATAAAAACAGATTCTAACATCATGTTCGGAACATGTCAGATAGGCCTAAAGCGGAGTAAAACTTTAAATATGAATAAAAAAAATAATTAAATACATGAACTACTCACACTGCTTTTTTGAGGTATTTTATTTAGCTAATTATCCGATGCAGTAATTTTACAAAGCGACATCGCCCTGGAGTTGCAGAAGCCTAACCGCGTTGAGCTAAAAGAGCAAAAATTACACATTAAGTTTGACGTTAAACAAGAATAGAAAAAAATCGTATCCGCTTTACATTAAAAAAAATCATTGCTCAAACTCAATACTGAGTTTTAATCAGAGAATCATTTATAACAGCAGCGCTCATAATTATAAATAAAAAGGCAATCTAAAGACGTTCAGAAATGGGGAATCAGAAGAAAACATACAAAATGTATAGGGCTATAAAATGTGTTGGGTTAGAAAAGTGTTTTATCCAAACTAAATAGTCTTTGTAACAAGTGTCAGTCGTGACTCGCATACAAAATAGAGAGCGAAGCGTCAAAAAAAAAAAAACAGGACAGATATTTCTGGACATGATAGATTGTGAAGGTAAATAACAGTTTTCGTTTACAGAATGCAAAATACTTAAAAATAAAATAACTCAATTGTATGAAGATACTTATTTATTTTTAGAATTATTGATGTTATTAGAAATGTATTTAGTTATTTAATTTTATTATTATTGTTATTGTGCCTATTAACACAACCATATCAGTCACATTAATACATTTACATATTATCATTATCAGCTACAGTATCTTCCAAGTAACGAAGCATCGTGACTCCAAACAAAGTTTGGCCAGGTGAGCAGTTTCGGTATCGCGGATCAAGCAAAGGCAGTGTTGGGGTAGAGGGAGGGGGAGGAACTGAGTGATGTGGAGAGGAGAGATATCCCCAAATGCCATTTAATGTCGGAAATATTTCCGACAAATATTGACAGAGAGATAGACGCAGGAGGGAGCCGCAGAGGAACGGCTCAGGCGGGCATGTGATTGAATTAATGGATGTTCTGGATATTGTCCAAATTCGTGGACTGACATCCTGCGGTTAATTACTTTGATTGAAATCAAATAATGTGAAAACACGTAAAGAATGCAGTGAACTCAGAAGATGCAATAGGTCCTACATGTTAAAGGACTGAGAGTACGGACTCAAAATTACAATTAGGGACATTTACATCAAGTGACAAACAAAATCACTACTGTGGAAAATCCCCGTAATTCTCAATCGGTTAATTTTTTTTCTCACAATTATTTTGTGGAATAATAATAATAATTATTATTATTAATAATAATAATATTAATATTATACCTATCAGTCTGAAAAAATAGCTATTATTGCTTATTACTTGTACGATTATTTCAGTAATTGACAAAAAATGCACACAAAAATAACTTCTGAAAATCTAAATATTACTCTGCCTCAGCCGGCAGATGCGTAGGCTACTTTAAGTCATTATTTTAAGCTTCGAATTGAACATATTAAACAAATTCCAAAAATCATCCACTAACCGTTTAACACAAAAAAAAAAGCATGCTACATTATTAGCTACCGACGAAAGCATAGTTTTAATAAATTGTATTTAATAATATTTAGGCTATATATAAGACGATATGTTTACAATTAGCTACTATAAGAGCAGCAAAATAATATCGTTTCGTTTTCGTTTCTATTTAAAAAAAAATCTAATTAATTGTTTTATAAAATCCGAATTCTCTGAATCATCAAATTGATTAACATTACTACAGTGTAATATTTAGCATACAAGTCACATTTGAGGTCTTTTTTATTCAACACTTTCAACAGATTTAGTTCAGTGTTGAAACTCTACAGCTTCAGATGCTCACCAACGAACTTTATGAGATGAGCAGAGTCAGGGCTGTAAAGTAAACGAAAAGAGCAAAAACAAAACCCAAGCAACTTTGCGGTTTTCAGGACTCGCGCGTTTTATAGTGAATAATTAAACAAACCCAAACAGAATCTTTCGGTAGATTTAAAAAAAAAAATCCATGGATAGATCAGTACATCTGAAATGATTAAAGCTAAATATGTGTTTGTTTATTTATTTATAAACACATCAAAAACATTGTGTAAGTAATAATTGATGAGATAGCCTACATACTATGTGCTAACGTGGATATGGATCAGAGTTCGGCTGGGAAAAAAACATTTTGATGCAACTTTTTTAAACAAACTAACCGAATTATGGATTAAATACAGGCTCAGCCTAGTCGAACTCTTGAAGATGTAACGGGAACATATTGTGCAGGATGCTTTAAAGTTTTCCTACAATAACAGTTTTAATATGACATGTGCTGAATTATTTGCGCAGGTGCAAACAAAAAGTATTCAAATTCCAGATTTCTGGCCACAATGCTAGGCTATATATTAAATTTTGACAAAAACTACAAGGATATTCAAAATTAAACGCCATATCACATGCCTAACATTTTATTAATAAATCAAATGTTCGAAACATAGCCTACTTATGCTGGTCCATTCTTGAATAAAAATGTATTGTAGTAAATTTCCCAAACTCCTAGATTTACTTGAAAATAATCAAAACCGGTAACTAAGCAGCGGAAAATGTATCCAAGTAAATATGGGTAGAAGTGAATTTTGTCCTCTCGCTCGCTTTTGACCAGTGGCCAACATGACAAGGATGAATGAATGGAGCATCACACGTTATGCACTTGTGAGGGTAAATTGAGCTTGGTCATTTGCTAGATCGAAGGGATACACACACCCGGCGCTTAGTCCACATTAAACGTCTCTAGTTGCCGTGAGAGTGACTGTTTAATTGACTGATTGATAGTGTGGCGTGTAGGTGAGGGCTCCACGAACAGCGTTAACAAACAGAGACACTTAACAGCTAATCCGGCGTGGCATGGACAGCACGGCTCGCGAGGTTGTTTGCTAGTGTGCAAGCGGACGTCAGCGCTTTTCAAAATTAGACAAAAGTCAAAGGATTTGTTAGTGTACAATTTTCTCATAATACCTAACCTAATTTTACGGGGGAAAAAACAGCTAAATAAACACAAACTAACAAGAAAAGTTTCGTACTTAAGTATAAATATTTTAAATAATGGGCCCTAATAATAATAATAATAATAATTGAATACAACTAAATCGCATCCATAAAATATGAGTAGCCTATTGCCAAAAGCGACAAAAAGTTACAAAATATTATCACTTTGTGAAATCTTGTCTTCGTAAACGTTTTTATAACACAAAGCGGACGACATACCTCAGCCTTTCCTGATCTTGTTCTCCAACCGTCCAAAGTAGAAACTATCTAACCCGTGTGCGCTTTCACTCTCCTGGTGTGTGATCCGGGGGGCGCGGAGCCGGGAACCGTGGAAGCACCTCTACACTAATAACCACGACCGAGGGAACTGAATGAGAGGGAGGGAGGGAGGGCGCTGAGGAGGTGTGCAACTCTCGGTAAGTAGTTAATTAGAAAATCCCCATTCGCTGTGCCTCGGGTCGGTTTGTTTTCCCCGGTCGACAAGCCGAGAGGAAAGAGAATTCGAAGTAGGATTCGACCCGTTTCCGCTCCTCTGTCTCGTATATGAAGTGCGCGTCTGTGTGTGTGTGTGTGTGTGTGTGTTGTCTTTCCTCCTCCCTCCCTTCTTCTCTCCCTCTCATTCTTTTCGCCAGAGAATCCCCTTTACTGTCGTCCTAACATTCTCGCATACACAACTGTCCCTCTCGCGATTCTCCAGATACTGTCTATTTTGCTTTTGGACTTGATTTCTACTGTCCACGCTACTTTCAGCTTAACACTCTGCCACAAAGCAGCAACATTTTTCATGTAGTCAGCATACTCTCATCAGCACCAACAGCGTGATTTACTTTTAGTTCGTAAAATGTATTAAAATCAACAAAAAAGAAAAGTATCTGGATTATCATCTCAAATCGGTTTCGCCAATAGAGCTATTCCATCTTAACACCTTTGCCTGGTGGTGCATGAAATGAAAGAGCATGCTAAAATTTTAGGGTCATTTAAAGATTTAGGCTAATATTAATCCAGGATCAGATTATTTAATTGTCAAACTGTTAAAAACATAGAACACTGGAAACCTTAAGTACAAAACTAGAGTTGATCTCTCTAGCATTTACCCTGGTTCTGGACTTTGAACAGAAGTAACATCACTTCACGGTCTTTTCCAAGCCATTGACTGCACCTAACAAACTTAAATGACTTAATTGATCCGCTACGTAATAATCCATTAGGCAAACCTATGGAACCCACTGGGGTGTGGAAGAAGGCATATGATGAGTCTAGGAGCGGATGCATAAAGAGAATGAAATGAGAAAGATGGATTGAGTAGCGAAAGGATACAAAGGTTTGTATTTGCCAATTCTACAGTCTCAAACATTATTAACCTGATTTGTACAATACCGTCATGTACCTCTTTAACGCCCTCTAGTGAACACTGACTAGAGAGGGTCACAAGTCCATTCTCATGTGAATCAGCGTTACAAGCTCAGAAATAAATTACTGCTTATTAAAAACTGATTTCTGAAGTGGTTAATATATTAATAATATAATGTAAAATAAGTAAAGAATATATGTATTATTATATATCTTATTATACTTTTTATGTATTATGAAGAATAAAAAAGAAATATATTTAGAAGTATATTCTCCTTTTTTCAGTTTTCCTTTTTGCTCACTTGCTCACTCTTGAACACACACATTGACATATATACAAACATACACATATGGATCATATATCACTAGCAATGTTAAGGTCATGGGTTTGATTCCCAGGTATCACACAAGCTGGTTAAAATACACATGGAATGAACTGTAAGTCACATCTTCCAAATGTTCAGTGAGAGGATGCAAATATGACCCCAGACACATGTAATAGACTCTAATGTTCTGTGTATTACAGGCCTCTCTGATGGCATTATGAATGCAAGGTGCGTGGTTTTACAACTGATGGTGCATCTATTAGCTGGGAGGGGGAAGACTGACCTATCCCATTATCAGTGATTGAGGTTATTCATATAGGTAGAGCTGAGATTTTTAAAGCTCACTTTGCATCGTATGGATTTACTGTCTACTTCCTTACTGTATGGTTTACAATGTGGATCCGATTCACAACCACATCTTGTTGGCAAAGGACATACTGTATTGTGCTGCAGTTGTATAATCATGCACAATTTAGGTCTCTGTGGATTTTCAGATATTAAATCTAAGCTTGAATAAAAGCAATTTGGTTTTGAATGCACATTTAAATAAACATAAATGAATAATTCTTATTTTATTTTCAATTTTGATCACTGACATCACACTCACCCCAGAATAGAAAAAGAAACAGCTCATTTGCAGTAGGTTTGTGTTCACTGAAATATTGGAACCAAACAGAGAGAAAGGAGGAGAATGAGAAAAGAGAGAGGCCTCTGTACATCTTTAGATGCAAATGGATAGAACAAGGTACAACAAATAGAAAGAGAAATAGAAAGAAAAGGAAAGAAAAGAAAAGAGGAAGAACAGACAAGCTGTGAGAGAACTGAAAAGAGGGATGGGAAAACGAATAGAAAAGGAGAGGGAAAGAGAGCAAGAAAGAGCTCCAGTCCCCAGTCTTAATCTGTGCTGGTCTGATCAATAGCCCATTTCCCATTGTTGCCAGAGCTCTTCGATCGCTACACCACCGAATTAACACACCCACTTTAATCTGGAGGGGAGACGGGCCCCATGGGTTGGGGGTGGGGGTTGTTGTTAGGTGCTGGGGTTCAGAGTGGTCCGTTTGTGGGGTTGGAGGACTATGGGGGGCAGGGGTAGCAGCTGTGGAGGCATCCTCAAATGAAATCAAATCTAATTGTTATCACTGTTGGGCCTGCTGTTATTACTACTACTGTTTACAATTATCTCTAACTGCATTGCCTTTTCTGGGCTGCCTCTCTCTCCAGCAACAGAGCATGAGGTAAACTGGACATTTATAAATACTATGAAAGTATTAGGCTGGTGATGATTATAATAATTGTTACCAGTGGATGCTCTAGTGCTGGTATAATAGCAATAGTCTAAACAGCTAAAAGTAAGATTAGTGCAACCAGCTTCTGAAGTCAATATATCATATTTGTTGTGAGATGTAGCCTTCACTATTCTCCTATGATTTACTACACCTGCTGCCTCTAATGAAGAATTTTTAGATTGTATAATGTCATTAACTCATAAAATCAAAGTAGTGAGACCTGGTTTGCCTTGGGAGAAGCTGAGTAAAGAGCATATAAGGACATGTTTACTGCAAACATATTTTACTATGTAAATACAGGTGATCGTAAAGTCGACAAACAACATATCTCCCTTTCTCATTTACAGTACGTTCAAAAAACTTGACAAAAGACACTCAAATATAATGTGTATTGACACCTACACAACTTTAATGAAAGACACACCTACAAAGTAGCATGGTTTCATTTGACATAATTTACATATTGGCAACATATTGCCATTGTAAGTATTTTATATTCTGAAAATATTGCTCCCAAACCCTATATTTTAAGTATAAAAATAATTTAAAACTACAAATAACAGAGAGTCAATCGCCTTCTCAGAGACAGACCTTTATCACATTCAAAAAACTTTTACTTATCCCCTCAAAGTTTTAAATACACTTTAGGAAAAAGATTTTGTGGACAAATTGACTCAAGAGGCTTCAACATGATCTTGGAAATAAAGAATATAATTAAAAATAATGCATATCAAGGTTTAGAAGGCACTAGACTTGCTCCACCAAAACTCTGAAATGTATTACCCAGCTGAAAAGTTGCACAACAGTCCATTTTCATCATAACAGAGGTAATTAATAGCACAGTCATGTTAATAAGTTCATCCTGTTAATTTGGCCCCAAAACTAATGTCCTCTTATGTTTTTCAATTTTAAACCCTTTTACTTGATTGGACAAACATTTGGACTGGTAATAAAATCTGCACCACAATCATGCTAGGAATAAAATCAATTTCATACTCGCTAAATGTCAGAACAACACTCTCTCAAGCATTGCATTATTTGATATTTGTTTTTATGTATTAGCCCAAAGCAAGGCAATGACACCCCCCATACACTTTTAAACAGTTCTTTCTCGGAGACCTCATAACTCCACACAGCTTATCTGTGCAGTCCAGCAGCCCACCAGAGTCTGTTCTCGTCACGCTTCCATGTGCACTATTTCATATCAAAGTAATTTTCTCGTTTGCCAAGTGATTTAATTGAGGGTAATTAGGCATGCTTCTCGAGTGGATAGAGCTGTGTGTGGCTAACTTGGGTTAAATTAGCTTCAGTGCAGCTGTGAAATTTAGGGTTAAGTGGGAGTAGAGGAAGGGAGGTAGGGTGGACTGCAATGAAAATGTTGTGCTTTTACTTTGAACTTTAATATTGTGAAGGAAGTTTTTTATATAGGGGTTTCCTCATGCCTACATCTTGCTGTACATAATATTTTAATAAATCTTTGTAAACTGAAACCCTACTAGGTCTTAAACCTAACAACTGTATGGCAAACGTCCGCGACTCTTAGCAAAGTACTCAATCTGTTGTCCAATCAATTTAACTAGCCTTAAGTACCAAACCTGACCATCACTGTTTTAGGTCCACTGCACAGATATCACTTAAAGCACCCAGCTGCTGAATAAAACCACTATCCTAATTTTCGCTTAACTTTTTCTTAAACCCTCTGGAAGCCCATAAATGACTCCGAGCTATAAAAGGAATGAGGAATGATGTGGTCATTGACTGTAGAGCAGTGTGCTGTCATCACTGCAATAAATGGGGGAGAAGGGCATATTCAAGTAAAGTGTTATGAGTGTTTTATCCTCACTGGAGCAGTAATGAGTCTGTAATATCCTCCATAAATTTTGGCTTATAAGCTTAGCAGACATGCTTGTGTGTCTGAGCTGAACTCTGGGAGAAGCTAAACTACATTTCCCATCATGCCTAACGAGAGCTATAAACAACATTGGTTGACACCATGCATAAAGAAGTAACTGCCACAAGTACACTACAAGACTTATTGACATACTTAAGACTTAATGACATCTTCTGAAGATATGCCAATCATCAGTCGTATTGCCATTCAGAAAGAGAAAATACATGGTGTTGTATAGGCCTAGGCTACTTCGTAGATTTTTCACATTACTGATTGTTGGTTGAAGGCCTGACTACCAGACTTCTAGTGATCCAAGTGAAAGAGAAAAAGTGTTTAAAACAGCATTTGGCCACCATAAACGATGGTGATTTGAAAAATCTATTCAAAGCACAATCCTGAACAAGATACATAAATGAAATAAAATATATCACATTTAGGTGCAAAATACTAAACGTCCTCACTACATATTATCTTGTTTGTAGGTTAGAATAATGCAAAGGAAAAGTGTTTTGATAAGTCTATAATGTAGTCTTCCTTTTAAACCTTGAATTAAGATTAGTCCAGCACTAATTTAAAAGTTCAAAACAACACATGACACCGACCATTGAGCACAAGGAATCATCACCAATAAAGCGAGTACAGGTGTATCGTGCATCACCTTTCAATTCCCCTTCCTTTCTCACCCTTTCCCACCGCGCCGTTACGCACCCCGCGGCTATAAAACACCACACTGCGTAATGTGACACGTTTTTCTAATCATTGTCATGAAACGTAAAATGCTGTCTGCAACAGGGGCAAATTCACAGACACCCAAGTTGCCAGCATCCTGTTACGCTCTCTCAGTCATTCAGTACGGACAAGTTATTTTTTTTCCTGTAAATGAACGTTCTTTGGTTGGAAGCCGCGACTGAACTCAGACTAGTCTACAGTCAAAAAGTAAAGAGTTTTACTCACCTGCCGCTGCGCATTCACATCGACTTAACACTTGGTTTTCCGGGTCCCGTGGATAGCAATATCTGCAACCCACAACAGCGACTGGAAACCACAGAAAATCAACTTGTGCATTAAGTTGGTTTTTGTCTCTTCGAATTACCGTTCACAATGAGGCAACATAGTGTGATATGGCTGATAAAGCAATAGCACGACGAGTGAGCACGAGACAAAATACAAATGTAAACAAAACTAAGGAGGAAAAGAAAAAAAGTTTCCTTTAGGATCACGAATTTGGTAATGAAAGAAAATGACGCCCACCCCATAGGTTTCTTTAGTCCCTCGCAAGTCCGTCTGCAAAGTGTGCAGGATGTGTTGGAAAGAGTGAGCTCAAACTGAACTGCACACGAGGACTCGCGCGCTAATGCACGATGAGCTGGAGCGCACCGGCGAACAGAGGAGGAGAAAGGGGGACATGTCAGGGAGGAATAAGAAGATAGGTCAAAGGGGGATGGAGGAGGTAAAGTGTCTGGGGTACATTAACTAAAGCTAAGCTAATCGCGGTTTGGGAGCGTTCGCTATAGCCTGCACCTGGTCTCGCGCTAAAGGGTCAGAAAATTGACCGGCGACTGAGAGCAAACGGAGACCGCCGCGGAAAATATATGTAGAAAGTGGGCAGATAGGAGATCGACCGGGTTATAATTTTGTCCGAAGTCGGGGAAAATAAAGTTCATGGAGGAATGAAATTTGAAAACATATGGCGAATCCCGTCGCCCTAAATAAGTTTCGATCTTTCGGAATAGAGTGTAGATAATATTTGGTTGGACGTTTGATGGAAAATGACGGATTTTTCATTTTGGACAGGTGGGGGTGGGGGTGAAGGACGACTGGTTTCCTTTAGGATCACGAATTTGGTAATGAAAGAAAATGACGCCCACCCCATAGGTTTCTTTAGTCCCTCGCAAGTCCGTCTGCAACGTGTGCAGGATGTGTTGGAAAGAGTGAGCTCAAACTGAACTGCACACGAGGACTCGCGCGCTAATGCACGATGAGCTGGAGCGCACCGGCGAACAGAGGAGGAGAAAGGGGGACATGTCAGGGAGGAATAAGAAGATAGGTCAAAGGGGGATGGAGGAGGTAAAGTGTCTGGGGTACATTAACTAAAGCTAAGCTAATCGCGGTTTGGGAGCGTTCGCTATAGCCTGCACCTGGTCTCGCGCTAAAGGGTCAGAAAATTGACCGGCGACTGAGAGCAAACGGAGACCGCCGCGGAAAATATATGTAGAAAGTGGGCAGATAGGAGATCGACCGGGTTATAATTTTGTCCGAAGTAGGGGAAAATAAAGTTCATGGAGGAATGAAATTTGAAAACATATGGCAAATCCCGTCGCCCTAAATAAGTTTCGATCTTTCGGAATAGAGTGTAGATAATATTTGGTTGGACGTTTGATGGAAAATGACGGATTTTTCATTTTGGACAGGTGGGGGTGGGGGTGAGGGACGACTGGGCAAGTCAAAGAACGTCTTGCTTGCTTGGAATAGGCTGCTGCAGCAGGCATAAGGAAGAAAACTAAATTTACCAGGTGAAAGAAGAGTCTTTTTCCGCTTTTCCCCTCTGTGCCCACTTTCTTTTGTATCACAAATGTCTAAATACCCCCCCACCTACATCTCCAACTCTCTATAAAGGGGGCAAGGGAGAGAGAGAGTGAAAGAGAGAAAACAAGAATACCAAATAAATGAGAAATTTTCGTACAGGCACCGCTTCCGTACGTTCCATGCTAGCAATAACAATTAAATATCGACCGCTTTCCTCGGCCGGAGAGAACCTGAGATACTCAGAGACTGCCAAGTACCAAGACCCCGCTCACCCCCTCCCTCTATTTCTCCATCTACCGCACACATCTACACTCTCTTCTTTCACCATCCCTCTCTTGAATATAATCCGATTCCATCCCTTCTATCTGCCTTAACTCATCCACTCATTATTTTTGTTCTTCGTGTGCTTAATTAATATTCATCTGACAATAATCTTTTTTATTTACCTTAACTGTTTCCAAACTGTTGTCAGTTTACTAAATGTTCGAATATCATGCAATCTGTTATAATATCTCCCCCCCCCAAAAAAAAATTCTAACAATTTGAGGTGTTAACAACATTAAATCTAAATGCTTAGTGGGCCTGCTTTTGATAAAGGTGTTCATTCCACATCTAACATCTGCTCCAGTCCAGAGTTTGGCCATAGATCACAAGCTTAATTGAATAATGGAAGACTGTAATAGGATAGAGTGGACATGCATGATCAATTGAAAGGTTTCCCCTCTCTGTCTGGTGGTATAAGCATAGAAACCTATGACCTAAGATCTGTTACAACATTACCATGATGAGATGTGCAAGCCCAGATCAAATATCTGCGTAATAAAACCTATTTTAAAGATGCACTCATATTTTCTGTGTTGCATGGACTGGAGACTTATACTGACACACAATCAGCCAAAACTTTTCACCATGATACATATGTTCTGTATAGGCCTAAGCAAAATTTTCTGATGACAAGGGATTTTGTGGAGATAATCATAAGATGTGAAATCTATGTAAAATAAAACAGCTTTTAGTAGGCTACTGATATTAATGGATCTTGTTAATTTGAGAATACAGAATTTTAAGACGATTTTAATTGATAAATGTGCCATTAATTTCTTTTTGTAAAACTTTTTTTAATATAGAAAAAAAAGACTGAGTGCACCGTTAAGCACGTTTTCAAAGTGATGAGGTCTAGAGGTTTGTTCTCTTAGTCATCCAATTGCATCCTCACTGTCTTAAAGCTCACAAAAATACGTTGTACTTTATAACTGAAGAAAAAAACCTTAAGAGCAGATGCATTACAGTGATTGGAGCTGAAATTGCCTATCTGTGGTAATCTGAGTGAGCCAACACATAAGAGGGGAGACTGGTGCCCTTAAAACAACTTTTCAAGCTGAACAACTATCGAAAGTTTCTCAATCAACGTCATCGCCTTTCACTCTCCCTATATATTTTTTTCCGCCTCAGAACTTCTTTCCCGAACTCAAACCATTCGATTTCTATTTATTTCCCCCCACCGTTCACTCAGCCTTCTCATCCGATCTTACCATTTTCACACCTCCAAGCCTCAACTCCTGCTATTAAACCCCATCCTTTGCGAGCGGTGCACGAGTGGCCGTCACTCTCTTTCCTGTCGTGTTCTCCATCCCATCTTGTTTTCTCATCGTTTTGTATTTAATTAGTTAATGCATTAATTATTTACGCCCCAATACCTGCACTATTAAAATAGCCTTTCCCCCTAAACACCCCCAGCTCACCTTGTCAGCTGTGGGGCTGTTTCCGTAAATGATGAAGAAGAAAAAAATTACGCGGCTCCTGTTTTTTTCCCTCTTACCCCATACCTCTTTTTCACTCTATTTCTCACTCTTCCCCTCTTTGCCCCCTACCTATTTCCCCACAGCCATCTCTCCTCCGTCTATCTTTCTTTTTGCCCCCCTTCGCCCCATACACTCTCTCCTTTTCTCAGTGCCTTGCAGTCGCCTCCGTCGGCTAGTCTCTCTCCCCGGCGTTGGAATTATGAAAAATGCGCCCATCGACAGAGCGCCTCAGCTTCGATTAGCCGAGATGGGACATGACAGGCCGCGATCAATACTTATACCGTCCTATAACGTGTCAACTAATGAATCAATCTCGGCTAAATTTTCCATTTTTCAAAAGCCGACGCGAGAGACTGGAATATCCTCTTTTGTAAAGATATTATTATCGATTTCGTCGGCAATTTGACATCGGGGGTAGTTAATTCCACTCTAGAATAAAATTGAAAACACTTGAGATTGAAGTGAGAGAGGTAGAGAGAGGGAGGGAGGAAAGGGCAGAACAGAATGGGAGGGGGAGAGACGGTTGTTGACTTGATAAAAGAGGATGGGAAGGGATGGAAGAAGGGAAAAGGGGAAGAAGAGATGCCGGGGTGGAAAAGGAGAGAAAACTATATGATCTATCTATCTATCTATCTATCTATCTGTTCTCCGTCCATCTGTCTGTCTGTCTATCTTGTCTGCTATCTATCTATCTATCCATCTTGTCTGTCTGTCCTCTGTCTGTCTATCGTCCATCTTGTCTGTTTGTCCTCTGTCTGTCTGTCCTCCGTCTATCTATCGTCCATCTTGTCTGTCTGTCCTCCGTCTATCTATCTATCTATCTATATATATATATATATATATATATATATCTTTCTTTCTATCATTCGTCAGTCCGTCTGTCCATCTGTCCGTCTTCCGTCCGTCCATCCATCCATCCGTCCATCCATCCATCCATCCATCCATCCGTCCGT
>NW_015659312.1:2649240-2671602 GCF_001515625.1 Sinocyclocheilus rhinocerous
TCTATCTATATATATATATATATATATATAGCCCATCTTATCTGTCTGTCTGTCTGTCTGTCTATCTATCTATCTATCCATATGTCTATCTATCAATCAAAAAAACAGAGAATTACAAAAGCACAAAGGTAACATGAAATTACCTGAGTATTGCAAAATATTTTGTGATTGTATCATAACATACAATAAAGACGCAAGAAAAGGAAGAACTAGAAAGAGGATTGAGGAATTAAAAGACCGAAAGGAATAGAGGGGGACAGAGAGAAGGAGAAAGAGAGAGGGGCAGTCAGCACACGTGTCAGAGTGAAATATAGATGGAGGAGGCCAGTATGTGTGGGGGTCAGAAAGGTGCAGTGTAACTGTCGACAATCACAGCCTTATTTACCTGTCAAAAACACTATCATCCCACACAGCCCCAGCCAAGCAATTTCTGCTGTCGCTCCCTCCCTCTTCTTTCTCTCTTTCTCTGCCTCCAATTACAAGCTAGAGGGCTTTTTTTTTTAGATCACCCTCTTTTTCTCTCCCTGTCTTGCCCCTACTCCCTTAGCCAACAGTTGCAGACTGGAAATGAACAAGCTGTAAACACATGCCACTTAGCACCGTGTGTGTGTGTGTGTGTGTGTGTGTGTGAGAAAACAGGTTTGTGGAAACCAGTACTGACTAAAATGACAAACCTGACTTCTGAGTGATTGACAGCTGTGATGACTCACACCTCTTTCAGTGACTGTTTCCTTGATGTTTAAGCAAAACACTGAAGCTTATTTTTAAGCATTATACCACAATATATTGACATGATAAAAACACTGAGCCATATCTGCTCTACCTTACAATTTAAATTCAATAAAACATTATTTGTGCTTTCAGACAGCATCCATTCAAATATGCTCAGTCATTTACAGCAATGAGAAGCAAAAAAAAAAAAAATCCAAGTCTACAAGTTGAACCACCAAAACTGAGCTGTTGCTGAAGGACTGAACACTAAAGCTGCTATTGTGCCATCTGAGGGGAAACTAAATGTTGTAACAGCATTAAAAACCACTGAGAGCTTTTCATGTCACCACTGACAGAAAGAAAATGGCACACAGTGATTGTGTGGTGATTGTATAAGGTTTGTGATTTTTTTTTCATTAAAAAAACAACAGATAAGCTAGCGCTGAAGAACAGATTTACACTCTATTCACTCAAGTATTTTCAGAATTATAAACCACTAAAGTCATTGATCTATCCTTCAAAGTCAGAATTAAACGGAAATTGTGCTCAACATATTGTGAAAAAAAATCTCAAAAATGTAGCACAAGACTTGATTTTAAGTTTTGACATTTTTTGACTGAAGATTATGAAGGCAAAAATTGGTATTGTTCAGAATGAGACCAGCAACATGCATTAAGTGCAAAAATACATTAATTTCATGTCAACTTTAAGACCACCAGCAATACACTCCCAGGCCTTCTAAATAAGAGTGCCACATCTGTGGAGTCCGCCAGCTTGTTGACTGAGAGAGTGACAGATGACAAAGGTGGCCATTGCACAGCTTGGTTGATATGCTGTGTGGACTCACAGATAAAAGGCGGGACGAATACGTGGGTGGCATGTCTTTGTAGTAAACTGTCACTCAGTCACAATGACACACTCATACGGGCCAACATACACAACCACTAACATGCACATCACAGTCATCTGTATGAATGATACCAGTCTAAGCTATTCATTTAGTTCAGTCAATGATTGCCTGACACATGATGCAAGACAATCTCAACCTTTGCTGGTATATATATATACTCCAATGACGTTTCAAGGCCTATTTTTCTGGGGATTTAAGTGTATTTTTCTTAATTTAAAGCCTGTTTTCTGATCCCTGTTGCCTAATTGTTCATCTTCACTCATTTACGCCAACGGAAAAATCTTCAACAACGGAAAATATTCAACATATGTAATCAGCCTGGACCCTTTTACATTTTCTTCACTACATCTCTACACTCCTCACGTGTGCACTATAATTATCATTGGCACTCTGTCACGTGTTCAGCATGTAATGTGTTTGCAGATTTAATGTTTTCATTGCGGTTTGCATTAGACCTGCTCCCCCTCTCATTTTATTGAATTCATATAACTAAATGAACTGCACATTGCCTCTTGGCAGTCCACCATTACAAATAAAAATCTCTTCTTAATTGCTTTTCTTGTTTAAAGAGGAAAACTATCAAGCTGATAAATGTTGAAAATTCAATACATGTTCAAACGCTTTACATTTTGTGTAAAAGAACGGACAAATAATGTGTTTGGGAGATGAAAAACAAGTAGTGAATGTTATGGGCAAACTGACAAGGGTCATTGTGACTGAACATAATAGGCTTAAAAGCTTCAGCGTTCTGTAATTATTTTGTGTTTAAGTAATTAATATTAGCTGATTTCAGTTGAGGGGATTTTTAAGGATTGCTGACAGTATGAAAGGTCAGATATGTGCCCCGGTATCAACAAGTGACAAGTGGTGAAAGCTAGTGTCAAAAATAAATAACTGATATGAAATGGAAAGGCTGTATAAAAGCAAAAACTCATCGAAAAAGCTGGAGGATCAAAATTTACTGACCAGTGAAGTGGCAAAACTGAGACACCTGGAGAGGAAAGCACCAGGGAGATTGCTTTGACAAATTTTGTGAGTCAGTCTGATGTGGAAACCATATCACGGCTACCAATCCCCAAGATCTGCCACCAGCTTTCTGTAACTGGGCTGTCACCTTCTTTAACAGTGTGAATCCACTATGAGATTTATGAGAACAGATGTGTACCTGACAAAAAGCATTATGCGTGATAACAAATTATGATATCAACAGTGAGGGGGAATATAACTTCACATAAATAAACAGTACAACATCAGATAAATAAGATAATACATACTAAAACATAAAGTTGTGCTCAAAAGGTTACCTAGCCCTTGCAATATATAAAAGATATTTAACATTTTTAAATATGAGATAAAATCTTATAAATAAGACTAGAAAAATGTTTCTAAAATTTTGAAATAAATTAATACTTTTATTCAGAAAGGATGCATCAAATTGATTAAAAATGACAGTAAAGACATTTAAAATGTTAGAAAAGTTTTATTTTTCAAATAAAGGCTGAACCTTCTGTTAAGAATCCTGAAAAATGTATCACAGTTTTCACAAAAATATTAAGCAGCACAACTGTTCTCAACTGATAATAATAAGAAATGTTTCTTGAGCACCAAATGGCTGCTGAAAATTCAGCTTTGATCACAGGAATAAATTAAATTTTAGAATATAATAAAACAATTTGTACAAATATTTTACATTATTACAGTTTTTGCTGTTTTGGTTCAAATACAGCTTTGGTGACTAGAGACATCTTTTAAAAACAAAAACATCAATGACCATATTTTCAGGAGTGTTTGGACTCGGCCTTGAGTCTCGACTGGTTATAGAAAATATGGTCTTTAAATCAGACATGAGACTGAGTCCGGTTTTGTCAGACTCATTTACTACAACACTGTCTTTAAGCACCACTCCCATTTTCCTCAGAAAACTTCATAAATCTAGTTGTTATTGTTATCTGCCAGACACATTTGCATCATATCTGTTGACGTAATAGACAACATAAATTATGTTTGTCCAATTCAATCATTTTCACCTCTCCTCCCACTTTTAGAGAAGATCCAGTGGTCTTTACCAGAGCTCTCCGTCCCCTATGACATCCTGCCTGGATCTCCACACAGCTGGCAGATATCCACCTGTCCCACGGGCTGATTTACACTCCGCTGCAGCGGCTCTTCAAAGCCAGTAGGGAGCATGGGGGAGCAAAACTGGAGACAGACCAGTAGGTTGGACCCGTCCTACATAAACCCAGCGCTCCCTTTTTACACAAAGGAGTGAATTGCAAGAACATCCAAAGCTTAGCGAACGAGTGGGGCGATGTGCACTTATCAACGGCATATTTGTCAAAAGCAGACCATTCGGTCTGAAGATGCACAAATATGTTCATGTGAGAAATCTGCTGTAATGGGTGGTGGAGACAGGAGGATATCACAGGCAAGATTGTGCTTGTCTGCTGAGACCATAACCGAGGTGAAATGAGGTGGTAAAGCTCACCAGGTGTGTTAGCAGATGAATGTGCATGAAAAGAAAGTCATACTTCAGTTAACCCCACTTAAGATGTGGAATGGATATCTATACAAGTGGTAAAGATTGTTTAAAATAACTTTTATTTATCTGTCATTTTAGATTTATTTTGTTTGCAAAATAAGATTTTTGATCTATCTGTATATCTATATCTATGTCGATCTACTGTATATCTTTATGCATGTATAAATAGCATCTATATACACTACTGTTCAGATGCTGCAACAGGAGCAAGTGTGTATGATAGAAAATTGCCCAATTCTGGTGCATAAAAAATACTATGTGCTGAGATGAATGCCAAGGATTCCTGGAGGGAGTTCAACAGGGTTCTGTTGAATCAAGAAAAATATGAAAATTACTAAATCTACACTCATAAAATGACTTGAACAAACATTTTATGAGTATATTTTAATTTGATGTCTTAAAATAATTCGAATTTCCATGTAATTAATAAAAAATTACCTTAAATATATATGTATTTTAAAACTTTTTGGTAAAACGATTAAGATGAGTACACTCATCTGAATTCAAAAAGAGGAAAACTATCAAGCTGATATAAGTGTTGAAAATTCAATACACGTTCAAATAAGCCTTACATTTAGTGTAAAAGAACGGACAAATAATGTGTTTGGGAGATGAAAAACAAGTAGTGAATGTTATGGGCAAACTGACAAGGGTCATTGTGACTGAACATAATAGGCTTAAAAGCTTCAGCGTTCTGTAATTATTTTGTGTTTAAGTAATTAATATTAGCTGATTTCAGTTGAGGGGATTTTTAAGGATTGCTGACAGTATGAAAGGTCAGATATGTGCCCCGGTATCAACAAGTGACAAGTGGTGAAAGCTAGTGTCAAAAATAAAGAACTGATATGAAATGGAAAGGCTGTATAAAAGCAAAAACTCATCGAAAAAGCTGGAGGATCAAAATTTACTGACCAGTGAAGTGGCAAAACTGAGACACCTGGAGAGGAAAGCACCAGGGAGATTGCTTTGACAAATTTTGTGAGTCAGTCTGATGTGGAAACCATATCACGGCTACCAATCCCCAAGATCTGCCACCAGCTTTCTGTAACTGGGCTGTCACCTTCTTTAACAGTGTGAATCCACTATGAGATTTATGAGAACAGATGTGTACCTGACAAAAAGCATTATGCGTGATAACAAATTATGATATCAACAGTGAGGGGGAATATAACTTCACATAAATAAACAGTACAACATCAGATAAATAAGATAATACATACTAAAACATAAAGTTGTGCTCAAAAGGTTACCTAGCCCTTGCAATATATAAAAGATATTTAACATTTTTAAATATGAGATAAAATCTTATAAATAAGACTAGAAAAATGTTTCTAAAATTTTGAAATAAATTAATACTTTTATTCAGAAAGGATGCATCAAATTGATTAAAAATGACAGTAAAGACATTTAAAATGTTAGAAAAGTTTTATTTTTCAAATAAAGGCTGAACCTTCTGTTAAGAATCCTGAAAAATGTATCACAGTTTTCACAAAAATATTAAGCAGCACAACTGTTCTCAACTGATAATAATAAGAAATGTTTCTTGAGCACCAAATGGCTGCTGAAAATTCAGCTTTCACTGTAAAAAAAAATCTGTAAAATTTAGGGTAAAAAAACGGCAGCTGTGGTTGCCGGAATGTTACCGTAAAAAATACGGTAGCAACGTTTTAGGTTTTACAGTTTTAACTTAAATTTACAGTTAAATACCGTAATTTCATTAACTGATATAATGTTAATATACCAACCTTATTGAAGTACTGAAATCTGTTTTGTACCTTTGTAATACACTGATAACCACCAAATGCAGGGGGTGATGAGAAAGTCACATGATGAAACAAAGCCCATTAAAAGCAGCTTTTAAATAATAACATATATAGAAGGCGCACAGTGTCATTCACACAAACACTAAACACCATCATGGTAACACACATGAAACTGAAATAATGCAAAAAACATTCATTTAACAACATTAGGTGTAACACACAACCCTAATATACAAAACTGATAAGAAAAAAACTAAGAAACATAGTTATTTCAACAAAAAAAACGCGTTTACGGTTATTCACTGTAAATTATACTCTTTTTTTACTTCCAAAATCGGTATACTACCGTAAAATTAATGTCTAATACATGTAATGTCCAATACAGTTTTTCACCGTATATAGTAGGGGAATTTACCGTTAACCATTTAACAGGTTTTTACTGTAGCATTTTTACAGTCTTTTACCGTTAAATTCACGGTCATTTTTTACAGTATCACAGGAGCAAATTACATTTTAAAACATTAAAATAGAAGAGTTTTTAAATTATAATAATATTTCAAAATGTTTCTTTTAATAAATGCAGTCCTGGTGAGTATGGTTTTTTTGTGTCGTTGTTGTTGTTGTTTTTTTATAAATGCAGCCCTGGTGAGTATGTTTTTTTTTTTAATCTCAAAAACATTAAAAAAAATCTTACCAACCTCAAATATTTGAGTGTGTGTTTAATGTTGTATATTTATGCATTTATTTCATTTGCAACAAAATTATAACAAATCAAATGAACACCAATTATTCTAATATAGTGTTATTAAATGATAAAATTTACATACCCTACATATTTACATATTGTGTGTTGCATCAATAACTGTTTTTTTTGTTTGTTTTTTTTTACTTGTTGGAGTCTCTCAACTGTCCTGACTGGCAAATCTTAAACTCAACATCATGTAGACACTGTGAGGAAGAACTCAAACCTGCAGTGCATGTTGGGAAACCAAAGACCCTTCAGTCCCTGGGAGATTTTTGTCAATAGCAGTAGGCAGCTTCTTGTTGTAGTTTACAGAGTTACTGGAAATAATTTTTCTGTAGAACAAAAGAATATGGGATGGTACAGAACAATTACTGTTATTATAATTTAGTATAACATTACATAATTAAAACAGCAAAGGTGAAGCAGTGAACAACCAACATATACAAAAAAATAGATGGTGGACTCACCATGAAAAAAAAAAAAAAAAGTAGTATTCAGATGGTCATGTGATCTACATTGTGGTCAATATGAAGGCCAACTATTTATATGTTTAATAATTTTTGTTTCTGCCTTAATATTGAGCTTTACATCATATTAAATTTAGTTGTCAAAAAGTACTATTCATTTCTATAGGTGTAAAACTTTTTGAAATGGAAAAAAATTACTTTGAGGTAAAAATGGATAAAGAGAGAAAAAGAATGGAAGATTGGGAGGGGGCAAAAGAGAGTGATGGTGGATTGAGTGTGTGTTAATGCGCTGTGCTGTGGATTAGTACGGGCCGCCCGGGCAGCTGAGCAGAACCAGCCAGCCCTCACAAACCAATCAGGCCTTCATTAGGCCAGGCGGGGGGGATCGATGCTCAGCCCACATCAATTAAACAGCCCTCAAACCATGCACACTCTTCAACACACACACTGTGTGTGTGTGAAGGCATGCTCCATGCTTCCATGTACATTTTTAATGTCAGGAGAACTAAGTAGTATTCAGATGGTCATGTGATCTACATTGTGGTCAATATGAAGGCCAACTATTTATATGTTTAATAATTTTTGTTTCTGCCTTAATATTGAGCTTTACATCATATTAAATTTAGTTGTCAAAAAGTACTATTCATTTCTATAGGTGTAAAACTTTTTGAAATGGAAAAAAATTACTTTGAGGTAAAAATGGATAAAGAGAGAAAAAGAATGGAAGATTGGGAGGGGGCAAAAGAGAGTGATGGTGGATTGAGTGTGTGTTAATGCGCTGTGCTGTGGATTAGTACGGGCCGCCCGGGCAGCTGAGCAGAACCAGCCAGCCCTCACAAACCAATCAGGCCTTCATTAGGCCAGGCGGGGGGGATCGATGCTCAGCCCACATCAATTAAACAGGCCCCAAACCATGCACACTCTTTAACACACACACACACACACTCACACAACTAACCCGCACCTGTACGTTCTGTTCTGTTCTACTTCAGATGTGCACAAAATACATCATATATTTCATGAGTCTTTAAAATATATAGGACAAAACACAAGTTGTTAATAAACAAAACACATTTTATATTTAATTGAAGCCAATTATATTTTTTTAGCCAATCAGATGTTCACTTTTTAGCACAATATGGTATACTGTATTAAGCTGTATACCTCTGCATCACACAAACACCCCACAATCACAGCACAGAGCTCTTTTTTATCCTCTCTCACAAACTTTGTAACATACTAGTTTGCACATGCACCCATCTGAGCACCCATGAGTCATTGTGTTCTATATATTTCCTGCACCTTGCATTTTTATTTATTAAATATTGGGGCTAATTTGACAATGTTTTCTGCCACAAATGAGAAAATATAGTACTTTCAGCTTTTTTTAACATTATTATCTTATGGTTAAATCCATTTTGCATACTTCAATGCAATCTGGGACTAGACGTGGTTTTGTTTGAACATTCTTTGGAATGTATTTTTCAATACAATACAAGTGTGTGACATGAGGATGAATAAACAATAACAGAATTTTCATTTACGCATAAATCACCAACGAAGCGCGCACCGCACCGTGACCGCAGGAGCGCGCACGGGTCGTTAGCCTTCACGCGCTCAAAACCTAGAGAAATACGGTGTGTGAGTGTGAGGGAGGAAGAGGGAGTCAGAATGAGGGAGAGAGCGACACTCAAAATAAACGTGTCTGTGTTAGACGATTACCGGGCCGCGCTTCCTGCCCCTCCATATCACCTGCGTTCACTAGCATTGACACGTCAGTCTACGGCGGCTAACGCGTTGTGACAGCGCTTAGATTATAATATCTGGCCCGTATTACTGGGCATTAGCGCTATTACGGCACCCCGCCCTCGCTTAGCCCGCTCAGGTGGACCATTTTGGAAATGGAGAAAAAGAAATGAGGAAACCGATAAAAATGCATGGAGAAAAACGAGACGGGGTGAAATCAAGGGACACTCATTAAGTTACTCATTAACCCACAACCAAGAACTAGACTAAAGCAACATGCCAACAGTTTGGGCCTAAATTGAACAAATTCTGCTCGCGGGACCCGTGAGTGGCAAACTCTCCCTAAAAGTGGCATTGTTAGTTTCAGAGAGGCCTGCAAAACAGTAACGCATCCTGATCCTATTAGATAGATGATTAAGCTTTAGTGGAAAGACATCAGCAAGTTCTATTAGGAGTAAAACCGTTTATCTAAATGAATTTTTTTTAAAGGATGTGCGTAATTATACAGACTTGGGTGTCATCTTAATATGTTCGTTTGGCTCAGAAATGATGAAGAGTATGAATCAACCCCCGAGAAAATGATTTACGGTTTATACAGCGACACGCTTGACTTGCTACTGTTTTTCAAAATCCTCATTTATTACACAAAGAATACACTTATATATCTAGGTCTTGTTGTTTTAATTAGGGAAATTAATAAGTAAGAATAAATTAATATTGCCTTGTCTAGGCCCAGCAACTTCAATACCGGGGCATTTCTGGGCGAGGATACATTTGCGCAGCGCAATTAACGCTTAATAAGTAAGTGATTAATTATGATTAGCACGCGGATTCGTGGTAATGGCCTCTCGGTGAGCTCACAATAAGGCTCGACGTGTTTATTCACTCACGAGCCTGTATATTCATCTCTGTCTGTGGGTGTGATCATCTGAACCCCAATCTACATATCCAAACGTGAGTGAGTGGGTTCACTTACATCTCCATTTGTGCTGGAGGCCTATTTGTTCTGCTCACTGTGGATGGTTGTTCCCTTTGTCTATTCATCAGCAGTCCATTAGTGGTGCGCCGTTTGAACGGCTTGGTGCACACAGACGTCATATGATTAAAGAAGCATTCATTTTCCCCCCTAGATGTCTTTATTTACACTGTGGGAAGGGGTGGGAGCCTTAGATGTCTTCATTGTCACCCCAGCAGGGTAATATAGTGTGGATTGGAGGCATCCATCAATCGAGGAACTGTGATATCCACAATCGAAAGCTTGTGCCATGGGGCACTAGGGTTCCACGGGTGCCAGTTGTCTCCAAGGTAACTTTGACAGACTCTTGACAGGTGAAATGATGAAATGATGACATCATGGCTATCTCCTTTGGCGAAATGTGAAGGCTATACGTTCGAGGCCAAACTTCAGATGAGGTACCGAAACTCAAAACCGCTCTGGTCTGGTCTGGTTGAGTGGCCATTTGACCAGGCAACATCTTGAAGATGACTATAGTTACTTTTGAGACAATTCATACAAAGAGGCTGGGCATTTTCCCCCCTTTCTCTCCCTCTCTCTCTCTCACTCACTCACAATGTTCATTGCCCAGAAAAATAATTTCTTGGTCATTTCAACCCTTTTGTGAGCGGCAATCAATTTCTCTTCTTTTCATGATGGTTTGAGAGTGTGCGCACAGAAGTTTGACCTTCTCTAAAAGATCTATCAATTCATCCACCCTGCAATCTGTCTATTTATGTTGTGATCGCTCTGCTTTTTCGTGTTCGTTGATGTGAGAGCATCCATAGGCTCATCTGGTCGTCAATGCGTCATCTTGTGTGGCATTTGCGCAGCGCAATTAACGCTTAATAAGTAAGTGATTAATTATGATTAGCACGCGGATTCGTGGTAATGGCCTCTCGGTGAGCTCACAATAAGGCTCGACGTGTTTATTCACTCACGAGCCTGTATATTCATCTCTGTCTGTGGGTGTGATCATCTGAACCCCAATCTACATATCCAAACGTGAGTGAGTGGGTTCACTTACATCTCCATTTGAGCTGGAGGCCTATTTGTTCTGCTCACTGTGGATGGTTGTTCCCTTTGTCTATTCATCAGCAGTCCATTAGTGGTGCGCCGTTTGAACGGCTTGGTGCACACAGACGTCATATGATTAAAGAAGCATTCATTTTCCCCCCTAGATGTCTTTATTTACACTGTGGGAAGGGGTGGGAGCCTTAGATGTCTTCATTGTCACCCCAGCAGGGTAATATAGTGTGGATTGGAGGCATCCATCAATCGAGGAACTGTGATATCCACAATCGAAAGCTTGTGCCATGGGGCACTAGGGTTCCACGGGTGCCAGTTGTCTCCAAGGTAACTTTGACAGACTCTTGACAGGTGAAATGATGACATCATGGCTATCTCCCCTTTGGCGAAATGTGAAGGCTATACGTTCGAGGCCAAACTTCAGATGAGGTACCGAAACTCAAAACCGCTCTGGTCTGGTCTGGTTGAGTGGCCATTTGACCAGGCAACATCTTGAAGATGACTATAGTTACTTTTGAGACAATTCATACAAAGAGGCTGGGCATTTTCCCCCTTTCTCTCCGTCTCTCACTCACAATGTTCATTGCCCAGAAAAATAATTTCTTGGTCATTTCAACCCTTTTGTGAGCGGCAATCAATTTCTCTTCTTTTCATGATGGTTTGAGAGTGTGCGCACAGAAGTTTGACCTTCTCTAAAAGATCTATCAATTCATCCACCCTGCAATCTGTCTATTTATGTTGTGATCGCTCTGCTTTTTCGTGTTCGTTGATGTGAGAGCATCCATAGGCTCATCTGGTCGTCAATGCGTCATCTTGTGTGGCATTCTGCAATTATCCAGCTACAATATAAGAAAAAAAAAAGATCAGGTGATGGCAGAAAAGGAAAAAAGAGGCCGTTATTTTGGCCAAATGCATAGCCTAAGGAAGAATAGATTCACACACTGTATATAAAAGTCACATATAGACTCCTCACTAGGGTTAAGGTTTCCAGATTTACTTCAGTGTCTGGATTCTCTTGCCCTTGATTTCATCAATCTAATCAGAGTGCTGTGAATATATGTCAAATACATGTATATACAATATATATTTATACATTGCCTATTCTGTATATATACACATATATGCAATCATACAGAATAAAAATTATATTTATATTCTACATTTGTGATATACAGTACTCTGCGAAAGGATGCATGTTAAGCATGCATAAGCATGTTAAATTATTGACAAAAAAAGATATATACGTATATATATATATATATATATATATTAGTTTTCAGACATTGAGTTATCTTTTGATTTAGTGTGCCAGTAGAAAGTGTCAGTTTACATTTCAAAACCTTCATTTAATTGTAACACTCCAGTGACATTTTTGTATACACAAGGAGTCCAAAAACAGTCAGTATGGTCCACACACACAGAGATCTGATCTCACCATCATTCAGCCTGTCTAATTACATGAAGAGACCAAAAAAAATGAGAGACTAAACTGTGCATACATCTTCAAGATGCTTGGAGAAATATACCTGGAAAACTGTCTTAAAAACACAAGTGGACCTTGGAAAAAAAGTTGTTTTAAAGGCAAAGGATACCAAAAATGGTTTAATATATTCATGATATTGTTTTTTTTAAACATCCTCATTTTGTAAAACTTTTCACAGTACTGTAGCTTTGCAGGTAGATTTCTCCAAGTGCATTATATATACACAATTATATATACTGGGGTAAAAAGCAAGAAAGAGAATGATTGGCAACATACTTGGCACTTAACTAATGAAAAAAACTTAACTATTTTTGTTTGTAACTCTGTTTAATTGAGTTTTGACATCTAAAGAGGTCAATAAGAAGGCAATCACCTCACTTCCTAGTTTTGTCATAGCATTTAAATCTGTGAGGGCGACAACTTTCAGGTTACATGGACTACAAAGTGATAAAGATCAGAATTTCCAAGTTTTCCCTCTGTCTCGCATTCTTCTTCTTTCTTTTTTCTCACTATAACACCACACCATTCATATCAATTCCTCTTCTTTTCCTTCATCTTCACTACCATCCTTCTCGTCTTTCACCGTCCCTTCATTCTCATTGTTTGTTCTTGTCCAGCTGCTTTCCCCTTCACTTATTCCCTGTCCCTTCCTGCAACACCCACACACCCACAGTCCCTTTCAATCTCCCTCTTCCTCTCGCTCTCGCGCTCTCTCACTCACAGAACGATATTATATATTCCAGTCCGTTCTTTGCATGATTTGGGGAGTAGATGAAGCCATATCCCGCTCTCCTCCTCGGCTTCTCTCTCCCTTCCGCTTCTCGCCTTGTTGTTTAATGTTTCAATTTGGAGGAAGCAAACATTCAATCAGACAGATTAACTGTTTAATGCATGTCATCAGTCAAACTGTCTACAAGAGGGGGACCCTTTGTCTCTCCCCCCCATCCACACGTGCACACACACATATACACCCCAACACCCGCACGCTGATGCTCTGCCCTTCTCACTCCCAGGATTTCTGTGGCCCATGCAGACACTGTCTACTCTAATACAAGTACACACATTCAACAAGACACGCATGGCTCTTTCTCAGCTATTTTCACATATACATATAGAAATTCAGATTCATACATAAAAGAACTAGAGAGAAAAAAGCATGACCAAGAGAGTCTGGTCTATACATTTGACATTATGTGGTAGCATAATTAGTAATTCATAAGA
Source organism: Sinocyclocheilus rhinocerous (assembly GCF_001515625.1). Lineage (NCBI taxonomy): Eukaryota > Metazoa > Chordata > Actinopteri > Cypriniformes > Cyprinidae > Sinocyclocheilus > Sinocyclocheilus rhinocerous. The sequence goes on from NW_015659312.1 coordinate 2,662,849, forward strand.
TCAGTCACAATCAGGTTTACTGAGATGCAGACTGCAATTTATGCATGTTAATTGTGCATCATTTTTTTTGTCAGATGTATAGACCAAAACAACAACAGCCGTTTGCGAATACAAACATATTTTAACAGTCTGTCTCTCCTGCTCTCACTTACAGACTTGCACAGACACATGCACACAGAGAGCCGGGCCAGTGGATAGGGAAATCAAAGTGACAGGGAGGGAGAAAGTGGAGGGAGTGAGAGATTAAAGGAAATGAAAAGAGTAAAAAGGAAAGAGGGAGAGAAGGAATGAGAGGTAGAGCGTGGAGAAGGTGGAGTTGACTGTAAAACAGGTGCAGAATAGAGCTGTGCGCCGTAGAAGTGACGTATATAGGCTCGCATTGCAAAGGTCACAACAAATATGTCTGTGAATTTACACATTTTTATAAAACCTTGGTGAATAATCTTAAACATGGATTTGTGGGTTATCTCCACTTTTTTTGTATAACTCACATTTAATATCCTTATATAAAAAAAAATGACACTAAATGATATAATAAAATGACCTCATAAATCCCTCTCTCTCTTCATTCTCATCCAGCATGTGTCTCTTTTCCCCAACTCTCACCGTGTCTGCTTGATGACCACAGCTCTCAGGGTGTCTAAACCAGGTAAGTATTGACAGCTAGCTCAAGTGACTCGCAGTCCAACAGTCAATATGCAGACAGAGACGGGGTCCAAAGGTCAATGACCAAAGGAGAACAAGAAGAGGCAGAGAGACAGAGAGAAAAGATATTCAGCGCTTGGTGTGATTATTGTTATTTCATACTACACAGTTGCCAAAATGAATGAATTGCCTCAAATGCAAATGATAGATTGAGGTGAGATTATGATGCTGAAGAGGAAAATGGCTGTTGAGGGTCAGAGGCCAGCGGTCTATCTTGAGTCTTTCTTGATCATCACATGCTTTTACAACGTTTTGGGGATTCTAAATGGTTTGTTTTAGAAAATGCACCAAATTAGGGTTTTAGATATATATAATAATAATAATATACAAGTAATACACCTACAAAGTAATTTATGCTAAATCACTTCTAAATATATTATATGCAATATAATTTATAGAAGTTTCATTCATATGTGTGTGTGTATATATAATACATATATATAGTACATGTCTATATTATATAGATTTATTATACAAAGTGATTTAACATGAATTACTTTATGTATGATGTAACTATATATATTATATGCAATATAATACATAAAGTTTCAAGTATATATATATACATAATAGTAATATAGTATGTATAGTATATATAGTCACTTTAAAGGTAATTATGCTACTTCTAAATATATAATATGCAATATATTAAGTGAAGTTGCAAGAGTACTAAAATAATACCAAATAAAACACTAATAGATACCAATACATTCGAAGTATAATACTCTTTCAGACATACAGTACAGTACAACAACTAATAGAGACAAGTTACCTAGATAGTGTGCTTAGAGGAGACACAAACACACTCTGTATTGACACCGAGGGAGTGTCAGGAGTAAATGAACACCCCCACCCCACCCTCTTTCTCTCTCTCTGTCCATCTCTCCCACTCCCTCTCTATCGGCTATCAGTCTCTTTTCCTCTAATCATTTCCTTCCTTCTGGCCTTCTTTTCTTTCTAATGCAATTACCTTTCATTCATCTCTTCCTTCTCCCTCTCTCTCTCTCATTTTCAGTCACTTCATCCCCCTCCTTATAATCTGGCTCTCTGTTTGTATTACTTCACCCAATGGGGTATTGGTTTCCTTTACTTACTCTGCAGTGATTCTCTCGGATTCACTTCTCGTTTTGTGACGGGCACCGCAGCAATTCCACTGTGTGTGAACGCCTTTGTCTCCCTCCAGATCCTTTTTCACACGTTACTCCACTTCATCTCCACCTGCACCACAGGGCCTTGAAGACACAAATAACTGAGATGCTCATTAATCAATTATACTGATGTATTCTTTTCAGAAGTATGCTTAAGAAAACATCAACAGTGAGATAGATAGATAGATAGATAGTCACAGACAGACAGACAGACAGGGCTCTGGTTTTAGTTGATCATAAAAGTTAAGAAACAACTTGAGGTGTGTATCTGCATGACAAATGACAGATCTATCTATCTTTATTTCTTCCTGTCAAACTTACACTGAATGATTAAAATGCATTCACTTCTCTTTAGACATATACATAAAATCTTGTTTGACTTTATAATGTATAGTCATTTAGCATTAATGCATGGAGTGATGTAGCACAAATGACCTTCACTAGCTAATGAAGTTGTGTAAAACGTCTATTTCAGATAATTGCGGGGCAAATAGCGCAAAGGAATGCTAGGAAAATACGGTGGACTTTGTTTCAGAGAGTGATAATAAGAAAAAGTGTCGTGTTAAGACTCGGAATTGCAAAAGCAAGGATCACGGCACTTTGCCAGGAAAGGGGGAAAAAAGGAACAGGAAAATAACATGACTTTTCTTACCTTCTGTTCGCTCTCAAGAAAAGTGGGAGCGAGAATGAAAATAAATAAAGTGGTGCACATTCACAGTAACGACCTTACTGGCTGACAAACACCTTTCCCCCTCAAAATTTGTTAATTCAGCTTCCTGCCCCGTGTGCATAGCTCTGCCAGAAACAGATGGCTGCCGGAATTGTCCTCAAGCGAAGTTCTAAAAGTGTTTGCCAAGAACGTCGCTGATGAGCGGCGAGGGCATCTACTAGCACGCTATGAATTTTCTGATGGAAACAAACTGCAAAAAAACAAAGACGCGTGCGTATCAAATGTTCTAAAATGTCCACACGTGCGTGACGAATTTCAGCTCGAGCTCTGCAAAGAATACACGCATGCAGTGCTGTCATGGTGACTAAGTAAAAATGTAAAACAGTAGCCTATTCAGCGAAATGCCAGACTAACTAAAAGACTAAAAATGTACGAGAAATAAAGTGAGATGTTTTTGTTTAGGCGACAGCAGTGCGCTGTCCATGGTGCTTAAATCTCCGGGCCAATGAAAACCAGTTGCAGCCTCTGATCTGATTTACGTGCACGTTCGAATAATTGACGACTTTTGACAGATTTTTAAATAAATGTGTCTAATGTCAAAGGTCAGTATTTGATGTGGGAGATGATACACGGGGCAGTGTATGGCCCGGACACATCGCTCAAGTGAACAACAGAAATATTTGAGGCCTCATTTAGCACTCAGCTTCAGGAGCATCCATTTCAATTAGCCTGTTGTAATCTCCAGTACTTCGCGGTTCTGTGCTCTGCTTGTTCTACCATGATGCAAACACTCGATATTTGATCTGGACTCGGCAACCCTGACAATCCGGCCCTTTGGTAAAAAGAGCACGAGTGGGCTCATGTGAGCGACCCTGTATGACCTTGACCACCTACACTGCGGCCTTGGGTTTGGACGGCCATGCCCCGGACACAGCGCCTTCCCGCGAGAGGTCTCTGGATCGTTTCATCAAACGCTGTCCAACAGCGCGCGCTAACGAACGGACCTCCCACTCCCAACAGCAAAGCGCGAGAACATCGATAGGGTACAACGATTATCTACAAACACTGTCAATCAGCATTCATTGAGCAAGAAATTCATATTCAACATAGATATTAGGGAAGCTTTCACATGAAAGGGAGACCCATGTCGATGTCCGGACAGATAAATGGATGAGTGGATTTGTCTGCATGGGTGAATTGATAATTGGATAATATAAAGTTTGCATTCTAAAAGAAAGGGAGTGCTGAGAAGCGGCCATGCTTGCTGTCACTCAGTCATTAATAACTGCAGGCAAATTAAGCTGCTCTTAATTGAGATACTGGGCGTGCATAATTATTTTTGCATACATTGAATAAAATTATGCTATATGAGTAACGATGATGTATAGTTAGCCTAGTACAAAGGAGCTGAAACGACTTGTTTGATTTAGCGAATACACTGGTAAGTCGAGGCCATGGGCTAAAAGTGCATACACGTTTTGTGTGTAACTAGCTGTGGTTTCAAATATTTCAGTGATCACAAAAGTTAGATTAAAAGTTAACCCAGAGCGCCTCTTTTCACCTGGCGGTAAATTGACGCTCGCGAACATTAGTAGCTTTGGCCTGAATTAACCACTGCAAATTTAAGCCTACGGTATTTAAGCATTTTTTGGATCATTGTCACTTTTTGGGTCATTAAAAATTAACATTGTCATTATTTATCAACTGATTACAGATCTACTTACTATAACATGTTAAAAAGTTTAGCCAACTGTCATAAGGGCGCCAAAATTCGAGTTGCTTGAGATTAATCTCAACAGATTGCACTCCATTTAAAAAAAAAAAAGTTGGTTCTCCTGAAATCATTATATAAATCTCACATTGCCGATACACAAAACAACAACGAAACACAACACAGAGAGACCGCCACTGCTTCACCCCCTCCTCCCGTACACCTCCACCGCTACCTCTCTTCACTCTCTCCACTGGAGAAACGGCAAGGAACCGCGACGCGAAGGGCCGCACATAGCTGATCAATATTCGATTTAGTTGCTAATTTAGGGCCTTTCTATAGCTGTCATCCCGTGATGTATGAGTCCTAACCCGAGGTCGCCGTGGAAAAGAAGGAGGAAAAAAGAAAAAAATATCAAACACCAGTCAACTTTTCACTTAACAATAGACCGACTTGAATATTATTTATGGCCGAAAGCGCCACTTTATGGGTGAATTGCTCCTATCGCTGGCTGAATGATGAAGCGGGCCTGTAAATACAAGCACACACACAAGGGGTGAAAACGTATAAAGCACAACTACCGCGTGCTGGATTGAACGAGAGCATGTACAGGGGACGAGTTAACCGAGTGGCCTTTGCATAGCTGTAAGTGAGTGTGGTTTTTCCATTGCAGCATCTCGAGAGTCATGTTCAATTCAGCAGGCGCGCAGGTCAGGGACAAAATATGTAGGTGATTGCAAGCACTCAATGAGAAACTTTCCGTTAATAGGTTACAAAAAATGGATGGCAGAGTAAGAAAATTAGATCTGACAAAAACACACAAGGCATAAAATACAGCGACATTCACATAAACACATTCTCGCTCGCACAAATATCTGCTTTATTTCGCCTCTTAATGTCTTCCCGATCGATCACCGGTCTCAGGATGTTATCAATAATTTGAAAGCTTGATTAACTTCAACGTTTCCATAACAATTCTTCGCGTTCATAGTCTCCAGCATTTTTAATTAACACTTGCTTAATTAGCTCGAGATGGTATTGGACTATGATGGGTATTTGTATGGGGGAGGGCGGAAATTAACATAAAACCTCTCCTGATAAATTGATATATTATCAGGAAAGAAATGTTGTAGGAATTTCTAAGCGGAACGAATCATAAACAGACATCAATCAAAAGCAAGTAGCTCAAGACAACGTATAATTCTTTAAGAAAATTATTTAATTATTTATGCAAACGGCGTTACAGAGAAAAAGATTAGAACCAAGGCAGTTGTTGACTTACCAGAGTGGAGCAATAAACTCTAAGCAAATAAATCAGACATAAAACAACACAGACTACTGCATAACATGAAGAAAGGACATATACAATATAATATTCAGCATTTTGTGTTATGTTTTTGCAAGATTATTTTCTAATAAACATACGGACACAAGTTGTTTTACTGACAAGTAATATTCTCTTGATTTTATAAAATTTCATACAAACTATTTATTCTTATCAGACCATTAGGCTCCAAATAATGTGGCCTATAGTATAGTTGCAGTCAATGTGAGGGAAAACTATGACTACACTGTCATTGAACCTGAATTGTGATTAAGGTGATAGTCTATGCTTCTTAATTACAATGTACATCGCAATTACAAATCTCCACAAGTGCTCTAATGACTATAGAAGTCTATTCTGAGTGATTAGGATGTATAGGCAAATCAATGCCAGCTCTAAGTTTTGAAGTTGTGTGCCTGGGTGGAATCTGTGGCTTGTTTTATCAATTAACTCTTATGTAAAGACTGGCAAAGTCTAATCCTTATGGGATTAAGGGCCTATAAATGGCCAATGCCATGTTATACTGGAAATTGCAGACTATTACACGAAGCCTTCAAGGTCTTAATACGCCAAAAGCTACTAATAATAAGTATTTTGTATTTTCCTTTATGAACACTTTCAAAACATGACTGTAATTTAAAAAATCACCCTCAGAATCCATCATTTAAGGTAACATTATATATGCAAATGCAGTTGGATGATTAGAAGCACTTACTCTGTGTGTATTAATGTGATATCATGTCTCCATTTGACAAACAGAACCCATCTCCTGCTTTGCATATGACATGCTTAGGGGCCCAGCTGAGGCCTCCTGGCTTATTTGTATAATGACTTGAATGGGGTTAATCTTTTAGTTATTTTAAGCAGGTTGATATGCTGGGTTAATATGCATCCTTGGATTCCCTTAAACTTTATAATGCATGCTATTTTTCAGATCCTGTGTTGGTGGTCTACAGCAATTATATTGGTTACATAATACTATGCAAACTATGCAAAAGTATATTGACTGCAAACGATCAAAGGGATTGTTCTTCCAAAAGTAAAAAATTCTGTCATTATTTACTCACCCTCATTTTGTTCCAAACCTGTAACTTTCTTCTGTGGAACACTTTTACATTGAAGCACACTTAGAGTTCCTTTAAAACAGTAACAGTTTGTGAATCAGTTTAAAAAAGTATGATCTCCAGATTCTCCACAATACAACCCCAAACCAATAAAACATTTCTGTGCTCAAAGGTGGGATACTAGATATGTATAGTTTATAGTAATTTACAGTGATGATTACCAGGGCTGACTGACCTCTGAGTCCCATCTGCTTCATTGACAGATGACTGACAGCCAGTCGAAGAGGGGGGAAAAAAAACACAAGAGTGAGAGTTATGTGAAACAGAATCAAGACAATGGAAAGCACAGACAACTAAACTTGCAGAGCACACAAGTTGTTAATGTGATACTACTGTCAGTCAAGAAGGGAATCACTACTGAAGTGAAATATGTAAACACTCATAACAGCTTCTATAATTCAGCCGAGAACGTGAGAGGGACGAGAAACCAAACGGCTAACAGGTCCCTCCTGAACGCCTTTGTGCTGCTCCCTCCCTGATTTCCTCCTAACCTCTCCTTCCCCTCATCTCCCAGTTCTCAACAAACATTGTCCCCCTAAACTAGCTGGGCTCTGGGGACTTCTGAGGGAAGACGGGAGCCACGGAAAGCAGGTGAGAGAGTGAGTGCTTGCATAAGGGAGAGAAGAGGGGATAAGAAGACTGAAGCGTTTCTAATTTGAATAAACCCTTCGGCAGACTAAAACTGGCAGCCGGTTTCCCCTCTGTGCACAGGAAAAGAAAGCAAAGTAAAGAAAAAGGAAAGGAGGCAGAGCAGGAGGAAAGCAGAGATAGATGGGGGTATACAGAGATGTCTCCACATGCATTTGGCTCTGGAGGATGAGAGTTTGGGCTGGAAGGGGATGGAATGAGAAAGAGATGTTGGAAAACAACAGAGCTAGATGAGGGAAAGAGATTGGACCACAACAAAATAAATAAAACATTGAGATGGGACTTTCCAGGACTAAAAGGGCAGGGGAGACAAAAAGTGAAACAAACTATGTGATTTTAAAAATTACCGGACCCAAGCTTTTCCCTCTTGGGCAAAAGTCTCTCCACTTCACCTCTACTCTTTCTACCACTCTCTTTCTCTCACACAATTGCTCTCTTGAAAATAAAGGTTCATGTTAGATACAAAAAGTGTTTTACAGCCCAATGCCAAGAGAACCTTTTTAAGCGCCTCAAAAAACTTTTCTCTCTTCAGTTCTTTAACCAGCTGTGCCATTGTTTTAACCCCCTGACTACCAACTATGGCGTTTTGTCCTCTGTAGAGGACATTATGTTTTAGCGATTTCTCTGAGAGTTACATGTCACAGTTTTAAATCTGGATGTCATGTACAGGGCACATTCAGGGCTTTTCAGAGATACCAAATGATTGGATGTTTCACCATGACCACTCCCTCTCTTTGGTCTTTAAAAATGGCTGACATTCATTTAGTGATCAAATGTAACACCCTGATGGAAATATGATAATATTTTGTAATTATCATTTAAATCTGACTAACGATGCGATTACCGAGGCGAGAAACGCGTTTCTGTTTAAGTATACTAGTAGGTCTAACAGAAAAAGAGGAGATAAGGAGGGAGAAGGTCTCTCTAACACCTACACACAGCGTAAGAGAGAGCGACAGCGAGAGAGGGAGAGAGAGCGAGAGAAACACACAAGAACTGGCTCCGGCTTCAGCGGCGCTGAAGTGAAACGGCGACGCTGGGAGAACCATAAATCTTCATATAGAGGCTGTTTTGATTAATGCAGCCGAGTCGAGCTAGGGGGCTGGACCTATCCCATTACGCCCTAATGGAAGATGGAGCGCCGCTGTCTCCACCACTAGGCCCCTGTCATTTGTTCCACTTTGCAGTCCATTTGGCCGAGAGACTACAAGCCACTCCATCAAAAATATTTTCAGAGTTAATTTCCGCCCGCTTAATTCGCCTTGATTCGGATTGCGTATCGAATGGCAGGATCGATTTTCGCCTGGCGTCTAAATTAAATAAAAGAGGGGGGTATACTTTAAGACCGCGTTTTCTTTCTTTTCTCTTTTCCATTCTTTCTCTCCCCCTTTTCCAGCTATCCCTCACTTTAAGTCCATCTCATT
>NW_015659312.1:2672691-2677934 GCF_001515625.1 Sinocyclocheilus rhinocerous
GGATGAGAAATAGCCTACACCGCGCACACTCGCGCAGATGATGACACGATACGATTACCGAGGCCAGAAACGCGTTTCTGTTTAAGTATACTAGTAGGTCTAACAAAAAAGGAGGAGATAAGAAGGGAGAAGGTCTCTCTAACACCTACACACAGCGTAAGAGAGAGCGACAGCGAGAGAGGGGGAGAGAGAGCGAGAGAAACACACAAGAACTGGCTCCGGCTTCAGCGGCGCTGAAGTGAAGCGGCGACGCTGGGAGAACCATAAATCTTCATATAGAGGCTGTTTTGATTAATGCAGCCGAGTCGAGCTAGGGGGCTGGACCTATCCCATTACGCCCTAATGGAAGATGGAGCGCCGCTGTCTCCACCACTAGGCCCCTGTCATTTGTTCCACTTTGCAGTCCATTTGGCCGAGAGACTACAAGCCACTCCATCAAAAATATTTTCAGAGTTAATTTCCGCCCGCTTAATTCGCCTTGATTCGGATTGCGTATCGAATGGCAGGATCGATTTTCGCCTGGCGTCTAAATTAAATAAAAGAGGGGGGTATACTTTAAGACCGCGTTTTCTTTCTTTTCTCTTTTCCATTCTTTCTCTCCCCCTTTTCCAGCTATCCCTCACTTTAAGTCCATCTCATTCTTTTTCCCTTGTTGCATCTCATTTCCCTCTCTCCTTTGGCTGTTATAGATATTATAGGCTAGGGGGTGGGGCATGACGGTGTACTACACATAATCCGAGATCGAGGGAAAGACAAATGGAATGGGGTGATAGATATATGGATCTTTCCAGAAACTGTAAACGGGCATATCAAACATAACAAAACGAAAAAAAAACTTTTAAATGTAAACACTTTCACAATACTCCCAACAGTGTGCCTGGTTGACTTTTTAAAAGAAAGTTTAAAAAGGAAAGTTTGGGTTATGCAAACTTACATTTTAATTAAAATAATAGCAAAGACACAAACAATGTGATTTGGGTTTCTTAATGTTCCATCTGATTACGCAATCTATTCGAGCGTGTACAGTTGCCATGGTTACCGCCTAAATCAACCGCGATTACAGTTAGCCTACAGTTTTTCAGCGAAGTGCCGTTCGATGAAAACATATATTTTATTAAAACCTTGTTTAAACATGTTGTATTTTAAAAGAATATTTACTTTAAAAGTACATAGTCTTTCCATTAAAAGTAACTAAATTATTGTGGTTAGAAATTTACATAAAGCATGTTAGTCATTTCAGTGAACCATAATTATTCATTATTAGATAAAACATATAAAAGAGAAAAAAAAACACATGTATTGTACGTATTTTGAAGACGTGGAAAAATAATAAAGAAAAAGTAGCCAAAAGAAATGGAGAGAAGAGCAAAAAGCGCAGTGACAAATTGGTCGAGTGTGTCGCGAATTCCCTTTTAGATTTAAAGCCGCATGTAGTCCATCGTCATATCTTTCCAGAGTAATTTATTTTCCCATTTCTCTCTCTTCCTCAGCCCCTCTCTGTGAATTTATCTGTTGGCCCCCGCGCGTGCTCCAGTCACGTGCGATTGAAGAGGGGGGAAAGTCCAATAAAGTCTCCAGCGACAACTGTTTCCCCCCTTGGGCTCTTGCACTTCTCGTACTCTTTCTTTTCCTCTTTTGTTTCTATTTGTTTATCTCCAGAAACCTTTCTACGTTTACTTTGAACGTTTGCACCCAACTTTGGTGTGAAATTACATTGAATAAAAACAATAATATTAACATAAAAATATCAGAAAAACTATTCTCCTATTACAATAAAAATTTAAGGGACATTTTGGCAAGTTTTTTTTTAAGCCAAAGTAGGCCTACATTCAACTTAATTATGCTGAAATAATTGATCAGTTGATCCTGTAACTAGAAACACCAAATCCCCTCAAAGATGGATCATTTAAACACACAAAGCAGTCAAAATGTTGAATAACTATCTGGTAAATCTTCCCTGACAAACTTTGACCGTATCTAAGGGTTTGTCAGTGAAACATGAGGTGTTTCATACCCCATGAAACTACAACAAGGTATGACTTTGCAGCCACCCCATGGAGACAAACAAGATGGTTAAGACAAACCCAGATGTGACCATATCGACTCGTTTCAGGCCACCAGTATATACTCTCTCTATCCAAGTCCACACATCAGTTATTGTCTGATTCTTGAGAAAAATGCCCCAACCTAGAATAATGAATAAAAACACAACATACACAGTCAACAGGCCTCTGGTAAGATACACACTGTGTCAATATTAATCTCACTGACAGAAGATCGAAATATAGCAACTGTCACACATCATCTTTCCTCTCTCCTGTCTCTCCATGGAGTGGGGGTTCAGACAGAGAAAGAGTGTGAGAGAAATAGTCAGAGAGAAAAAAAACATGAAAATGAGAGAACAGCCGAAATGTGGTAAACACAGAGTAAAAGAAAAGGAAGGAGAGGTATGAAAATAGGTGGGAAATTAACGGCAAAAATAACCGTGCTTGGAAATTTGACAATATACAGAGTATAAGATCTGAGTGAGGTGCTGGAGGAAAAAAAGATGGAAAAGAAGGACTGACAAGAGGGAAAGTGGAGGATTCACAGTGAGAAAAGAGATATAGAGGGCCCACCAGGGATCGTTTTACGAGCATCCAATTGCTTTCATTGGGGCACTACTCTCTCTGTCAATTTCCTTATCGTGGCCTTGATTTAATTTATAGACCTGCTTGAAGCCTTTCAGCTCATACTGTAACATAACAATGTGTAGCAAGCAGTGGCATAAGTCAACAGAAACTCTGCCGTAGACCTATGAACAGCCTATACAGTACTATCGTTCCTATTCCCTAATCGATCTAAGTCAGGAGTCTTCAACCTTTTTCAGGTCTAGAACTCTTTGGTGGACAGAGATGGACCAGAGACCATAACAACATGCATATAGTACCATATTATGTATTTTACATAACTTTATAATGTTTTCTTTGCAAGGCCATTAAAATAATAGTAATTAATGTACTTTTAGAACATTTTATTTTTTTAAACATTCAATAAAACTATAGTTTCTTAACTTCGATGATCTAAATTATTAGCAGTCTGATAGTAAAAATATAATTTCTGCTATCAGCCATTAACAAAAGTATTTGTTGTAAAAAAAAAAAAAAATTCACGTGTTCAGAGCTTTCGATTGGTCTTAAGAGTGAAGCTGAATGCAAAGATGAACACAATCTACCCTTCAGTCTTTGGGAATGCAGAGGTCAGATACTGACCATAACGAAGACTCGAGGGCAATGTACAAGGTTCTTATTGGCAGACAATTGGCTTTGAGTTAGCAGCTAGTAGCGCCAATTATGGGATATTAGTCCACTCATGCCTAGTTCATTACAGGAGCCCTTAATTTAAAGTATTCCGACCCTTTTAAAAGGTCTTATTGCAAAGGATATTAACCATATCATATAGGCTGTGATTACCCTGTGGTATGCACAGAAAATTAGTTTATAATATCACAGAATAATTTAAAATCCTGAAGGCTCTGATCCAATAGTAAATCAGAAATTTAAAGACAGATACAGATAAGTTTGTTGCTTCATAAAATAAATATTGATGTTATGTAGAACTCACTAAAGTAGCTGGTGATCACTAAGTACCATTAATACATTTGCTTGTGCACCATTTAAGCAAGTGTACCTTAAATTACATTCAGTTGTGTAGACAGACAGACAGAGACATATAGACAGATAGACAGATAGATAGATAGATAGATAGATAGACAGATAGACAGACAGATGGATAGATAATGCGTGTAGTAATGAGTGGAAAATGATATTAGATTTAAGCGAAATTTGGGCCCATTATATAAAAAATTAATGAAAAAGATTATCATGTAGCTTCAGTATGCATATAACACTTAATACGGCAACACACATAGGAATGATCATAAATTACTTTGTACTTTTACCTTTAGTGCTTTAATTGCAATAGCAAGCGGTAGTGTCTGACTGAGCACAGACGATAATGACTCTGAAGTCAGCATCTTAAGCTCAGTCACCTTTGGTCTCTGTGGTCAGTACCTGTGTTCAGCACTGAGGATTAAAGCCTTATGAACTGGAGCAGAGTTGTCAGGATCCACACTCACAGCCAGATTACAGGTTGTGATCCGTTAATAAGTTCATTCACTGCAGATCAAAATGAGATTTATTCATTACACCAGCCCCAGGCACAGCTACAGTCATTCCTTTCGATCTCACTTTGCCTTATTCTCTTATGATCTGCTCAGATCTACAGAATTATCACAAATGCTTTTTGATTTTAAGCACTTCATCTGATCAAACTGTCAGGTCTCTGCTCTCTCCTCTTCACTCAGAGTATTTCAGTAGGCCTGCATCTTTTCCCACATCTCCTCTCTTCTAACTACATCCTTTTGATCCCACTATTTGACTCCTCTAAACACCACGTCTGCTTGTTGTCTTTCTCCTCCTGCACTCGCTTGAGTTGTTGTGTTATTCTTGTCTTCCCCTCCTTACTCTCGTGTTTCTCATCCCCGCACTCTCTTCCTGCTAGCTGAGGCCACATCGTCCCAGACGGTTATCCCTTTTCCCTCTCTCTCTCTCTCTCTCTCCTTCCCTCCCGCACTCTTTCCCTTGTGATAAATGAGGCTGTCTGTTGGGTGCAGTTCATATTTACGAAGTAGGTGAGCGCACACTGTCAGTCTCCCTCACCCTCCACATCTCTATCCCTGTGCTAAACAGACACCCAGAGCCAAAGGTTAGGGCATAAGGGTGGACTGGGGAGGAGAAGAAAGGAGCAGTTGTGGATTGTAGATTTGGGGCTATATGAGAAGCACCAGTGCTGGGAGCCGCACAACATATAAAAAGATGGCAATTGTGTGTGCCGTGACGCTAATCGAAAATGAGAAGCTCCTCATTTCGAGTTTGACAGCACCGACCTTACTCGTCTTCTGTGCTAACCAACCTCCCCTAAGCAAAACTCACAGCATCTTTTCACTGTCTTTTGCGCGCCTGAGCTTTCAGGCAGTTAATACGTGCCAAGAAAGTACCATGACCAAAAAAAACACCTAAAATACACAGTTTCATCTACGCCTACATAAACCATCCCTCACGCACGGCTTGTGTTATTCGCAGGGAGTGAAAAGTGGTGATTTGACCTCTGTTGTAACCCTTTCATGAATGAGAGAAGTGGATTTGGGCTTGGCTGAGCCCAAAGGGACACAGACGCAGCCGCCCTAAAGCCCCCTGAAGACC
>NW_015659312.1:2678005-2685994 GCF_001515625.1 Sinocyclocheilus rhinocerous
ACTTTCCAGTGTATTTTTACTGGACTCCCAGCTACTGCAACATCGTCCCAGACGGTTATCCCTTTTCCCTCTCTCTCTCTCTCTCTCTCCTTCCCTCCCGCACTCTTTCCCTTGTGATAAATGAGGCTGTCTGTTGGGTGCAGTTCATATTTACGAAGTAGGTGAGCGCACACTGTCAGTCTCCCTCACCCTCCACATCTCTATCCCTGTGCTAAACAGACACCCAGAGCCAAAGGTTAGGGCATAAGGGTGGACTGGGGAGGAGAAGTAAGGAGGAGAAGAAAGGAGTAGTTGTGAATGGCAAATTTGGGCTGTGAGAAGCGCAAGTGCTAGGAGCCGCACAACAGATAAAAAGATGGCAATTGTGTGCACCGTGACGCTAATCGAAAATGAGAAGCTCCTCATTTCGAGTTTGACAGCACCGACCTTACTCGTCTTCTGTGCTAACCAACCTCCCCTAAGCAAAACTCACAGCATCTTTTCACTGTCTTTTGCGCGCCTGAGCTTTCAGGCAGTTAATACGTGCCAAGAAAGTACCATGACCAAAAAAAACACCTAAAATACACAGTTTCATCTACGCCTACATAAACCATCCCTCACGCACGGCTTGTGTTATTCGCAGGGAGTGAAAAGTGGTGATTTGACCTCTGTTGTAACCCTTTCATGAATGAGAGAAGTGGATTTGGGCTTGGCTGAGCCCAAAGGGACACAGACGCAGCCGCCCTAAAGCCCCCTGAAGACCCTGAAAGCCGGCAGCTCTTCCCACACACTGACCTTTGAGGCCAACAAGCGCCAAAACCACTGCAGCGAGACGACACTGTGACACCGGCACACCAAAGCCAACAATGTGTTCCTTCAGCAAATTGACAAGAGTATTGAGAGAAAATATGAAGAAAATTGGATTGCTGGAATTACATATAAAAAATTGGAGATAGGGGAAAATGTGCAAGAGGGCTCTTATTTAATTCAACATTGAAGTAATTCAATTTTAGAGTATTCTAGAGATGGTCGGTCAGAAAACTGACTGTAAAAAGGGTATTAGAGTTTCAGCACTGACCGCTGATGGAGCATTTTACAAAAGAACACAGGTCATATCACAGATCAAAGATCAAAATATGATCTGAGAAAACAAGTAAACACACTTGATAGCATAGTAGCTATGTAGTAAACTAAAGGCTGGAATACGCTACATGACTTCTACATAGATTTTTGCCCCGATTTGTCTGGAGTAGTGATGGGAAGTCCGGTTCTTTTCCGCGAACCGGTTCTTTCGGACAGTTCGTTTCAATGAACCGATTAAAAAAAAACGGTTCATCGGTTCTTTTACGCCCTAATGACGTCATTCGCGATGACGTAATGATATCAAGTCTATCGTCCCGGGCCAGGATGAAAATACACATTCAAATATATAAAGTCAGTAATCATAACTTCAGTCAGTTAAAACATAATCATGATCTGAAAAGTTTACAATTAAGTTTTGCAACCACGTAAAAAAAGTGAATAACTTAAGTAATTTGTGGATTAATGCTTACTGGAGACGCGAACCGTTTCAAACGATTCAGTCCGATTTAGTGAACTGGTTCAACCGGTTCACTAAGAAGAACCGGTTAAATCGAACGATTCGTTCACGAACCGGACATCACTAGTCTGGAGGTGTCAATGCTAGTTGGCGAAACTCAACGCATTCTGCAGATTTAGAGCAGTCGGAGTTCACAGAAAATAATTTTCAAAATTGTTTAGTGTATGATGGGCACCGACTCATTTTTCCCATGATTCCATCCAGTCAGAGCATATCCAACATGTTTGATATTTTGAGGCAATTTCAGAACACATACCGGTTTCATTTGTCATGTGTTTCCGCAACGAGGCACACGTTTTTTGTGTTCGAAACGACTTGAAAGTCGAGTGGTGTATGATCTTCAGTCGTTTAGTGTATGTTAAGTTTTTCTGTAACCATTTACAAAGTTGGCAAGTGTGTGATGCCTAGCATTTTAAAAACCTGTTCAGATTTAAAGCCGTGTAGTGTATTCCTCTACGGTTTATACAAACAGCATTCTTGCATTAAAAAACGCAAGACATAGTGCAACAAAAAGAAAGAACGCAGAGTCCTGTGATGCATTTTTAAGCCCTGGTTCGGGAAAGGCGGAAAAAGTCGCAAGAAGCGTCTTCTGCCGTACATCTATCAAATGAATACATATAAAATTATGTAAAAACAGCACAGTGCAACGAAATAAAAAAAAGCTTTGACACAGAGACAAGGGAGTAACACATGCAGAAATCCATGTTACGCATTGTTGTGCTTTTTCACTTGTTTGTGTGAAGTAACCCAGAAGGTTGTCTCACTGTGGGAAGAGTGAGAAGCACAGGAGAGACAGATGGCACCAAAGCACATCCTAATTCCCAAAAGCACACATTGACAGATATCCGTTTCCCCCTGGTGCCCCAAAGGAGGAACTGCTACCAAATTGAAACGTTTGTGTCAATTTATAAACATTTACATTCTTTATAGAGTGACTGTTATGTCTTGTAAAATACAGTAGTGTTTGTAGAGCATATATTCAAAAACTCAAAAGGTTTACCCATGTTATGTCTCCAATGGTCATTTCTGTCCGTACGCTGTAAAACAAGAAAATCATGGGAGGAAAAAAAAAAACTGTCATGTAATCCGTCTCAATTTTCAAAATCTATCAATTTTGTGCATGTGACTCACCTCCCTATCACCCGATCTTTAGGAGCCGTGTTTGTTCTGACAATTATTATTACTACAGCAACAGAGAGAATTAAAACACACTCCCTTCCATACATCTCCCTACAACCTCCTCTCAGACAAGAGGCTTGCTAAATGAAAAATGGACATGCTTTAAGAAGTATTGATTCCAGCTTTAAACAAAGGTAGACTCAATATTATTGAGCCCTAAATACATCTTTGTTATCTGTGTCAGTGCACCAGCAACGGTGCTGTCCTCGTAATCGCAGACATAAAAATAATAGGGCTATTCCCCCAACATTGACTGAAGCAGACCTGTTTGGGCCCTTTGACCAAGTGATCCATCTATTGGCTTTGAGCATCTGCACAGACTGCAACGATGCTTTGGTTGTCTGTGCACAAGCTGAGAAGGAAAGACAAAAAGACAATGCTTTAGACAAAATGGCCATGGTTTGCATACTGTATTTACTGTTTTAAGATAAGAAGAATACAGTTTCAGATGTATATATATATCAGGAATACTTGTGCTTCAAAGCATAAATGCAAATTTACTTTCATCTACACCACAATAATAATACAATTATCTTACTCTCAGAATACTTTGGCATTGAACATTGACATCAAATGGATCAACTACAATAAACTGTAAAATAACCAACCCATTACAGTATTTACTTGGTGACAATTCAACACACAATTCAACAGATTTACAGTGCCCTCCATAAAGCGTTAGGATAGCAAACACAAAATTGCTTTTTTGCTGTACACAAGGCATCTGAAAATATGATTTAAAAAAATGAATGAGGCAAAAGTACATAATTTCATATTAACACAAAATGGGTTTAATGGAACCCTAAAATCACTGCTACACTTAGCGTAAATGTGTTGTAAATGTAAAAATTCTGTAATTTTGCCTCATAGTCATCTTTTATTAATATTTGCAGATGTCTTTAGTACAGCAAAGAGAAATTTTGACCTCAAATTAGAGATGTTGCAGCCCTTGAATGCTTCCATCATAAAGCTCACAGATTAATATTAAAATAATAATAATAATCATAGAATATTATTAGGCCACAGCAGAAGTAGAACCAACAGTGTCTTTAAATGGTTAAATATGAACTTTAAATTAATTAACATTCAAGCTACACTGCTAACGACGCCTGTGCCTTAAATAGACACTTTAAAGCACAGTTTGTCTGGTGCTTTTTTGCCAAATTTATTGCCCATATTAACAACAATAAGTGTAAGGCATTAATTCTATTCGATATCTCCAATGGAGTTGAGCATGCAAAATAACTATAATGTTAAACCTTTAAGGACAGTCCAGAAAGGAAGACTATGCATCTGGATTCGGTTACTTTTAAAAATTAAACTGATTTCCAATTCATCAATGAACTCCCAATTCATTTTCCTAAATTAAACTGAGATTAGACAGAAGTAGTGCAGCTATCCATCTATCCTCATATGTGTTTTTCCATGTGTTGAGAAAGATGGTGCGGGCGAGTGAAGGTGCGGAGACACCGCGGGCAGCTGTACGGCCTCTCGCCCGTGTGTGTTAGTTTGTGTAACTTCAGGTGCTGGGGCATGAGAAAACTCATCCCACACTCCATACACTTGTAGGGTCTGTGGCCCGTGTGACTGCGCCTGTGCTTGCTCAAGTCGCCCGAGTTGTTGAAGCGGCGGTCGCAGTCAGAACAGGCGAAGGGTTTTTCCCCTGTGTGTCTCCTCATGTGTTTGGTCAAATCGCCGGATTGGGCGTAGCTGGAGCCGCACTGCTCACAACGGTACGGTTTCTCGCCGGTGTGCGTGCGCATGTGGTTTTTCAGGTGCGAGATGCGGACAAAACGTTTGCTGCAGACGTTGCACTGGTACGGCCGTTCGCCCATGTGAATGCGTAGGTGTTTCTTGAGCACGTCCTCCCGTGAAAACGTCTTCGTACATTCTCTGCACTGCAGCATTCGCTCAGAGTTGTGCGCTCTTTGGTGGACCTTCACGTATCTCAGAGTGGAGAACATTTTGCCACAGTCTGGGCATGAAAATGCTTTTTCCTTAGAGTGAACTTGTTGGTGGATTCGAAGTGTCGATCGGTGGCTGAATCTCATCCCGCATTGGGGGCAAGGGTACGGCCTTTCCCCCGTGTGGGTTCGCAGATGACATCTGAGGTGGGCCATCCTTGCAAACTCTTTACCACATTCGGGGCACTTGTATGGCCGGTTCCCTGTATGTATGACTTTGTGTTTCCGCAGACTCCCCGTATCATGAAACCTACGGCCGCAGTCTTCGCAGACGCATGGCTTCTCACCAGCATGAGTGCATTTGTGTATCGTCAGACACTGAGGCATAGAGCAGTTCTTGCCACAATCTCGGCACAAATAGCCACGGTCCGTGCAAATGGGTTCGTCGACAGCCACCTTGGGTTTCTTCTCGTCCTCATGGCAGCGATGTGGTCCGAGACCCCAGACTCCAGCAAAGCTTTTACCGCATTTAGCACAGCTAATTTGTCCATCTTTACACACCGTGGCTAAGCCATGGCATCTTCGGCAGTGGTTTTGCAGGTTACCGATGTAATCGAAGCTACGATCACACTGCGGGCAGGTGTAGCGCTTTCGGATGGGTTTGGGCATAGGGAGGTGGGTCCTGCGCATGTGGGTCTCCAGCTGCCTCGGAGAGAAGAACCGATAGTGGCACGACGAGCAGTTGAGCATCCTGGAGGATATTTTAGAGCAGTTGTAGACTTTGTGGTTTTTCACCCATGCCAGGTATTCACTTCGATGGCACCATTTGAGGTGTTTGTCCAAGTATTTAAAGTCAGTGAAAGTCACACTGCAATGGGGACAAGGAAAAATCAGGGAGGGGGAAGCTGCGGAGAGGAAAAGGGACAGAAAAATATAATGTTAACTGATAAAGAAACAGTCTTGTGCAGTCAAATGTCAAGTCAAATTATCGCGCAAACCTCCTCTAAAACCAGCCAAGAAGGCTGCCTGACCAGGCTGGGACACCAACTAACACTGGTTTATGATTTATGATATGGTCATGAAGGTTAATATAGCGCATGTGACAGTATTAGCGGGTTGCAAACATGCAGATGTAAACAGAAGTGTCGTGTTGACTTAAGTAAAACACAAAATGTTCTTACCGGAAATACTAAACCTTTAGTTAATCTGCTGCATTTAGGCGGCAATGTATATTCGATTGGACTGCAGACTGTG
The DNA here is from genome assembly GCF_001515625.1 of Sinocyclocheilus rhinocerous. Taxonomy (NCBI): domain Eukaryota; kingdom Metazoa; phylum Chordata; class Actinopteri; order Cypriniformes; family Cyprinidae; genus Sinocyclocheilus; species Sinocyclocheilus rhinocerous. The sequence continues at coordinate 2,683,922 of NW_015659312.1, forward strand.
TTGATTGTCCAGTGGACTGTCACAGCCCTCAGTGTACAGCATCCTACAACTCAAACAGGCGTCTTACACATACACCGCTAAAATCACACCAACACGTCTAATTATACTAGTGAAAATTTAGCGGACCTAGCGTAATTAGAACTGACTCTGTCTTTCAGGTGTGAAATACGTTAAATCGATGCTGGTTATAAATATTATGTAAAGCCAGCAACGACAACTCGTTTCAAAATAAGATCAACGCTGAGGCAATTTTTCAAAATAAAAGTGACTGAACCTTTTTTTTTTTCCTTTTTAGTGGACATATTCAAAACTTCCCAATAAAATAATTTTAAACTTAATAAAATCACGTAACTTATATATAATATGTTTTGACAACTTTCACACCGTTTCTTAGCATCTATATAATATATAATACAGCTAAATTCATCGAACACAAAAAAACAGATCTGTGCAGTTACTGTTTTTGGTTACACACAGCAGTAAGTAATTTTATTCTCAGACAAATTTTTAGAAGTAAGTAAGTGTTAAGTCAGGTACAAAAACAAAGACAACACAACCAACCAACCCTGGTAACCATTAATGGATGATATTTTATTATGGACAAACCGCATCAAAGGCATGTGCATAAACCACAGTAAAAACTGTAAAAGCATTGATTTTTCAAAATAAAAGTGACTGAACCTTTTTTTTTTTTCCTTTTTAGTGGACATATTCAAAACTTCCCAATAAAATAATTTTAAACTTAAAGGGGTCATATGATGCTGCTAAAAAGAACATTATTTTGTGTATTTGGTGTAATGACATTTGGGCGGCGTTATGTAAATCTTCCCACATAGTGAGGTAGATATGTGGGGGCGTGTTCGAACGAGCCGTTTTAGGTAGGTGTGGCTGACTCTTAACTTTTATAAAGAATATCTCTTTGGATTTGAGACTTTAGTCTTTGCAACTTTACAGATCTTCTTTATGCACCAAGAGCTTGTAACACTCCAAAGAGAAAGGAAAAAATGAAATCGCATCATATGACCCCTTTAATAAAATCACGTAACTTATATATAATATGTTTTGACAACTTTCACACCGTTTCTTAGCATCTATATAATATATAATACAGCTAAATTCATCGAACACAAAAAAACAGATCTGTGCAATTACTGTTTTTGGTTACACACAGCAGTAAGTAATTTTATTCTCAGACTAATTTTTAGAAGTAAGTAAGTGTTAAGTCAGGTACAAAAACAAAGACAACACAACCAACCAACCCTGGTAACCATTAATGGATGATATTTTATTATGGACAAACCGCATCAAAGGCATGTGCATAAACCACAGTAAAAACTGTAAAAGCATTTGAAAACGTCTGAACAGAACACAAAGCTTTCTTTACCATATTCGAAACCAAATCTGTTTTGGTTTTGCGCATAATTTATATCACAATAAGTTTTCCTGGTTTAACCTAACAAATTAACCAACTGTTAGCTTAAAATTGCTTTCTCTGGAGTGGAATCCGAGATAAACATATGGCTTCTCATGGTTTATGGTTTCTATTATTTACATTAAATAATCATAATGTCAAATGAACACTTTTCAAAATATCTTATAATTCACCATGACATTAATTCAAAAAAAAAAAAGTACTTTCTACATCAACATACATAAATACCAGTCAAAACAAAACGAAAACAAAAAACATCAAAAAAGCAAAACAACAGAAACTCCATATAAATGGCAATACTGTAACAAACTATAGTGTTTTCAGTGTTTCCTTCTCTTAATTTCATTACCTTATAGTGTCTCACCAGGAGCATCCTATATTTTAATGTTTACATTTCCATTGCACGTTTTGTTCAACAGATCTCATATATCTGGCTAAACATGACCCATCACTGAAATAAAAATTCTGCAGCAACCCAGCTTGGGTAATAAATTTCACTGATCAATGGAAGCAAAATATTAGTACACTGTTGATACATGCTGTAAGTTTTCCTACAAAAATTTAAGTAATATGAAATATTCAACGGTTGTTGAAACTAAAGTAGTGTAAGGAGGGAGACCAAAAAAAAAAAAAAAAAGAAG
>NW_015659312.1:2686007-2739855 GCF_001515625.1 Sinocyclocheilus rhinocerous
AAAAAAAAAAAAAAAAAGTAGTATCCTTCATTTACTACACAATGTGAAAAAAATTAGGTTTCTGGGCCCTTATTAATAATAAGCTTATTCCTTCATATATGTATATATACACACAACTGCAGCACTAAATATTAATGGCCTAAACTCAAATTCAATCCTAAATTGAATACAAAAAGAGTGAGGATTCTGTCACACAGTTATATTAATGTCTGGTCAAGGCAAAGTTAGTAAAGGCATGTCATTAATGCAAACAAAAAGGACGTGTGACCATAAGCTGTCGATTGACAGTCTGAAATGCATCTTCAGTCTGAATGAATATGTATAAAAATAAGCCAATGGCTCACCATGAAACAGACCTATTGACTAGACTATATTCAAATCTGCTATATTACAGGAAGCATCGACCAATCACAGCCATGACAAAATACCAGTAACAAAAGCATTACAACTACATTTTTTACAACATCTGTGCCCGTTTTTTGCAGACAATCAAAGATTTGCACATTCAAGTGGACATGTTGCACCGTCTCTTGGTTTGGATGGCAGTTCAGATTGTCACACAAGGATATAAAGCACATTGGTTCAGCTGCAAAGACAACTTTTTCACTGGTCGATATGTCATGCTGAAGTCGTCAGCTTGTCCAGCTGATTTCAGTAGTGTATATGGGACAAAAGGTTACAGCAACAAAGCATGGAGATACTAGTAGTGCATTGCATAAAGGTTGCTGCCTTAAGTCAATATGGAGATTTTTAGGAGTGATAAACAAGTAAACAACATCTAATAATTAATTACAGTATATGTACAATTTCTCTGTTTCATATGATTTACCTTTTTCGTCTCCTGTAATAAATACATCCCTTTTGAAACCCTCAACAGAGCAAACCAAAATGAAAATTGTCATCATTTACTCACCCTTCATATTGTTCAAAACCAGCGTAATGCAAAATAAAATATTTTGAAAAATGTTTCTGTGCTTTTTCGTCCATACAATGAAAGTCAATGGGGTCCAAAATTGTTTGGTTAAAAAGTCTGTGGGGTCCAATGTTGTTTGGTTTTGGACCCCACAGACTTTCATTGCATGGACAAAAACAGTTCTTCAAAAAAATCGTCTTGTGTGTTGCGCAGAAGAAAGTCATACATGTTTGGAACGACATGAGGGTGTGTAAATGATCACAATTTTAATTTTTTCAGTGGACTATCCCCTTTAACATCTCTGCAACTTCCTTTTTCCTTCCTGTTCTCTCTCATTAAAACTCTCTTGATTGTTTTTTCCTTTTCAGTCACTTTTTCCTACTCAATTCCATATGTTCTCTTCACATAGCCATGGTGGTTAGATGCTGATGGCCCATCAAGCCTTTTCGGCCACCCCCGGCGCCGGGATGTGTTCCTGCTCCTCCGTGTCCACAGTACTCCTGCAAATTCTGCCGTAAAGTGACGAGCGCCGAACCCAAGCAAGCCCGGTTGGGAGCAAGGATGCCTCCTGGCAGCTGTATGAGCACAGTGGCCACCCCTGCCATCCCGTCGTCTGTGGGCTCCAGAGTGATTGGCCCAACTTTGAAGGAGGAGTATGAAAATCCCATGAGCTGGGATAGGAAGGGGTCGGAGCGGCAGAAATGCTGGTAGCTGCCGTGTGAGGACGGATGATGGTGGTGGTGATGCGAGGTCGGGTTGGCCGTAGAGCTCGGTGCGTAGTGGTGAGCATTCAGGTAGTGCAGGGGAAGGTGCTGCCCGTTGTTGCCTCCGCTCAGAGCGAGATGGTGGTGGTGGTGGTGGTGAGTGACAGTGCCTGTGCCGGGGTCATGTTTGTAGGACAGAGCCCCGGGTCGTCCCCTCTGACCCATCACCATGCCACCAAGCTTGCCTGTCCGGACGTGGGCCAGGGACACGGTGCTGCCCCCTCCGGCCGAGGGTAAGTAAACCAGCTGCGGCTCCTCAGGCTCTAGGTAGACGGTGAGCTTAGCGAATGGGCGAGAGGCCATCTTGGTCATCTCTTGAATGTGGCGTCGCTGCTCACGGCGGAAGTCTAAGAACTGCTTGACTTTCCAGAGCAGCACACAGATGGACAGGAAGAGGAAGAAGCAGGAGAAGAAGACGGAGAAAAAGACAAAGAGGTCAATGTGGGCCTGGTCCTGTCGTAGAAAGAGGAGGCCTTGGGACTCTCCGTTATGGGTATCCGTGCCCACACTATGCAGGGCAATATAGAAGCGGCTGGACTTGAGAGAGTGCACTTCGTGCGGAAAGGTGATGACCACACGGTCCCGTACGCCGCGTACAATCAACACCGTCTGTGGCTTCCATACGGTGATGTAGGTTATGAGACCTTCAGTTCGTTCTTCCCGTATCTCACGTTCTGTCCCATGCGACTTTGTGGACAGTAGCGTGCCAAGTAATGCTGATGAGGAGTTCGCAAACACCTTCATGGGTGACGGTGGGGCGAGAGGAACCTCCTTTTCTCCCCGCGAAGTGGTCGCAGAGGTGGTCTCGTCCTCGATCTTGATGGTATGCACACCGGTCTGGCGGTCTACCTCCACAATGAAGGTGTCATGTGAGTTGGACACATAGACCTCAACCTCTCCAAACGTAACGTCGATGGTGACGCGGATATCCACGTTAGTAAACTTGGGCTGGGCCGAAAAGAACACTGTGCGGCCCCTGAGCAGATTGCGGATGTTAGGCTCATGGAAGCAGTTGACCTGTGATGTGGGGTCGAAGCAGCATTCATTGTCCACATTGAACTGCCGATAGCATTGCCGCCCATTAACTGGATTGCCATTGAATGAATCTTTGCACTTTGCACACTGCAAGAAGCACAATTGGGATTATTTCATACAAGGTCTTATTTGTGAAACAGAGTAAAATGTCATTGGTTGTATCGAACTGGCCATTACCTGTTGTCTGTAACACTCTTTACGGTCATTCTGTGGGCTGCTCAGACAGGATGAAGTTTCAGTGTTGTTCTGGCAGGGACAGCTAGTGCCATCATGTTCATTACAGGTGTCTGCATGGCCATTACACTGACATCTACAAACAAGCAACAGGAAAGAATGGAAAGACTGATGTCAGTTTAACTGGATCTTTCTACACCTGGGGACATTTTCTTATCTCTAACTTACTTGTAAAGCCAACTGCTATTTTTTCCAATTCTCTGTAAATACGTGCTAACTTTTGGCAGTCAGGTTAAATAAAATATAGCATACTACCTCAGAACAATAAAAGTATGACAAACATCTAATGAAATATCAGAGCACAATTATAGTCAATGCTACTTTTCTGATGCACTCACTTCTCACACTTCCCTTGCAGCAGGAAGTAGCCACTGAGGCAGCTCTCGCACTTATCCCCCACACTGTTGTTCTGACAGCTCACACACATAGCATTGTCCTCAGTAGGGCCCTCTGTAGCCCATTGTTCGATCTGAGAAGCAAAAGTATACAATGAATGACTCAGGCCCTGCAACAAAGAAAAGACCATTTCCAAAAAATTGCTTACACTCTCACGGTCCAGAGGATAGTCTTTTGGATTTTCCATTGCCCTCCGATGCTCCTCTTTGTACAGACATATGTCACTGTTTCCTCTGCAGAATTCACGACAGGGGCGACACATCCCACCTCCCACAGCTGAGCCCACAAACAAGGGCTTACACTTTTCACAGTGCTGACCCTAAAAAATAAGGAAGAGATAGAGGTGACCTATAGTTTTATAATAACACAAACATGGTATTACTCCCGTCATGCCTGTCTTCTTTTGAAGAAAATACTTTTCTGCAAGGACACATTAAATCATTAAATTGATTACAGTAAAGACTTTTATAATGTTACAAAAGATCTCTTTTTCAAATTAATGCTGTTAGAACTCTTTTCATCAAAGAATCCTTAAAAATTATCACGGTTTCCAAAAAATATTAGCAGCACCACTTTTCAACTGTGATAATAATAAGAAATGTTGCTTGAGCACCAAATTGCATATTAGAATGATTTCTGACAGATCATGAGACACTGAAGACTGGAATGTCTCAGTACCTTTGTGTTATTCTTGCACTCTAGACAGGTGTCCAGCTGAGAGATGCTTTTACAGTTACTGTGTTTATTACAGCGGCACTGTGAGGAGCAGTTCTCTCCAACAAACCCAAAGTGACACTGACAGACTCCTGGGGACACACAGGTCCCATTAACACAGCCTTGAGCGCACACTGGCTCACACTGACCCGTCACACTGAAAAAGAGAGCGAGAGGAGAAAAACTACTTAGCCTTGGGGAGGTCAGTGATATTGTTTGAGAATGAAAGCTGTTAAATATACCTGCTGAGTACGTAGCCCTGTCTGCAGGTGCAGTGGTAGCCTTCAGGCAGATCATGGCAGTCCTGAGTGACGTTACAGTGGTGGTGTCCATTGGCACACTCGTCCTCCTCTGGGCAGTGCAGGAAGGACCAGCTACTGTTCCACTGTGGGCACAAAGCTACACTCACACCTGCAGAGTAGAAAGACAGTTACGTTTTAATCCCATTAAAAAAAACATAAAAGATAAATGTGTGTGAAATGTGTGGGGCCTAACAGCTCAGAAGTTGTCTTATCTGTATGTTGGATCAAAATAATAGAGTACAAAAGTCGTGTTCTGGAAGTAAAAAATCCCATTCATTTTTTTTGCAACTTTTCAATCAATTCCCATTCAATTGATTTCTGAACAATAACTTGCAAACTGGTAAAAACAGACCTACTATGAGCTACAAGGTTGTTAATCGATGACTCATGCTTGTTGAAGCAGAGTTCTTGGTAAAAATAAATAAATAAATACATTAGCCACGATTCTGCAAGAAATTAGAAATATTATATAAACTTTACAATTACATAAAATATTATTTAAATATATGGGATTTTGCAATAAACGTAAAATGTACTGTTTTTAATTGGATTGTCGTTCGCAATGGGGTTGTGTACTGTTGCATTCTATAAATCTATCCAAGATGCTTGATTCTTATTGGACAATCATGGCAATGTGCACTCAAATAATTTTGTATATTGTATATTTTGTGTTAATAGCAACACACTAGTACTAATTTGTCTCTCATTTCACTCTGCAGTCTCTGTCCCTGTCATTTCTGCAATAATGAATAACTGATTGTACCCAAATGAAACCATCCAACAATTAGCCTTCTAAAAAGTTCCACTATTCATTACTTAATCATGAACATTTTTACATGATTCACTAGCTTAATCTGCAGAAAGATATAAAGACATGTACCATTCAGTCCTCCCTGAATACAGTGTCCTGCCCCATTTCCACCACGGACAGCACACCAGCCACACTGTGGCCTGGAAATGCACAGGGAGCACTGAGAGAGCTGGAAACACTGGGGAAAGCAGGAATCTTCATCCGCAAGCAAACGGCCACACTGACCCGCCTCACAGCGCAATGGAACAAAGGAGGGGCTCATACACTGGAGAAAAAAGAGGACAGGTGACAAGGTTACTGGTCGGACTTCTTTTAGAAAGTTTTCAAGTTGGAACAAACGTTATGAAAATGTTACCTGCTGCAGTGCCATGCTCCATACACAGCGCTGCCAACCTCCATCAGAGCCACGGGAGCTTAAACACTGGCTGCAGGTTTTGATTTCATGGCAGGGTTCAGGGCAAGGCATTGGTGGAGAGGACTCCACTTGCATGGGAGACACGTTAAGCAAGGCATAGCTGAAACACGTCCAGTCGTAAGTTGGGTTCACACTCAGGATACGCCTGGTCTCACCTTGACGTTTAAACCAAGAGTCAAAACATTAACACAAGCTGTTTTTGCTGGCCTTCATATAAAGAGATGTTTAAATTGGCAAAACTTTTGTGTTCTCCAAGAAACTCTGCATTGGCTCTAGGATTTGTTTCTTTGGGGAAGGCAACATTTCTGCAAGAGAATGCAAAAATGGTGATGGAAATGATATGAGGTGGGAGGAAAACCTATATTTCAACATTTTTTCAAGCGAACACAAAGTTTCTCAGGGAGCGTAATACTTTTGCAAGAGAATGCTAAAGTTGAGAACAAATACAAAAGCTTTGAAATATAATTTTTCCTCCCATCTCATATTTTTTCCTTCAGCATGTCCCCTTAGGGGCTCCGCAGAATCATGCACATTGTGTGGACACTCTCACCTGTGCGTTTGAACTGGCGTGTCCACATGCATTTCCCAGAAGCTGTGCATTTGGGGCAGTCAGAAGCCTCACAGCTGGTCTCAGTGCAGTTACTAGAGAGGAAGATCTCTCTCTGGTTTATCCTGCAGTCATGCTCCGATGTGCAACTTACTGAGCTGCTGATACATGCTCCCTCAGGACAGTTTGTGCACCACTTACACTGCAGAGCAGGCTGAAAGACGGAGAGAATTTCAGGTCATTTTTTAATTACAAGATCGGCTTTAACTAAGAAGTTTTAAACCTTTCCTACTGATCTTATTGATCTTAGAAAGTTTGGCAATATGTGCACTACTGTTCAAAAGTTTGGGGTCAACTTTTTTAAAGATTTTTTTTTTTTAAAGAAATTATTTATTTATTTATTTTTCAACAAGCACACATTAAAAGTAGGGATGCACCGATACCACTTTTTCCAGTACTCGCCCGATACCGATACTTTTAAAAGTAATCAAAAATCACAGTAAAAATCATGTTGCACTGAAAACTGGAGTAATGGCTGCTGACATTACATGTTTGCCATCACAGAAATAAAAAAATTATTTTAAAATACATTAAAATAGAAAATAGTTATTTAAACTGTTATAACACTTCACTATATTCCTGTTTTTGCTGTATTTTCTGATCAAATAAATGCAGCCTTGGTGAGCATAAAAGACTTTAACAAAAATTTCAGAAATATCTTACGGACCACAGACTTTTGAACAATCCTGTACACAATATGATTTGTTTTCACTAGACATAAAAAGCCTAGTCAAATCTGTTTATTAGATTCTGTTTGGCTATGTAGTGCATTTACTCAGCATATTAGCTCTGTCTTAAAATACTGCACAAATAGAGTACTTTGGATTGTGATGTGATTATCGTACCTGCATAGGGCTGGAAAATGTTTTAGGATGGCGGGCCAGACATTCGCTGCAGGTCTTGAGTCGGCGGCACTGATCAGGGGAACGAGGAGTAGGAGAACAGGTAGACTGTCCAATCGCACAACCCAATCTGTTAAAAAGAGAAGAAGAGATATTGTCATTTAGAAAAAAACTTTCTGGTACCCATAGTAGCCTACTGTGAATAAAGATTATACTAGTTCCTGTAGTACCTTTCTGCAGTGTCTGATGAAGCACAGGTACCTCTGCACCACACACAGCTACCAGTGCTGCTGTTACAGGCCTCGGGGGTGGGCAGCAGGATGCAGGGGTCACTGGGCAAGGAAAGAGTCAAAAGTCGCCCCAGCGTCACTCCGTTAAAACCTCCAGACAGGAACAGGCGACCACCCCACCCAGTCATAGCCAAGGAAACTGAACGGTTTACAGGTTCACCCACCGAGGACACTAGAGAAATGGTACAAGAAAAGGCCCACACCATTCTGTCAGTAAGCACAGACTAGTGTTACCAAGTGCATAATTAATATACTGTATCCAGATATGTGTAACTGTTACCTGGCTGTATCCATGTGTTACAGCTGATCTGATAGAGAGAAACTGTGTTGCTGTAATCCTCTTCCCCTGTCCTGCCTCCAACAATTACCATGGTGTCCTTCACTAAAGCCGCCGCATGGAAGAAACGAGAGAGAGGCTGGAGAAAGAGATGATTAGTGTCATCTACCTGCCAAATTGCTTGTATATTCATCATTTTGACCACCATTTGTTTTTACAGTTACCTTGTTTCCCTGAGAGGGCACCAGTAAAGACCAAGTAAGATTGGGGTAATAAAGACTGTAAAGTTCTCCTGAAGGTTCTACAGCTTCAACGTGGAAACGGTAACCACCAAACACGTACACAGCATCAGTCTGTTCATGATAAACTGCTGAGTGGCCATAAAGACCTGAAAAGGTAAAAGAAAAAGAACTGAATCAGGAGTGTTACATTTGCCTATTATCAGTGAAGAAAGTGAAGAATTCAGGATAGAAATATACCATTGAATAGTATTCAGAATCAGAAAGAGATTTATTGCCAGGTATGTTTACACATACGAGGAATTTGTTTTGGTGACAGAATGACAGTGACAAGACACATATAATAAAAATAGAATAGCATAAAATAAGTAAATAGGAAATAAAAATAATAATATACCACAAATATTACAAAAAAAATACACAATATACAAAATAGATAATAGATGGCATTTGTGTGTACAGGTATATTATGTACAAATGCAAGGAAATGTAAATAAGAAGTATGGTGTGTTAAATAAATAAGTGTATAAATAGTGTTGTGTATTACACGTTTTATTGCCAAGTTAACTGTTCATGAGCTGGATTGCCTGAGGAAAGAAACTGTTCTTATGTTATCTCTTAAGTTAACCCATTAGAGAAATTTTAAACATTTGTAAAGATTTTAAAATCTTACTAGCTACACTATCATTCAAAAGTTTGAGGTCAGTAAGATTTTTTTTGTGTGTGTGTTTTTGGAAGAAGTCTCTTATGTTCGCAGAGGTTGCATTAAGTTGATCAAAAATACTGTGAAAAACAATAACAATTGTGAAATATCATTACAATTGTCCAAGCAGAATTTTCAGCAACCATTACTCCAGTCTTCAGTGTCACATAATCCTTCAGAAATCATTCTAATATGCTGATTTGCTGCTCAAAAAACTTTGTTTTATTAATGTTGACAACAGAGATTGTGATTTTGTTTTATTTTTTAGGATTCTTTGATGAATAGGAATTATTTATTTGACAGAAATCTTTAGTAACATTAAATGTCTCTACTGTCACTTGATTAATTTAATACATCCTTGCTAAATAAAAGTGTTAATTAACTGTAGTGTATACTACAATGTGGTACTATACATTTGTTCATAAAGCCTAAAGAAAACCTGTTTTATTGTAAATAATTTCAATAAATTATTTCTTCTTGATGTGTACAGGAATTTAGCTTAAACATTAAGTGAACAAAAAAGGCAATTAAATAGTTAAGTGCAATTTTTTCTAAGACAATCAATTGTCAGACAAAATTTCCCAACTGTGCTAGTCAGAACAGAACAGAAATTTCCCAACTGCGCTAAGTACAGAAAAAGTGCAGTGTTCCATCTCTACCTGTAGGGGGTGTTCCAGTGTGTGGAGCTATAGTCCAGTTCCCAGACTGAGGACTAAACTCCAGCAAATGATGATTAAAGCCATTCTCTGGTGAGTAACCTCCAATCAGCAGCACAGATGAGCCTCTTCGCACAGTTAGAGTGTGTCCAGCCACAGGGGGAAGCACTGAGCTCTAAACACAGTTGTCAGTTAACACTCTTAACACAGTTGAAGAGGAGCACAAGAGCACTGTGAGGATATTCAACACGTAGTACCTTATACTGCTTCCACACCAGACTGCTGAGGTTCAGACACCATGTGTCATTTGCAACACCTTTCTTTGTGACCCCACCAACCACAAACATTAAACTGTGAGTGGCTGCTTGGGAGCCAGAAAATGGGTCATGATTATACACCAGAGCAGAAGCATGATGGTATCGGGACAGGGGCATTGAATTATCCTCTACTGAACTGGTCAACATTTGAGTCCAGCGACGATCGGCCACGGAATACCTAGACCAATATATATAAATATTTCTTATAAAAATTTGTGTAACAAAACATTTACTTCAAGTAAAATGTGCAAGAATATACCTGTAAACATTTCCCAGGATGCCCTCTGAGAGTGAGAGGCCTCCATACATCCAAAGAGTGCCCTGTGGCCCAGACACCAGAGAGTGACCCATCCTCTGGAGGAACCTGTGTGCCTTATTCTGTGGGAGGAAATGAAACCGAAAACTGAGAGATTTTGCAAGAACAGAGACTTTTTTTTCTATAGTCTTAAAGGAAAAAGTTAATCTAACCACAGACAGCTGAGTGTCAAGCAGTGTTTCCCAAACCAAGCTGTCCGAGTCTGAGATAGAAGAACAGTCTGATCCAGCCCAGCCTTCTATACACACACACAGGCCAAGGGTCTGTAAACATATATACAAACATGTAAGATGAGAACTGTGGGACATACCTAAAATGCATTTTAGTTTGCTTCTTATGCTCTTAAACAATTTAACTGGCTGCAATAAGAATGTCACACACCATGTTGCAAATGCCTCTGCCTTCCTCTGCTCCACAATTCCCTGGGCAGACAGGACGGTCACATTGTGGACCACCAAAACCATGGGGACATTCACAGAGCCCATTTACGCACTGAGCTCCTGCCTGGCACTCGAGTGAGATGGCTGTACCCTCTCCAGAACTTCCATTTCCACATCGCTTCACCCAGAATGAGGCATTAAAACCCTGAGCACGTCCTGAGGTAACATTTGCCTCAAAATACACAGATACCACCCCTAGAGGAGAAGAAATCACATAATTTATAATGACAGTATATAAAACTATGTTGGCACGTTGAAAGTCATAGCTAACTTTGCTTCGTGTGTGATGAAAAACAAAATTATTCAGTCCTTAGTTTTGTCAAGTACCTGATGTAGCCTCAACAGTAACTGGCTCCATTCTCGTTGTGCCGCAAAATGCTCCAATAAGGTTGTGGTCAGAGTGCACAACACCGTTGCTGAGGAATCGTGGCAAGCCATCAAATACATAAACATATGAGTTCTGTTGGATAAAGAAATGCAAACATTTCTGGTCACAATATTGCTGGTAACTAAATTGTATATGCTATTCTGACAGTAACTAACAGATTAATGATGTGGAATAATCTACTCACTGTGCACTGTGTATGTGAATCTGGGTGCCAGGTCAGGGCCACGGGTGGGCATGACTGCCCTGGCATGCATGGTGCCAAATCCTGGGACACAGAGAGGACCCACAGGCAATGAGAGAGCCCACCATGGCCACCGACTGCTCCATGCCACCCCAGAGAGGAGGAGAGGGAAAGGGGTACAGAAGAGGAAGAGGAAAGCAGAACAGAGCGACCTTGACACTGCCTGAAACAGGTGCCATTGTTCCTGGGAGAGAAATGTGAATTTCAATGTTACATATTGTATAAAAGATTAGGCCTAAAATCCCAAATCAATGGGGACCGGCAACTATTTGGTTACCAACATTCTTCAAAATATCTTCTTTTGTGTTCCACAGAAGAAAGAAAGTCAGATAGGTTTGGTGCAACATGAGGAAGCGCAAATGATGACAATTTTCATTTTTGGGTGAACTTTCCCTTTAACTTTGAGATCAAACAATAATCAGCAGATCCCTAATGAAAACCCCTCGTTTACATCATATTTTCATCTGCCCTCAAATTTGTAGATACCTCCCTCACCAAATAAACAGAGCTCATTCTCAGACTTACCTGGGGTCTCCATAGTATCCGGGCAGGCAAGACTCACAGTGTGGGCCTTGGGTGTGGTGGGTACAGTAGCACTGGGCGGTCTGGTTATGGCAGAATCCTTGTAGAGCATCACCATGGCCATTACACTGACAGGGAATGCAGCCTTCACCCCCTGCCAAAGCAGAGCCAAAACTACCAGGCTTGCAGTGCTCGCAGTGCGGCCCTGTTGTCCAGTCTGAGAAGGGAAAGAAAAATATAGCTTAGTGCTAAAAAGATGGAGAAATAAGGGAAAACACACAGGTAAGATCTTTACCCTGGCACTGGTCACAGATCCCTGGAGCCGTAATACAAGTGCTGTGAAAGTTACATCCACAATCCACATCACACTCTACTCCGCTCAGCACCAGAGTGGCTGGATCAGAGGTCCAACCCAAAGAGCACTCGCACTCAAACCGAGGACTCCCGCTGCACCGGCCCTGGCGGCACTCGTTATAACATCTTAAGAGAGAGCATGAACATTATTATAGGTTACAAGGATGTACTATGATTATTCCTGAGCTGTAATAACTTCTGGAGGTTCTAAAGAAACACATCCACCCCTGCAATTAGTGTAACAGAAAATCTCACGTCTGGTTGCAGTGGTGAACTCCATCTCCTTGGAAGCCCCTCTCACAGTGACACTCGTAGGAGGTTGGGGTGTTGACGCAGGTAGCAGAGGGATGGCAGGTATGCAAGCCCAAGCGACACTCCTCCACATCCGGACAGGATGGGTAGGACCAAACGGCGTCTCCGTCTCCTTCCATCCCTTCCAGAAGCTCCAGCTCCAACTCCATCTCCATCTCAAGCTCCATCAACCGAGGGGGCGATAAAGTTTGAGGCTCAGGGCTGATGGACGAAGGAAGAGATGTAAATCAAATAATTATCAAATGACACATTCATTTAGCCACTAGGTATAAAATGTTTCAATCTTACCTGCTGGCTTTCACTTCAGCTACAGCCATGCTGCAGTTAACAGCCAAGGGGTCATCCATTCCACCCCAGTCACCTCTCAAACACCTGTGAAAAACCAGAGGGGCAGGAAGTAATATAATAATGAAAACATTGTGATCAGAAGTCGTTTTCACCGAAGTTGATGGTTGTTTGGTGTATTCACAGACACGTTCCTATCCTACCTGCCGATAGTGGGGTTGTTGTAGTCTCCACACCAGCCACACTGAAACGTCTGCAGACACTCTGAACAGGTTGCAAGAGCAGCGCACTGCTTACACTGAGGGACAGAGTGAACACTGGAGAGAGAAGATCAGAGAGGAAAAATTCTAATTTTCAAAAGCAATGACAAGCTATGCAGTATAATACAGAAAGCACTAATGAAGGAAAAGCAATTAAGAAAGAAAATTATTATTACTATTATACTGTAATTTATTATTATAAATAAATTACAGACAATTAATTCTGACAATTGGTGTTATAATAACAATAATAATATTAATAATAAATAATTATTATAATTATATTCATATTGACTGGGTTCCAAAAGAACAACATTGTAAATGTAAAACAATGACACTAAAGTTCATGTCCATTGTTTGTTCATTTTGTGATGGTTTAAATTTTTTAAAGAGGTCTCTCAGCCCGACTTAAATTATTTTCAATTATTCAGCCAGTCATTTACAGTTTAAACCACACAAAGGAATCCCGTAAAATTCTGTCATCATTTACTCCCCCTCATGTCGTTCCTAACCGGTTTGACTTGCTTTCTTCTGTGGAACTTGAAAGATGATATGTTGGTAACCAAATCGTTTCAGTTCCCATTTACTTCCATTAAATGAACAAAAAAAAATAATACAATTAAGTTAATGGGAAGCTAAAGGGTTTGGTTACCAACATTCTTCAGAATATCTTTTTTATGTTCCATAGAAGAAAGAATGTCATACAGGTTTGGAATTACACGAGACTGAGTAAATAATTTTTATTTTTGGGTAAACTATCTAGTCTTTTTGTTTTGTTTTGTTTTGTTTTCCTGGACATCTAAGCAGAAGCAAATATGAGATGTTAAAAGTGAGATGTTCAAACTGCAAATGCAATAGGAAAAAAGTATGCTTTTTTGGCCAAATCATGGCCTTACACCAGACAATTCAGCTTTTCTTTATATTTTATTCTTCAGTTGAGCAGTGTATCCAGTTTTAATTATTAAACACTATAAGTGTCTAGTGTATGTGAACTACATAGTGGATTTCATTAGCTTTTATCAGACAAACGACCTAAAATCCTAGCAAAAGCTGCACTAACCTACCTGTCATACCAGTCCCTGCACTCTCCATAGGGAAACTTTGTGAGGTACGCAGCAAAGTAGAAACAGGACTGAGCTGATTCACACCATGCACACTGACTGGAGTTAGACAAACATTCTCCACACGTCAACCTCCTGTTAGAGAAAGAGGATGGTAAATGAAAAAAGAACCAAAGTTGATATCTTTTTGAAGTCTTTCAGCCTATCAAATATTACATACACCAAATAATTCATAGGCAAATTTATCACTTCAAACTCACTGGTTGCAAACTTTAGGACACCCTCCTGGTTCCCGGATAGACCCCTCCAATCTCCCACGGCGACTGCACAGATAATCTCCCTTCTTGCTGGAGTTGATCTGCCACTCACAGTAGGGGTCCTACAAACATTCAGACATGAGAGAAACTCCACTGCAGCCTCACAGAACATGAAAGTTGGTAAACAGACTGCATGCTGCTCTGGATCAAAACACTCATGGCAGTCTTTCAGACATGTTGATGTGGATGCAGTACCTGAGTGCAAGCGGCACAGTCTCTATACTCCTCACACAGTGTGCAATGCTGAGGGTTGAGCAGTAGGTGGCGCTCTTCTCCCTGCGAGTCTATGCAGGGCTGCTGATTGATGTCAGAGCGCAGAAAACACAGGTTCATGGTGGTACACCAGCCACACGACTGATCAGACAGACAGGCCGAACATGAGCGGTACTCTGAACACGAATTGGAGCGGAAGGGTTCCAGGAACAGGAAAGAAATCTCCTAGAAAACAATGAAAAAGAGCAATGAACAGCATTATATGATAATACCTAAATATTATAGCGCACTTAGAAAGTTTATAGAGCTGGAACTAAGGCTAACATCAACAATAAAATAATTAGTCAGGTTGCAATCACTTTGCTCATTGTATAATTTTTATCTTTTGTATAATTCATTATATATATATTTTTTTATATATAATAATTTTTTTATTTTCATAAAATATTTTTAATAAAAATATAAAATTAAATGACTTAATTAAACAACGATTACTACAGTTCTGCTGCTTTCAAACTGTTTCAAAGGTTTTTCTGAAATCACTTAATTATGAGAATTATGAAATTTCCCTAGTTGGAGCCATAAAATTTTATAAAAATACAAAACAAATCATGCCTAATGAATAAAGGCACAATATGAATAAGAGTCTCCTTTTAAGTTGCTTTGTTAGGTAATAAATACTTACGCTGCCGCCAGGTAAAGCTGTGCGGTTCCAGGTAAGAGCCATCTCACTAGTCTGTCCTGATGCGGAGTTATTAAGGTAGCCCTCCGCCTGGATCAGGTACCAGTTTCCTCGTGTAAGATTCTGGAACAGACGGGAACCATCCGGCCGAGATAGCATACGGATCTCCTTCTCCTCCTGAGCGGACCACCTTCCCAGCACATCCGTCTGCATGGAAGAAAGGTTTAGAAGAGACTTAGCAAGTTACATGCCTCAAGACACTTCACACCATGACTTTCTTGTCTAAAACAGGAAACCTGATTTTTTGATATCGCATACCAGTTGAAGGGAGTTGGGTCCAGAAGCCATCTGAGCAGTAAAGTGGAGCTTCTGAATTCGAGCCCACATGGCAACAGTTTCCTGAGGTGGCGCTGCAGGAGTGGCGCCCCATAAGGGATGAATGAAACCCCGAAACTGCAGTGTCACATCCATCTCTGTAGAGGGATTGAGGATGATGGAGGTACTGCGCAGGATAGATACCTATGAAGAAGAGTGCATGAGTGTAAGAGAGAAAGAGAGCAGAGGCAGGGTGGGGTGCTCAGAGGAAGGGTTTACAGTAACAAATATTTTACAGAAGTAAAACAAAATCTGGATGTAGAAATTAAAGATTGAAAACGTATTACCAGGGTTATTATAGTAGTTTTAAACTAAAACCATAAAATAAACTTTTGTTACTTGACATAAAATTTGATTTATCTGGAAAAAACTTTATTTCAGCTAACTAACTTGATGTACTAAAATATCTAAAACTGAAATCAATTAATAAAAACTATATACACATAGTAGAAACTAATAAAAATGACAAAAACAACAATACTACTAAACCTTCAGATAAAATTATAATGAAAACAAAATATAAAAACAAGAACTAATTCAAAATTTTAATACAAACTACAATAGCGTCTCGATGATACTAAAATAATACTGATTATTGTAAGTGAAGTCACAAGAAGAGGGTGTAAACATACAGAAACAAATTTTATTTATGGAGTAAAATGAATGATGCCTAGAGCAGGTACACAGAAGAGAGGAAGTGTCTGCAGAATAGAAGGTCATGAGAGCTCAGGATTGAACTTGTCGTACCTTGTCAGGCTGTGACTGATTGCGTGGATGCTGGAAGGTGAGCAGGTGCAGTCCCGGGACATAGTTCTCGGTGCGACAGGAGGGGAGGGAGGTGAGGAAACGCGTGCGCTCCCCCCACCAGCCGTACGCCCCAGAGATCTGGTCCACGCGGCATGCACTGCGCTCTGCCAGGGGTCAAAGTGCACAATATTTACTCATGATATGCCAAAGGATTACACACACACTCAGGTCACTTGACATTAAAGGGCACATAGCAGAGATATTAACACAGCATGACTGCTAAAAGTCATCTACAAACACAAGGCACTCAGTAACACGTTATTTCACCGACTGTAAAAGTGTCTAGAAATAAAGAATTACTGAGCAGTGTGTGGTCACATATCTAAGTCGTTTTAACTATCATGTTACAGTCTGCTCTCTCCTCTCTCTTTACCTGAAACAGGCAAGCAGGACTCATTCTGCACACACCAGCCGAATACCCCAGAAACTCGTGGCAGAGAGTTTGGCACCCCACTGAACACCAGACACGACTGGCAGTCCGACAAAAAACGAGCCAGGCCCAGACATCCCGTGCTGCCACACTGTACACACACAAATCAGATGATGGACGGAGGGACACAAGTGAAAAAGAGAGCTAGCATCAGAGAGGCATTAGTGATCAAGAGCGAGCAAAATGCAAATGAAGGAGACTGGGGAAGATTTACCGGGTTGGTGGGCTGGTACTCCCGGCAGCGACCCTCACACCAACTGCACTCTGGATTCTTGAGGCACAAGCTTTCATCTGGAGCTTCAGCGCATACTGTGTCCTGTTAGAAAAACACACACACATACACAGTATGATTTTTAATACTTTTATTCAGAAAGGACGATTGATTAAAAGTGACAGTAAAACCATAATGTTACAAAAGATTCCTGTTTCAAATAAATGCTGTTCTTTAGAACTTTCTATTCATCAAAGAATCCTGAAAAAAATGCATAATGGTTTCCACAAAAATATTAAGCAGTTTTCAACATTGATGATAAAAGTTTGAGCACCAAATCAGCATATTAGAATGATTTCTGAAGAAACATGTAATACTGAAGACTGGAGTAATGGCTGCTGAAAATTTAGCTTTTCCGTGACAAGACTAAATTACATTTTAAAATAGAAAACAGTTATTTTAAACTGTAATAATATCTCACAATATTACTGTTTGTATTTTTGATGAAATAAATACATCCTTGGTGAGCATAAGAGACTTGTTTCAAAAACAAAACAAAAAAACTTGTGTGGAAAAAGCATTATCTAAAGTTATTACCCTGTCTCCTGGGTCACTGCTTACAAACAGCGGTACTTTATACGCCACAAGGTCACCACGGGCAACCCCACAGTAACCGCCAGCAACTAGCAGCACTCGTCCCTCCATGACAGCAGCAACATGGGAATATCGGCCCCTCACTGACCCACCTCCTATAAGAGCACAGAAAAAATTTCAGAGAACAAATAATATGCACAAATAATTTAAAAAGCTCCACATCCACTACTGAGGGCTACTGTAACTTTACATGTACATATATAATATTTATGTCTTGTGGCTACACTTTTGAAGCACTGTATATTTTAACTGACGTCATTCACTTCCACTGTAATTGCCTCATTTCAACCCTGAATTTTTTTTTAAGAAAGGTAGGTCGAAAAAATTGAGCTAAACTTGGAACATTCCTGTAGATCCTGGTAATGATGTAAATAACTGATTGAAAAAGCACAGAAACAATAAAATGCTGTAGTACAGTTAGAAGAGTTAGAAGAATCCCTCAGTGAAATGCACAATATTCTAGAGGGCTGAACTGAAGCATCATTATAGAATAATACCAACTTTGAGAAAAATGTCTTGCAAACCAAACGTAATGCCAAAAATCCTGACAGGCACTATGAGAGGTACCAAACCTATGTCAGCTTTTTACAACATTTACAAAAATAAATAAATACATTTTCTGAGGGCAGTTTTACTTCTCATCAATTCATCTGTTTAAAAGCTGCATGCCAGCAAATCTGCATCAGACACAAGGGAATTTACACAACAAATGACCTCTCAAGAGTAGGTCATAAGCCCCAGTCAGACTGAAGCATCTTGAACATGAGTTCTTACAGGCTCTCCTGTTACTCGTGCAACAAATCCTCTGGGAATCATGGGTCATCAATTGCATACATCATTAAACTTCATCTCCTCTCTAAACACATCAAACAGATTCACTCTGTCTCTGACCATTAAATATACACTTACGCTGACTGAGGTTCTCTCCAACAGACACCCACTGATGGCAACCAAGATGATAGAAAAAGATCTCCTCATCATAGCACTTCTCTTCCATGTAGTGGATATGAACATTCCCTCCTAACAGAAAAACAGATCTCCATTAATTAATATCGCTATAGAAGTTTTCACATTAAATTCACTCAATGAAACTGCAGACACAATGAGGTTGGCTGTTGTTCTGCTATTATGTCAATGCGATTGCTACTTACCGTACACCACCATGTAGTTGCCGATGATGGTGGCAGAGTGGAATGCTCTCTCCCTTGGGCCACTGGCAGGAAAACGTGAACGGAAGGATGTCCAAAACCGTTTCTCAACATGGAAAGCATCAGTTGAATTCACACGCACACTGAACCTGGTTGAGACAGGATAAAAAATGTAAACGTCAAAAAAAAAAAAAAAGCCAGACCAATGAACACTGTCAGATTCCAAGTAGCAGATTACAATCTTAAATTTATTCATGTGATTTTTCCTTATAAACTACACTACAGGAACACATTTCCAACTTAACTTCTGCATATGTTTTAAGACCATTCAATGTAATTTTAAACAGCATTTCCAGCTGTCAGTCAAGTCAAATTTATCTGTATAGTGCTTTTCACAATACACACTGTTTTTCAAAGCAGTTTTACAGAAAATCATGATGTTAATGTTTATAATATCTTCCTGCCTTACAGTCGTATTTAGCAGATTAGAGCTGGGCTATAATACAGTTTTGCGATGATACAAGCAATCAAGCAGTTGAGATATGCTATATAGTATATACATAGAGCTCTACATGAGTATACTGTATGTATACAAATAAAAGTGCAATAAAAATTCAAATTAATGTGGACATTCTCATTTATCAAACTTTTTATAAAGAGCTGGGATATAACGGTTTACATTTTACAGTGATATAAACAAACACGTAGCGACTATTTACTATATATTCAGCTTACACAACACACAAGTGTACAATACCTAGCTGTGGTAGGTCTGTGTCCTCCGTATACCAGCAGTGTTTTGGAAGGGGCATGGTAGACCATGCTGTGCCCTGCAGTAGCAGGTGGTTTTCCGCCTGTAGGCTGAACTGCTTCCCACACTCCATCCCACAACCGGAACCGGTACAGTGATGAGGAGAACATGTCCTCCTCTGTCCTTCCTGAAAAGACAGGTCAATCAATTATTCATTTTAGGGGACAGAGGCCAGGAAAGGAAAGAAGAGATGAAGATGCTGATGATCTTTGCATGTGTTTTTAACAAAATGACAATAATGGTCAAGTTGGTCTTTTTATATCCTCCACTAAAAAAATAATACAATTTACTCACCCCCAAAAACATACAGATAGTTGTCTACTATTGCTGCTGCATGATTTGCCAGCCTTGGTGCCCCTGGAGCGTTTGATTGGCCTAGCTGCTGCCAGTCATCTTGCTGTGCACGGTACACCCAGACATCACTGGCCAATGAGTGGTTGGCAAGCTCACCGCCATAGATGACCATGTTGCCTTGCCATTCTACTGCTGTGTGGGAATGTCGAGGAGCCTGATACAAAGATATTATTATTTAGAGGATCATTAAAATGAAAACATATCATTATAAATGCATAAGACAAAAAAAAGAGAAGAAGAATCTTACTGGACTGTATAAATATGATCTCCGTTCCCAATTATTGGTCGAAAAATTGTAAACAACAAGGTCCTCCAGTGCTCTATTCAGATCAAACCCTGTAAATAAAGACCAAGGGTTGAAATAAATCACTCCACAAGTGTACATTAAAGCTGAGGCTTTAAAATTGAAAGGAGTAGTAGTAGTTATTTATTGTTATTGCCATGTCAGCATCTAAGGCTATCTTCATGGCAAAAACTGAGCTGGAATAATACAAGAGTAACATAAACACAAAATAAAAACCAAACAAACACAAAAATACAGCAGTTAAAATTATACAAGATTCTGTAAATTAACATATGATTAAAAAAAAATCTAAAATCTTTTCTGGTAAAATCTTACGAAATAAGTCTAAAATTGAGAGGAAAATTTGCTTTTTACAAAGTGTATTTTTTAAAGTTAATACCCATAAATAAGATATTAATTCAGTAATGTTTTTTTTTTTACATTTACAAAATGTATATTGCTATTCCATTTTGCTTTTGCTTTTCTAAGGTGGAAAAACTGTATATTGTTTGTACATAAAAATGTTTTGTGTCTGTATAAACAAAATAACAAAATGTTAATATTTTACAGATAATATTCGAGCAAACTTATTTAGCAGATTGATAGATTGATAATATAAAATACAATTCTTTAATTTCTTTGTCCTTATAATATACAGTATTAAGCTTAATATTTTTATCACACCGTATAAATGGGTTTTTATACATGAAAACATGTCAAATAGCTGCTCACATTCCAGATCATGATAAATAATTAATGATCAGTCAGTGATGGGAAAGGTTAACTGAAAAACCTCTATCTTACCTCCGAACATGTACATTGCTCCAGTGGAAGCCAGGTAAACCCCAGCAGAGGCGGTGCGAGGGACTGCTTTAACATCACCTGGGCTCACCTCCCACCACTGCCCTGCGCCACTGTTGTCCCGGAGACCCAGCTGACAGTTCTGTCCCACAAAGCCAGGGCTGCAGATACAATGCTCACCCCTCTGTGATCAAAAGAGGGAGTCAATAAGTGACATTAAAACAACAAAACAACTTTTTGTACCTAATTTATGCATGATGAAGAGCAACCCTTTTTGCCTACCTTATCACAATGACCATGGCCATGTTGTGTGCAGACCTGGGAGCAGAGAGAGGTACTGCAGTCCATTCCTCCCCACCCTTGATGACACTGACAGCGGGCAGTAGCTACGTCACAGCGCCCGTGACCACCGCAGTCCCCAGGGCAAACTGAAAACGTGTAGGTGGCATTGAAGCCCAACAGGTTGTAGTTGGCGTCGCTGAAGAGATGGAGCAACATCTAGCAAATACCACAACAGAAGATGAACAAGTTATAATGACTGTGGGGAAAATAGGGACAGACTGTGAGCAAAAAGTCTATTAGTCGAGCTCTGACATAGTTTCTTATAACTCATAGTCTTATTAAAACGGACACATGCTGAGAGAAATGGAAAAACCTAAGAATTTCCTATCTTCACAATTTAATTGAATTTAGAGCATTAAAGAAAGGGAGTGCATTTTGATTCCTTAAAAATAAGGCTCATAGGCTGAGCTGAACATATGGTATAAACTGATACTTTTTGCCTTACCTTACCAGACTTGGCCTCAATTGGTTGTGGTAGAGTGGTGCCACTTAAACTTGCCAGTAGGGGGCTCTGGTAGGAATCACCATCATAGACAAACAGATAGTCATAGGTGCACTCGGTCTCCATAAACGTGAAGTTAAGCACAATGCGATGGTTTCTGCTGGGAGCTGAGGGAATACAGAAGAGTTCTCATTACAACCAGAAAAAAAACATACAAATGCTTGTCTCATTATCACCTTAAAGAGGTAGACATTTGTAATAAATATTCAAATTGAGAGAAGGGTCACGGTCACTCAGCTACTGATATTGGTATTAGTAATAATTACTAATCAAGCCATCATTACTAATATCATGAGTCTGCAGAAGATATCATTCAGCTCTCGCGTTATTAAAGCAGCAAATACTGAAATACCAAATACTGATTTGTCTAAAGAATTAAAGAGATAGTTCACCCAAACATGAAAACTCTGACATCATTTACCAAACAGCTGACAGTAGCCACTGACTTCCATAGTATGGGGGAAAAAAATACTATAGAAAGTCAATGGCTACAGTCAATTGTAAAAATGAAGCATGTCTGGATAAATTATTCACAATAAGATCAATAATATTAATTTTTAAAAAAAGATACTCTCGTTTCATGTCGGCTTGGAATTACAAGCAAAACAGTCATTCATTTAAATCCTACTATATGCTAATGAAGCGTCTTTCATTCATCAGCCCTTTGTTTTTGTAGTTTCTGACACCTACCCTTGATAAGCCACTCGCAGTTCCCATTCACAGAGTAGTTTCCCGGTCCATCTGTGACATATGCTGGGACACCCCGCAAAATCTGTCTTTGGCCCTTACAGTCTCCTGCCCAGGTAGCAGGTATCAGAACCATCAAGACAGGCAGCAGGACAGTCGGGATGTGAGAAGTCATCCTGTCCTCCACCCACATAGGGTAAATTGAGAAAAAGATGGAGAAACTACTGGAGGGTGGTTGGACTTGCTCACAGTATGGAGACCTAAAGAGAAAAAGAAAAAAACAATAATTGTGGAATTATCCACAAATAACACAAACAAAGAAAGCATATACATTCACCCTATAATACATAAAAAAAATTGTTTGACTGTATTTATGTTATTGCCTTTGTTTTATTTGTGGTGTCATCCTCCCTGACATGCATTCAGCACAGTTTAATGTTTTATAAGTTAATGCTCTCATTTTACAGATATCCAGGTAAACTAACAGAATGTTTAGATTTTTTTCAATGAGTTTTCTAAAACATTTAGATATATTTATATAAACGTGAATTAATCAATTGTCATCTACAGGTTTCATCTTAGTACTTTGTCATAATATTGAGAGTTTTAGAAAGATGGTGAGAACTCATTATTAATAAAAACTAATTGTTTACCTGGATATCTGTAAAATGTGTTGCAGAAAGTTCAGAGTAATAACAACAATAACAGTAGACAAACACAAATGCTTTGTAAAAAAAAACAGTTTTTGATGACAAAGCAAATGGAACCTCATTCTAAAAAGCCTACTGTATCATACTTGATACATTCATTTCTAAAACCTCTAAATTATCAACATGATCAAAAGTTTGCTGTAAAACTTGTTGTGCACAACCTTCTATATGCTTTTCGTTAATAATGTTTATTTATACATTTCTCAATCATCACTGTATTGCATCGCATTATATGTTTTGACCCCCAGAATTAAAACAACAGAGTTTTGATCATAAAACTAAATGAAGCCTTTAAATATAATCTTACTAAGACATATTGGGAGATACAGAGTGACAAATTATATTTGTATGTATTTTAAGCAAGTAGTCTGCTATAATGTTATAAAAAATTTCTCTGATTTACAGGTCTCAGAATTTAATTCTATTTTTGGCCATATAAATAACAACATCTACACCCAATTGCATATTTTTGCTCAGTTTGAGCCTCTGAATAAAACTGATGTTTCTCCTCCTCGAAAAAAGTATAAGCTCCATATTCTCACTATATCATGCAATATGAGCCAGAAAAGCATGATGTATCAAATATGATACAAGACATGAAAAACTTGAAAATATTTTTTTTATGGATTTTGTCTAAAGGTTAAATAAATTTCCATTTAAAAAAAGAAAACAAGAGTAGATGAATAGATTATTTAATGTTAGGCTTTACAAGGTTAAACAGAATAAGATTGTTTTTTATAAATAATTTGTATTATCTATCATTAATGTTATTGTTTTATGTTTATATTTTGTCTTGTCACTGACACGGAGTACAAACTGTAATTTCGTTGCCCTGTACAATGACAAAACTTTCTTATCTAACCTTATCTTGTCAAAAAGACAACATCTGATGCAAAAGGCATGGTTGCAAAAACCCTTGTGAAAAATACTCGTCTTTGAAAAACTGCAATATAACCAACGCTGCTAAGTAGCACAAATCCTGTGAATAAAAACAACACTTTCAACACCCAAATTCTTGAACTATTTCACACACACACACACACACACACACACACACACACACAAAACCCTTGTGAAAAATACTCGTCTTTGAAAAACTGCAATATAACCAACGCTGCTAAGTAGCACAAATCCTGTGAAGAAAAACATCACTTTCAACACCCAAATTCTTGAACTATTTCACACACACACACACACACACACACAAAGTTACACAACATAAGAGCTAAAAGGGACATTTGTCTTTTTAAACTAGTATGTCCAGAGGTTTAGCTGACACAAGCATCACTGTAACAGCAATGCCTAGCTAACGGTTTACTTTACTGTTAGCTGTTCTGTCATCATATTTAACCGACTGTGGTCCCTTGTTAAACTACATAATTACAATAATTCATATAGCAGTGTGCATCTGTCCATTGTCAGTTCAGCATTTACTGACTCGTATCAATCAAAGAGACATTTAAAACTGAGAACTGAGCCTTGGCTTTAGCTGAACAGGCTAACCGACTAGCCATGTCTATCCCACTAACGTTAACTGTCGGAAAAAGCAAACCGTCTCCACTCATTTACTCACCAATTCCCGAGTCTTGGTCTCCATGTTTCTAAAGCATAGAGGTTTTCGTAACTTACATCCTGTATCAGGTATAATAATAAAAAGACGCGTTAAGCAACGCCCCAGTATCGCTGCTGCTATTGTTGTGCTGCGGCTGCTGAGCCCAGCGGCGGTTTAAAGCTCGAGACCACCGCGGAAGATGATGTGTGAGTGCGCTGCTGGAATCAAAGGCCTCGAGCTCCGCTCACAGGATGCCTTTATTTACAAAACATCTCTAGATGTTATCAAGAATAACGTGCGCGTCCTCTCTGTTACAACGTCTTGCTAAATCCAAGCAATAACTGTTACAACATCAGCCTTGTGCGTTTGTTCCCTGATATCCAAGACGCGTCTTGAATCGTGCAGGGCATTTGAGTTTGTTAACTGGGGATGTGTGTGTGTGCTTCCAGATGGTTGTCTTCTTCTTCTTCTTCTTCTTTTTGTTCAATGGCCGTTCACTCCTTAGGAATATTACCGCCACCTACTGTATATCTTGCGCACATGGGTGATGGATCTGTACTGAAGGGGGGAAAAATTTAAAAATAAATTTTGTCATGCCCACCCACCCCAGAGGATCAGAGCCCAAGCTTCAGCTGGCGCTGCGTGTTCAGCTCCTCCAGCTTCCACACTGTGCCCCCCACACACAAAACAATAGTAACACCAGCAAGCTTGGTATAGACATTAAGGCGAGTTATGGAATGATTTAACAGGCTAAAAATAGACAAATAAAGAATATTTAATAAAATTATTTAAAAAAAATTCAAGGTGTATAACAGGTCATGTTTCATTTTACAGAATTAAATACATTTCACTCCCAATTTATTTATTTATACTTACTTTTATTTATGCTTATTACAACATTTTATTAAGTAAAAACACATACAAATAAATAAATAGTTGAATAATTCATTATTTATTTATGCTTAAATTTCATTTAATTATATATTATTTAATTTATTTATTAAAGTAAATTAAATTACTCCATAGACAACGTGTTGCTTGCAAAATAAATAAATAAATAAATAATTTACTTGAAAACTGTCATTGCACAATTATAATCAAATTTATTTATTTATTTACTGTTGTTTGCCCGATTTAATGATTTATATATTTATGCACGAACATGTGTATTTATTTATTTATTATTATTATTTATTTCAGGTTTAGTCCTCCATATCTTCCATATCCTGCATGCCCAAATAAAACTGTTTTATTTAAGACATTTTTTAGATAACCGTGCTTTAAAAAAGGTCCCTTTTAAGTCAACCTGCCTCTGAGGGTCAGCTGTGGAGATATGGCAAAACAGGTCTGGACGAAAAGGCAGACAAACTTGTTTGACTGTTTGCACTTTTATTTTATTTTCTGGTATCTATCCCGCCCACTTTCACATACGCGGAAGTTGCCAGGAATAAGACGAAAACAGGTAGATCTTCTCGTCCTTAACAAATCGCTTCCTTCCTAAACAACAAGTTGAACTTTTTAAACGCAGGAGGACCGATGTTTTAAACAGCTTTGCGATTTTTAAACGTATTTTAATCCCTACCGAGAAAATATTCTTTAGTGAAAGTGAAAGTACAAGCTAACGACATGGCAGACCACAGTGACGAGGATATCACAGACAGGCCATCTCTTCTAGAGTCAGACTTGACGTGTCCTGTGTGCAAAGACATTTTTAGGGAACCCGTGTTGCTCTCGTGTAGCCACAGTTTCTGCCAGGAATGCCTGCAGGGCAGCTGGAAGAACCAGTCGAAACAGCAGTGCCCGCTGTGCAGAAAATGCTGCGACGGAGAGACACCGATTCCTAACCGCGCATTAAAAAACACCTGCGTAACCTATAAAAAGGAGAGGAACTGGAGAGGGCAAGGTACTGGTGTAGATGAGGTCATCTGTGGCTTGCACCAGCGGCCCTTCCAGCTCTTCTGCATTAAAGACGAGGAACCCGTGTGCGTCGACTGCGTGACTCTTCATCCAGGACACGAGCTGGTGCCCATAGAGCAAGGAGTGCCTTTCTGCAAGGTGAGCAGAGCTCATTGCTTTTTCCACATTGTGGTATAAAAAACAACCCACTTCGTGTTACAGCTACTGAAATGAATACTGACTTTTTTATGGAAATACTTCTAACGTGCAATGCTTTATAGGATGAGCTTAACATGAAAATCAAAATACTGGAAAGTAAGCAGGACTCCTTCAAAAGGATGAAAAAAAGATATAAAGACACAATCTCCTTTATTGAGGTAAGCAGTCTCCAAAAACGTTTTTGAAAGCCAAACACATCAATGCAGTGAAATCCTAATAATTTTGAACTAATGCTTGTTCCACTTCTCCGTATTGTTACAGAGCCAGACTAAGGATGCAGAGAATCAAATCAAAGAGGAGTTTGAAAGACTCCATCAGGTCCTACGTGATGAGGAGACATCTAGAATAAATGCTTTGTATAGAGAAGAAAATGAGAAGAAGCAAATGCTGAATGAGAAGATTGATATCATCAGCCACGATATCACAGCTCTTGCTGAATTGATTCAGTCGGTAAAGAGAGAAATGGGAGCGGAGGATTTGACATTTCTTCAGGTACGATTTTTTTTTTAATAACTTTTGTATGTGTTAATAATTAAACATACTCTGTTTACCAGTTGTAAACAGGATCACTTATGCATCCATACTTTTTAACAGATCTGACTTAAGTGTTATTTTCAATATGTAGATTACAGGCAGAAACCTCTAGAGTCTAGACTAATCGCTGGTGGGTCAATGACAAAAAAAGTGTCTATAATAAAAAAAAAAATTTTTAAAAAAGAGAAAAAAAATCTAGTTTTAAACGCATGTACCAAGCTCTTAGAAGTGTATTTTAAGAAACCATTTTAAAGGGGTCATATGATGCGATTTC
Source organism: Sinocyclocheilus rhinocerous (assembly GCF_001515625.1). Lineage (NCBI taxonomy): Eukaryota > Metazoa > Chordata > Actinopteri > Cypriniformes > Cyprinidae > Sinocyclocheilus > Sinocyclocheilus rhinocerous. Next base: position 2,713,504 of record NW_015659312.1, read on the forward strand.
AAGTTTTCCTTTCTCTTTGGAGTGTTTTTAAATTCACTGACTCTAAAAATGTCAGGTCATTCTGTCTTGTCCAAATCCTTTCAAAATTAATGTCATGTCATTGTTTATTCCCCACGCCTTACCAAACAAACAAACAAAAAATATCAGAATATTCCAGTCATTGTATGTATGAATTGCATTTTTAATGGCCAATGCATAAAAATCTATCTTCAATCTAGATTTAAAAATGGCAAGTGTAGAAGAGGACTTGACATGAAATCTCGTCATTGACCCTTTACATTTATACTGGCAGGTTTTCTCACGCTTTAACATAACTGATAACGAAATCAGACATGTCCCACATTCAGCTCTTGTGAATCAACTTTTCTTCTTCCATAGAATTTCCAGAGGCTAAAAAGACGGTATGTGCCTTTTTATTTTATCAAGTGTTTCTTAGGTCTGCTTTGCTATGAATTGCTTGCTTAATACCACTATAGATTAGTCATATTTAAAATATATATTAAAGTACACATGAAATAAAAATTCACCCCATCTAGATTCTAAATTCATGTTATAGATCCTAAAGGGATAGTTCACCCAAAAATGAAAATTACTGAAAGTGATTAATGAAAATGTCCTGCTCATGCTTGTCCATATCATGGTAGTGAATAGCGACCAGCTTCAAACTTGATCACAGAATTATCCCTGATTACTTAAGTACTCTTGAAATTTACAGTACAATAGGGTTTGGTTAAAAACAAACCAAAATGTAATTTATAATTTATCAAAATCCTGACCTTGGCTGTTGGTCTGTTGTGCTCGACTGCACATTCATGACATTTGCTCAGGGAAAGCACACAAGCGTGCCATTTTGAGAAATAGGTTTAATAATAACATGACACAAAACACAATGCCTAGATAAACCCAAAGAAGTATCCATGTACATTTGTTCACAAAGAAGTCACTTTCAAAGCAAGCAACTTTCTGCTGGTCAACATGGCAAATTTGCATGACCAACTTGAAACCGTTGCAAAATCTGAGTGGGGAAATCCTTTGCCCTCATGCAGAAATTCCAGTAGCGTAGATTCCTATTGAAACTGGATTTCACCCATGAAAAATTCGGCAAACAACAGTAAATGTGACCGCACCTTTAATGTGAACAGTTTATCCGTGCATGTGGGTTGTTGTTTTTTTTACCTCATAATGTTTTCTTAAAATGGCATAACTGGACCTTACGGTGAAAATGACAGACTTCTCTATGAATGCAGAACTTCTCCAAAAGCTCATGTTCATCCATCTGTACTTTTGAACGCAACACCCACGTCTGAAAATCCAAACAACTGATGCATCGAACCAAGTCCCCATCCTGCATATTTTTATTTTTCAATAAATTGTTTCGGATGTATGTAGCAATAGGGGAGACTAGATCTGTCAATACTTCTGTTTTGTTGTGACTGTAATTTAGCTGTGTGTAAGAGGTTGAACGTAAGGTAAAGATGATCTCTTGATGTCTGTCACAGAACCCAGTGGACTGGTGAGGAACCAAAGAAGATTCAAGGAGCTCTCATCAACATGGCCTTGCATGTAGGCGCTTTGGGTTACAAAGTCTGGGAAAAGATGCTGTCTCATGTCACATGTTGTGAGTGCACTTTTCACCTCGTCTAAAATGTGTGTAAGATTAACTTTGTGAGTCACTGTAACATTGTTTTGTCTGCAGTGCCTGTAATCCTGGATCCCAACACGGTCTCGCCCTGGCTCTCCATATCTCCTGATTTTTCCAGTGTGCAACAGAGTTTGGAAAGACAGACCTTCCCAGACAACCCTGAGAGGTTTGATCCCTGTGTTTTTGTCCTTGGCTCAGAGGGTTTCTCCTCAGGGCGCCACCGTTGGGAGGTCCGTGTGGCTGACCACCCCAAATGGATCTTGGGTGTATGCAAGGAGTCAGTGGTTCGGAAGAGGAAGTTCACTGTAACAACAACAGCCGGAGTGTGGACCATCGGTCTGAGTAAAGGAGTCTACAGTGCACTGACCACTCCACGCACTGAGCTGAATCTAGAGAGAAGGCCTGAAACCATCAGGGTAAAGGTCAATATGGAGAAGGGAGAGGTGTCCTTCTGGGATACAGGCAACAACAAGCACCTATGTACATATAATGATAAGTTCACTGGAAAGCTGTTCCCCATCTTTGGCCCAGGGCTCCAGAGTACACCCATCACTATCTTGCCTGCTAAAGTCAGTGCACTGACCACTCCACGCACTGAGCTAAATCTAGAGAGAAGGCCTGAAACCATCAGGGTAAAGGTCAATATGGAAAAGGGAGAGGTGTCCTTCTGGGATACAGGCAACAACAAGCACCTATGTACATATAATGATAAGTTCACTGGAAAGCTGTTCCCCATCTTTGGCCCAGGGCTCCAGAGTACACCCATCACTATCTTGCCTGCTAAAGTGACCATACACAAACAATAAGTAAATATGCTTTGTTTCTTTAACATCTAAGCCTGATGAGACTGAAGAGTCTAAAACCTTCACTAAAGTTGCTACTTAGTTTGAACAGAATTCAAGGAACATTTCGATTCAGTAGAAGTTAATCTCAGTCAACAGCATTTCAAACAGGACGTCAACCATGACACTGTAATGCCATAAACCCTTAAACAAGTGTAATTTAAACTGTTACAGATCAAAAAAGTTTTAAAAGAAGAATGAGTGAGACTGAAGAGTCTAAAACCTTCACTAAAGTTGCTACTTAGTTTGAACAGAATTCAAGGAACATTTCGGATTCAGTAGAAGTTAATCTCAGTCAACAGCATTTCAAACAGGACGTCAACCATGACACTGTAATGCCATAAACCCTTAAACAAGTGTAATTTAAACTGTTACAGATCAAAAAAGTTTTAAAAGAAGAATGAATGTAAGTGCTTTCATTTCAAGTGCAGCACCATAACCGTGATCCTTTATTTTTGCTTCTTCTTTTTTTTTTAAGAAAACAAGGGACAAATTGAAATATTTTTTTCTGGTAATTAACGTCATGCCACAAATGCTGTTGTTTGTGAATAACTTGTACTGGACATGGAAAATTCCTTTAAATGAGAATGGGAAAGAAAGAAATGGAAATTCAAAGGAGGTGAACGGCATATTCTGATATATTATACTAAAACATATGTCATGATTCATGTTTTTTTTTTTTTTCATATTATGTTTGTGTGATTTGCTATGTCAGGGTGAAGGTATTTTTTTCCTTGTCCTCCACAATGTAAATGGCTTTACTGCTGCTAAAACACTATTGATCGTTCAGTAGAGAATGTCTTTTATATCAATCCACTTAAAATCTTATACTTAACCATACTATTGTTGAATGATAGGGGTCAACATAAGAGTTGGACCAGAACAACTCAATTTCAGCCATTATCTTTTTTGTTTAAAGACAATTGTTTTCCATTTTTATTTGCCATTTAATTGTGGCAGGTATGTTTAATTACAATTATACAGTACAGCTTTTGATATTAGCGGGGGTGATAGTTTAATGAAACATTTAATGAAATAATAACAATAAAAATTACTTATCAGACTGAATGTGTTTTTTTTTTTCTGTCTCCAGCAGCATTTCAGTTTAATGTCTTCCAGTCAAAAAAGGAACACTACATTGGTTAATAATAGAAACATCTCTGATTTCACCAGTCTCATTAAGATTAGCTAAGACTGATGTCCAAATTATTGTGAAAGTGCATGTTTTGAATAAATAGTTGGAAGTGTTAAAAGTATGCCAGTATTGCAGTAAACACAACCTTTTCAACCACAAAACAGACTCATGTGGGATTTTCAAAACTAAAAGGTACTTTTGCATGTTGGCTTTAATTAACAGAGTTTATCATTAGACCCTAATGCATTTTGTAATAATCTGACAGCTGGACAGTTGCAAAAACAGCTGCTATGTTAAAACTCTGTCTAAAGAACTAGTCCGACCAACTAGCAGTTATCCAAGTGATAATCAGTTTTACTTTTCTGATTCAAATGAATCCTGTCTACATTAAGTAAGTGATGTGCCCAGTCTTAAAGAAAAAATAGTATTAACTTGTAAGACCAGTCTAAATTTATGCAACCAGCCGCTGGTCTTAAATGTCTTTTAGGCTGTACATGTGTAAAAGTATGACAGTTATAGTGTTATCTATCTTGAGTTTCTCATACTTTCCTCTGCACTGAGAGAGATAACAGACAGAAGACTGCTCTGGTATTCATTTGCCCAAGATACACACATTTAATAGTAATATCAAATTGCACGTATATATAATGTTAAATAGAAGAAAGGCCCCAGCCTCCCCATGACCTTACATAGGAGTAGAGGTTTAGAGAATGGATAAATTGATGGAAAAGCTTGCACAGTCCCATATTTAGACTCAAGTGTCCCTCATATCCGTAAACATGTGGTAGGAATATATCTGTGTCTGTGGAGGCTGTAGCTCTTCACTTTGAAGTTAGCTACTAAAAAATAAAAAGGTTGTTAGCTGTGTTATTGGAGGAAATGTGGTGGTTCAAAATAGTGTTTTCAGTTTTGTTTAAGATACTGGGTCTGGTTTCATCTTCACAATTCATCTCTGTACTAACGTCATGGGAATTTGTGTTGATCCTCCACCCTTGTCACAGATAGTTTGTGAGAGCTTCTACATGAGAAGAAGGCCAATAAACACCTCACATTTACAGGTAAATCAATCATTCAAATCTTCCATTATTTTTATCTTCCATTAAGTTTTATCTACCATTATTTTTCCCTACAGAGTTGTTTAATATGGATTATGCAAAGGAAATAATAAGTAGTTATTTGAAACTTGAAAGAAAAATGTAAAGTACAAATCTTAAAGGGGTCCTATTATGCTCTTTTACAAAGTCTTGATTTTGTTTTGGGGGTGTACTAGAACATGCTCTCATGCTTGGTGGTTCGAAAAACGCATTATTTTTCACATAATTTACATTATTAAAATACCTTTCTCCCCATCCTGGCACAAACGGCTCGATTAGTTCCGGCTTTGATGAAGGTCCGCCTTCCGAAAAACAAAATGTGTTGTGATTGGTTAGCTGTCACAGTGCGTTATGATTGGCGAACAGCTTAGACGGTGTTTCCGTACTGCCACGCCCTTTGCTCCGTCTTTCAACATAACTTTTGGTGAATCCGACAGGCACTGTCCTCCCTCTTGTTGTGGAAGCTGTCCTCAGTAAAATGCGCAGCACACAATAGCAAATTGGGGTTATAATGCTCAGGAACAGAGTTAAAAAAATAAATTGCAACCACTGTTTCCTGACAGCATCCGCTTTCGGAAGCCCAAACAAAGACGTTGGGGCACGGAGGTGAAAAAAACAGCGTTTCAGGCGGTCGCACTCCGGACGAAAAGCGCAGCGTCGCATCGCACCACATCTTTAAAATTCAAATACTTTATTTTCTATGAGTGTAGGCACACCGGCGGCGCCGTTCGGTGTGCCTCCGCGGCGCCCAGCTACGTCGTGTTGTACTTGTAAGACACACCGGCGCCGAACGGCGCCACCGGTGTGCCTACACTCATAGAAAATAATGTATTTGAATTTTAAAGACGTGGCGCGACGCTACGCTGCGCTTCTCATCCGGTGTGCGACCGCCTGAAATGCTGTTTTTTTCTCAGCCAGCCCGCATCCATTCTCTTTTGCACTCTTTTTAAACCTTCTCACCCCAGTCTCTGAATACACAGATCACACCCAGTGCTCCTCGTTCCCCAATCAATCTCATTAATTAGTTGTCAGTACGGTGTTCAGTCTCATTAATTAGTTGTCAGTACGGTATTCCAAACACCACACACATCACAATATCATGTTAACAGTATCACTGTGCCCATATTTTGTCATAAGATGTTGCGTGAGGGAAGAGTTGCATGAAGATTTTCGGTTCCCCACCCATTCTTATCAGTTTATCTCAGTAAGAAGAGAGCGGGTAACATCATATTAAAAACTGTAAATGATCCATTTTTACTGAAGTGATTCCTCTTTGCCTCCTCTTTCTCCAGTCATGATGGACAAATACATTCATGTGTATCATGTGATGACTGACCCCCTCACTCATTGCTGTAAACAGGCATGTCTATTTGTATGTGAGCTGGGGGGAAGGGGTCATATCTTTCTAAAACGCACTATCACAAAACGGGACAGTGCAGGAGGGCAGGGCCTTTTATGATGCCGCATACAGACATGTGCTGCTACAGTATAGAACCGCAGTAACATGAATGTGAACTAAACTGCCGTTCTGAAGAGAATTGAACTTTTGCAGCTCATTCCCTGATATATAAAGTGGGGGAAAGCATGAGACTGACTGAATTCCACCACCAGAGGAATAAATAGAAGAGAAGAGAAAGGTTTGAGAGACATGTTGCAGTGCCGAGTGAATTTCCTGGACGACACCTACTTTGTGTGGGCGCTGGAGGTACAAAGACCTTCTCTCTGTATAATGATATTATAATAATATATCTTATAATATCCTAAAATAATGTCTTAATAATGAATTAAGTTTATTTTTCTTACTCAACTAGCAAATATTTTCTAAGTAGAAATCTATCAATTAATGAGATTCATGCTTAAAACCAAAAACAAAACTATACGTAAATTAATAAATAAATAATAAGGTATATTGACTGGAAACCAGTCTTATCTTACTCAGATAAGTACATTTGTTTTGTTTTAAGAATGTTTAGATATTTCTACTGTAAACGATTAAAAGACATTAAAAATACAGATATTAACAATAAAATTCTTTTTTTTTCTTCCACAGAGAAATGCACTGGGACAGGATCTCTTTAATAAAGTTTGTGAACACCTTGACCTGTTGGAGAGGGATTATTATGGTCTGGTCATGTGGGATTCTCCTAGTACCCGGGTATTTTTATTTTTTTTTCAGGCTTACATATAAAGATTCTATTATATTAAATATTTGATCAATTAAAACTACTTATTTATTTATTTTATTTTTTTTAAGTATTATTATTCTGTGTTTATTTCAGGTATGGCTGGACTGTGCCAAAGAGATCCGAAAACAGATAAAAAGTATGTTTGTTTGAGTGGATGGTAAAGATTCTTGCATTTTCATCTCTGCATCTGTTCCCTGTATGTTGGTTTCAGGTCCAGTAACGGAATTCTTTGTCAACATCAAGTTTTACCCACCTGATCCCTCCATTCTAGCTGAAGACATCACAAGGTACAATAAGACACACAAACTATCCAGATATTCAAAACTTAACTGAAATCTGACTTATTTACACTATTTTCTAATGTTTCCTCACTCTGTTGCATTTCCCACTTCAGAGTTGTCCTTGTTCTGTCTCTGTATTATTTGTTTTTGCTTGGATTAGCATTTTTTTAAAGTGTTTGTGAAGCAACCTTGAAATCCTGAAAGGCTCTATATGTAAATTTAGATTCAAAGTATCATTATTATTTTATTATTATTATTATTATTAAACATACAAATACACCGAACTCCTTGAGACTGTTTGAACATAAGTTGTGTATATACAGAGTAGTTATGTTGATATGTTTGTGCATGTTTTTCTTTCTGTGTTGACTGAACACTCACTATTCTGTGTAATTCTCTCAGATATCTCCTGTGTCTTCAGCTGAGGAAAGATATTCTGATTGGCCGACTGCCCTGTCCACCAGACATCCTGGCTCTGCTGGGTTCATACACAGTTCAGTCAACAATTGGCGATTATGACCCAAATCTCCACAAGAACAACTATGTCAGTGAAATTGTTCTTGCACCCAATCAGAGTGAAGAGTTGGGGGAGAGAATAATGGAGCTGCATTCCACATACAGGTATCCTGTACCAACAATCAAACTCACACATATGTCCTCTAACACATTTGTATAATTTATTTTATTGCACAGATTCATGAATCCTGCTCAAGCAGATAAGCTTTTCCTTGAGAACGCCATGGGGCTCCCCATGTATGGAGTAGACCTGCATCCTGCCAAAGTAACTTTATTTAGTAAACTCAAATTTGGAATATATTTGGAATGTCTTCATAGTATTTCATCCCAAAAATGAAAATTCTGTCATCATTTATTTACCTCTAAATGTCTTTTCAAGCCTGTATGACTTATTTCGTCTCTGGAACACAAAAGATGATAATTTGAAGACTATTTTTGTTCATACAATTAAAGTCAGTAGGGTCCAAAACAACATTGGACATTTACTCACCTTCTTTTTCCAAACATGTGCAACTTTCTGTCTTCTTTTTGTTCCAAAGATGAAAGAAAGTGGGCTTGAAACGACATAAAGTTAAATAAATGATGACAGAATTTTCATTTTTGGATGAACTATTCCTTTAACATGACATGAACAGTGCACATCTTTAGTATAATGTTTGATCTGTTCATAGGATGTCAACGATGCAGATGTGATGCTCGGCGTTTGCTCTGAAGGACTGATGGTATATGAGGATGAAATTAAAACAAATATATTCCTCTGGCCCAGAGTTCTTAAAATCTCCCACAAACGCAGCACCTTTCTTCTGAAGATGCGCCCTTCTGAGGTTGCACACTCATTTTCCATAACCATTCTCCATAACCCATTTCTTTATTTTCTCCATATGTTAATGTTAGATTATGCGTTCCTTTTACTCATCTGGTGTAGTGACAAACTCAGGAGTTTTGTTGTGTTTATGTGGGTTACATTTTTCCATGTGACCTGATTTAGCAGGATGAGTTTGAGGGTGCCATCAGCTTCAGTTTGGCCAACTACCGAGCCTGCAAACAACTGTGGAAATGCTGTGTGGAACATCATAGTTTCTTCAGGTAAGTCCGTGTATGTATGTGTATTACACAACCAAGGCTTAAAGGCACAATATGTAAGATTTTTTTAATTAAAATATCCAAAAACCACTAGAACAGTGTTATATATTTTGCTGACTTGTGTACTTACATTATCCCAAATGTTTCGAAGAATGTTTAAATCCAGAGAAATAAGCAATTTTAACTAGTGACACGGACCGTTTCCATAGTGTCATTGTGTCGCCTGCCAATGACGTCATAACCCCTCGATTTCCGGTTTTGTTTTGTAGAAAACATGGAAACACCAAAGACGCTTTAATATGTTGTGCGTTTTAATAGACCGGTGCCGACCGCACAGAGTAGCATTATAACAGAACTTTCAAATGTATCTTGTATGATAAAACAGCTCTGCTTTTTTCCCCACATACGCACGACTGGAAGGAGCGGAAGCCGTCGACTGTGGCATAATAAAAGCTCCGCTGCTTTACCCCACATACGCACGACCGGAAGCAGCGGAAGCGGTCGACTGTGGCATAATAAAAGCGCCGCTGCTATGTTTTGTATCCATATGACCATTAGAAACACAAGGGGGCGCTCCAGTCAAATATATGCAAATACAGTATTCTATAGTAAAAACATGCTCATTGAACATCTATGGGAAGTTTCAAGTCATAAGACCATACTTCTGTATGTGTTTCTCAGAAACAGAATTCAAGACAAAAAAACAAAAAGGCTGCTGACCTTGGGTTCAAGGTTCCGTTACCATGGATGCACTCAGTCTGAGTGTCTGGAAGCCAGCGGCAACATCACTCGGGCCCCTCCACGATTCACACGCTTTATCATCAAGAGAAAAGGCAACTATTGATTGATTGATTGATTGATTGATCGATTGATTCATGCTTTAGTTTGGTTAGATATTTAATTTAGTAGGTTTATTTCTTTTTATTTCGTTTTTTTTTTATTTGTTTTTAGATAATTCGCTTTTTATTGATGTATTTTTTGTGGATACATGTGATTGACTAATTAAATGTTTGTTTGCAAACATGCAAGTAGTTGTTTTAGTTGGACAAAGGTAAATATGATATATCTCTTTTCAGGAAATGAAGAAATTCTGGATGTTTTAAAACAACCAATTCGAACAGAGTTGGATGACTGGTTCCTGGTCTATGGTCCAGATAAATGGCGCATTTCTACATCAGGTAAGGCATATTCAAATAATTAAAATAATAATATAAATGAACAACAAATACATTTGATCTCATGCCAAACACATATTAAATGAATTTATTTTAATTAATAATTCATGTGTTTAAAACATATACATAGTCATTTGCATTATACATTTTTTTGGTCTAGTCTTTTCCCTTCTCTTTCTTTTTGAAAATATTGAAAAATATTTTCTGATGAACTGAAAACATCCTGTACAGATGATGTGATGCTAGAAAGTGAGAAGCTGCAGGAGTGGAAGCATCATGCGGATGATTGGTGTGTCCTCCTTGACGGCAGCCCATGTAAGTCTTTTTAACACTCCCAAAAGACCACTGTGGACATTATAGAAGGGCTTCATTCAGTGCCGTAGGTGCCACACATCCATGGCCAACTAAACATGCACAGACTCTGATAGATAGATAGATAGATAGATAGATAGACACATATTTGATAACTGTCAATTCTAAAAATTTTTTCTGGAGCTTGAACCTAACTTAGGCTTTCTCACTTTCACCACATACCAAAAAGTCAAGCCAACACTGGTAATCAACCAAATTTGTTGACATAAGGATAAAAGGGCAAGCTGCGCTGACATTTTCCAAAACATTCATGAAGAAATGTCCAAGTCCCACTGGACTGATGTGCATAAATAAATATTTTAGTTTCCATTTAAACTTGACATTGCCTGAAGGGAAAAGCTGTGATTGATGGTAATTTTGCTTTATTTTGTTCCAGTTTTAGTATCAGGCATCCAGCAGCCCCTTCAGACTGAAGAACAGAGAGAAGATGTGGAAGTTGTGAAGGGGTCAGAGGAGAGGCTCACAGATGAGCATGTGATAACACAAACATATAAAGTTCAGGTCATCCAGGAGGGGTCTGACATTATTGAGAAAGAACTTCATGAAATCATGAAAAGTGAAACTTCGGAAATTATGAAACCTCTAAAGGAGACACCCAAAGAAGAAGTACTAGAAGTCAATAGAGAAAGAATACAAAGGGTAGTAATCACTAAAAAGTGGACACAGGAGGTCAACTCTTTGGTGGAATCACAAGAAGATGTAAACAAAAAGATAGAGAGGGTGGAGATGTTGGAAAGACGTGTAATGATCACCGAAAAGAAGACACTGGGATCTGAGGACACTTTCGAGAGAATGAAAATCATGGAACAGAGACTAGAAGAGGTGGACACTATCGAGCGAAAGCTAGTTGAGGTGGAAGAGCTGAGGTTTGGATTACAGGATGTGGAAAGTTTGGAACAAAGGTTGCAGCAAGTTGAGAAGGAGGAGCTTCAACGAGCAGAGACAGATGATTGGTACATTTTACTTGATCGCATGTCATTGATGCCTTCAGCTACCCGCACAGGTATGTCATGTGAACAGCTGTGCATCTGTCACCAGAAATTGTGTTCACAGCTTTTCATCAAATGCTTGAAATGCTTTAAATTTCAAAGTTAATCGAAATGCCTCAGGTGAAAACTGAGAATGTCATATATCACATTTTATCAGGAGGAGTTAAAGAAAATTTGCAACAGATAGTATATAACCCCAAACCAATGAAGAAATATGACGATTGGTACATTCTATTTGATGTGCTTCCACAAACCATGGAAATATCGTACCCCCTTCCAGGTATACTTTTACGTTTAATTAACCAGCTCTCTGAAATACTGTATTCTGATTGGTCCATTGCACCATCTAGCTGTCAGATATCATATATCATATTTACCATTGTCCAACTAAAACTGGGCTATATTCAATTAGTTTCATTTGAGGGCTGGATTATCAAATTGAAAATTTGAAGGGGGCCAAGGGGGTGGGGGGTCATACAGATTTCTTTCTGGGGGGCCTATAAAATTACAAATTAAATTTAAATGCATATTCAGCAGTAAAATGAACTAATATTACCAACACCAACATCAATAAAAGGTTGACATCAGTGCTGTCTGTCAATCGATTAAAAAAATATACAAACATATATAATATGTAAACATAATAATGGCATATTTTACTTAGCCTATGTGTTTAATGGCATCTCTTTACTAAGTAGCCTATTATTAAAAAAAGGCCATATTTTTGATATACCAATACTGCTACTGATGTCTCTATTAAATGCATTTTCACCTCAATTTTAGCCATTAATTATAGCCATTCAACATTACAGTATAATTAAAAGCCATTATTTTTAACATTTATAAGGCTCTGAAAAATATAACAACTTTTATTTTAAGTGACCTTATAACAAAATAATTAATTTTAAAAATAAAGTTGAAATTAATATTTCATGTTCTCATATTTATTTGGAGTGACTGTCTACAGTATTACTTACAGTATTAAGTTGCACCTGTTTACCTGTGAGTAGCTAAGCAAGTGTGTTTTTCCTGGCCGCCCTTTATTATAACACCAGAATAAATAAATAGGATTTTAAAATACTTCTCAACAAATGTCAACCACTAAAATGGGTTTCTGTTACCAGATGTGAGCAGATTCGTTCCTGAAGAAGATCAGGCTGAAGAAGAGAAGAGAGAGGTCGAGAGAAAAATACAGCAAGAGCTGGTGCCACCAGAGAAGACAAAAACACAGACTAGAGAGGAGGTGATTCAGAGCAGAGTGAAAACAGAGGAGGTCCAGAAAGAACAACACGAGCAGGTGACAGAGGATTATAGGAGACCACAGCCAGCTGTTCTTGAGCAGAGAGCAGCAGAGCCTCAAATAGACAAAGAGGATGACTGGTTTGTCGCTTTGGATGGTTCTCCTAAAAGATCAGGTACACATGCACACACACAACCATAATCATGCACTCGTGTAAAACACACAAATCGGTATATGATGGACTGTGTTTGTTTCAGTGCCCTCTGTTGAGATGTACGAGGAGACCCGAGAGGAGGAGATCCAGGGAAGAGTGAGAATAGAGCAAATAAAACAACAGGAGCAGGTGGATTATGGGAGACCACAGACAGTTATTCTGGAGCAGAAGTCAACACAACCTCAAAGAGATGTGGAGGATGACTGGTTCATTATTTTTGATGTTTCTCCTAAAGGATCAGGTACAAACACTATTGTAACTGAACTGGCCATGCTTCACAGGAAGTTGAAATTAAGTGGCGGAAAGAGAAATTTACTGAACTGAAAGAAACAGCCATATTTATTAGACTAACATATATAATTATGCCTATTTTTCCTGATACGAAGACTTATTTCTCAATGAGTCAAATATACTGTCAAAACAATGAGCATAGCAATCTAAAGATTTTGTTTTTGACATTCAGTATCACTAAATGTCCACCATGTTGTTTATAGATAACCGTATACAAATATTTACATTAAAATATGTTGTGCTATATATATTTGTTTTTTTAAAATAAGTCTCTTATGCTCAACAAGCTGCATTTATTTAAGTATACAGTAAAAATAGTAATATTTTAAATTTTTATTACAATTTAAAATAACTGATTTCTATTTTAATATATTTTGAAATGTAAATTATTCCTGTGATGTCAAAGCTGAATTTTCAGCAGCCATTACTCCAGTCTTAAGTGAATTCTGATTATCCTTCAGAATTCAGAATCCATAAAAATGAAATTTTATGAATGTTTGAATTAAAATGAATTAAAATGAATTAAAACTCAATATGTTTCTGGAAAAACTTGAAAATGTAAGTATATTATTAAATATTTATAGCAGTTATACACAAATCAAAATATTCATCATACATTGTGTTTGTTTCAGTGCCCTCATCCCCACAACTGCAAGATCCAACTGTTGAGCTGTATGAGGAGACCAGGGAGGAGGTGATTCAGAGCAGAGTGAGAAAAGGGGAGCAAGTGATTGAGGTGACGACCGTGAGCGCTAAAGAACAAATAATAGTACCAGAGAAGAAGAGGACGAGTATCATACAAACCCCACAGTTTCTAGTCGTGGCCAGAGACATCGATGACGACTGGTTTCAGCTTTATGACAAAGTGCCGTATGAGCAGAAGAGTTTCCCATCAGGTACAAGTAACACACATAACGGACTCTATCACATACATATAGGAACAAGAATACAATAGCAAACAAATAACAAACAAACAAAACAAAAATGTGTAAAATGGCTAGAAGAAAACTGACTTTAAAAAAAAGACTTATCAATACATTTGCAACATTAAACATTGACATTATTTGATGATTTCATTACATAAAACATTATTATAATTTTAAAAAATGTTTTTACCCAAGACTACTATCAAGATTAATTAGTGCATGCTTCTCATAAAAGCAAGTTTTAAATTTTTTAATGAATTTATGGCACAAATAATTTCACAAGCTTCTCGTGATGGAAAACAGCAAACCCCACTGTTTCCTGTGCTTCTTTCAGATGTCAGAAGCAGAGATTTTGAGATGATTCCTGTCGGGGTTCAGGAGGTTGATGATGACTGGTTTGATCTTTTGGACACAGCACCTCCTGAGATGAGGAGCGTCCCTTCAGGTCATTAGAATAGCTGCATGTTTTATTCTCTATTCTATCCTGGCATTGCTTCAGGTGAGAGACATATTATAATTAGTAAAACCCTTATATGTTTTATCTATAGTTTCATTGGCTACTGAAGAGCACAGGATGAAAGAACAGGAAGACAGAAGAATGAGACTGCAGCAGATGAGAGTGAGGGAGGAGGAGGAGAAGAGACTAAGAGAACAGGAGAAGCGAAAACAAGAGCTGGAAGCCAGAAGAGCGCAACCAGCTATTACTGTGAAAACAGAAACACAGCCTCAGATTGAAAAAGATGACGACTGGTTCATTCTTTTTGATGTTTCACCAAAAGAAATAAGTACATACACATTTTATATATTTATATATTTTTAAATATGCACTACTGTTCAAAGGTTTGGGGTCAGTAAGATTATTTTAATGCCCACTAAGGTCAAATGTACAGTAAAAACATTAATAATGTGGAATACTACAATTAAATTTTTTTACTATTTTAATATAATTTAAAAATGTAATTTGAATTTTCAGCATCATTACTCCAGTCTTGAGTGTCACATGATCCTTCAGAAATCATTCCAATATGCTATTTTGATGCTCAAAAAACATTTCTTACTTTTTATCAATGTTGAAAACAGTAACAACATCTAACTGGGATAGATTATATTATCGCAAAATTGGCAGTCTTTGTCAATAAATTCTTATTCTCAACTCTATTTAATAAAGTTGTTGCAGATGTCCTTAAAGTGGACAGGAGGGCTGAGGAAGAGAAGAGGAGAAGGGAAGAAGAGAGGAGGAAGCAGATACAAATAGAGGAAAGAACAAAAAAAACAGTGATACCAGAGAAAAAAACAGTACAACTGCGGACAGAAGTGGAGGATAACTGGTTTATCCTTATGGGCGATTCCCCTAAAGATTATGGTATGATTCACAAAAGACATCAGAAATGAATACTCTCTAATGTCAGTCCATCTGTTAACATGTCTTCCTGAACTTTTCTTTCTATGTCTCTAGTTCCAACTCTTCGACCCACACCTGTTATTTCCCCAGTGGCTCCGCCCAAACCCCGCCCGCAGATCCCAACTGACCAACCACTGACTTCCACTCCGACTGCACAACCTGTGTCCATTACAAAAACCTATCAGGAGAAGACAAAATACATATGGAACATCACACTGGAGTCTGAGGTTACAAACACACACATACTACAAACGGCACATACACAAGAGCAACATGTCAAAGTTTCAATCCTCTAAAATCATCTTTCTCTCTCTTAGCAGTCTGAGATCGAGCCGGTGCTTATGAGGAAGGTGAAACACTCATTCGTTTCTGAAATTTTTTTCATGTTCCTTCTTATCCAGAGCATATTAATCCACAGTCTTGGTTTTTTCTAGATAAGGAGAAGTGAAGGAGAGAGCGTCTATATTCGTCACAGCATTCTGATGCTGGAGGTGTGTGAAATTTATATTGGTTTTTCTGTTGAAAATTTAAGAAGGCTTGTCTAGTCTAATCAATCCTGCTCATATATGCTCTTATTAGGATTTTGATGTGTCCCATGAGATGATTTTGAAGCACTACGCCAGCATTACTGAACTTAAGCGTGACTTTATGGAGGTCAAGCAAGATTTCGGACCCACTGAATGGGACAGACGTCTCTCGTCATACTCACCTACAGCCAAAGCTCAGTTCCTGCATGCCAATGAAGAGATACTCATGAGAATGGGCTTAGTAAGTTATATACATTAACAAGCTATCTACAGCAGTGGTTCTCAACCAGGGGCCCCTACAAACTTCCAGGAGGGCCCCATAAGTCATATTAACATAATCCTACATAAAATACTAAAAACATTCAAATTAAAATGATATATTTATTTAAAATCATTAAAATGATATGATATGAGTTTATTTAATTTTATTACAACAGAAGCACCAGCCAGCAGTGGATATCAGCTTAGATTAGAGGGTATTTTGAATATTGTCTTGGACAAAGGGGGGCCTTAGAGTCAAAAAGGTTGAGAATCACTAATGCACAGTATCTAGATGTGAGAGAAACATAGGGATGGGTCCAATTTCAAACAGCTTTATCATTCCACCTTTTAGATTAACACACTCCTGTCTCTAAAGTCTTTCGAAGGAATGAGTTTAAACTGAAGAGAAAAGTCAGTGAACCCATGTTGACTGTAAAATCTTCTTTTGCAGATTGAAGACAATGGAAAAACAGTCTGGTTTCGCCCACGAGAGCTAATATATGTCTGAATTTAAACAGCTTGAACTTTGCATATAATCACTGCTGAAACATTCAAGTATGTGAATGTGTTGAAAAACCAAATGCTTAGCATGTTTTATAGAATATAATCCTCTTTTGCAGTTTTCTTCAGTTTGATCAATCTAATTTAACATTGTTCATAATCGTTGTTTCCTTGTACAACAGTATATCAAAAGCATCATTTAATTTGTGTACACTGAAAAAAACTCAATCTCAGGCTTACATTTTGGTTTATTTTTTTCTGCTTATACCTATTCAATTATATTCAAAAGGAATAAAAGCTGTCATATGCACTGCCAAATCTGAGGTGTTTATTCTTAGGTGTTTACTTCAAAATCTCTGAAAATAATTTTTATTTTAAACAATTATACTTAAGTTAATTTATCTTGTTTTAAGAATTATTATTATTATTATTTTTTTAGATATTTAGCTGTAAAACAAGACAGAATTACTAATAAGGAACAACTTTATACTGTAGTTACAACTTCCACCAGCAGGGGCTCACTAGACCATACTAACCAGACCATCCTTCACCCCTTTAGTGTATAGTGAACTATTAAAGCAACTTAATCCACATTACTAAGCTCTTTTGCTGGGTACCAGACAGCTGTACTGGTTTTGCAGCAATCGCACAGTTCATGGTTAACCCAAACTAATCAAAATAGAGCATTAGTCGCCACTGTATGTCTACATGTGACTCACACCACTTTGTGCTGTGACTTATAGAAGCTTGTCTTTCAGTCTCTAACAATTTCAGCATATTGGATGCAGAACTGTTAAGATTGGAGTAGGAGAAGCTGTTTGCGTGCACACGTGTCTATTGTACTGTGTGTCTCACAGGTGGCCACCTTTCATATTCGCTCTGACATTTATGTGAACTATAAAGGCCAGCACTACAAACACAATGACACATAGTGCAGTCTCTATTCTTTTGGGCATGTGTAGGTGGCACCACATTTAAAAATAGGATCATATATAATTGATTATTTAACATTCACATGAACAAAAATCGACAAAGCCTTATGTAACTCTCACAAGTCAGGTAACAATCTATCAATCAAACGCTACAACACTGCATATGCATTTTACAAAGCAACTATATGAAAAAGACACTGGAATCAAGTGACAATTCAAAGTAAGATTCATTCAAAACCTCTAAAAATCAAATCTCTAGTTACTCATCCACTTACATGAAAATCAACTATTTCTCTCAGAAAACCCTAGGCTAAGGGTTAACCTATGCTAAAGTGATTTTAAAGTGACAAAAATGTAATTTGGGGATGGGTAAAATACAGCGTTTCTGGTTAATTGTGAACCGATTAATTGTGAATTATCGCAATAACGAATCTTAAAATCTCAAGATTGATCTTTTACTCTTTTTAGCACCATAGCAAAACAAATAATCTTTAACCTGAGTTGCGAATGTGAGTTCCGTATACTGTGATTTAATAAAAAGACTGCACTGCGACATGATGACACAAAACAACTGCCTAGATAAAAAGACACAAATTACCAGTGTAGTGCAATTCACGAACAAATGACTCTTATGAGTTGGTTCTTTTTGGTGAATCAAAAACATACAGTGCGACCTTTGAAGCCTGATTCATGCAAATAAGCAGGTTCAAAATGACAAGCTAGCTTGAATCTGAAACACTATATAATTACAGCAATAACAGTGAAAGAACTGTAACCAAAAAGGACCTTATAATGGAAATACATCCAAATGAATCAGAATCTAATCAAATCGAGAAATCTGTTCTATACTCAGCCCTAACATCTTTTGGCTTGAATATATTCAATATATTCTCTATGTGGACCTTAGTGAGGACAACCGTCATAAAAGTCTACCGATCCTTTGGCTCTTCTATGTTCAGTGTCATTAGAGACTAATCTGCAAGGTTCACCTGTGTTAGCTCCACATTTGTTATATTTTCCACTCCCAAATTGTTCCGGTATGTCCGTTCAGGGAGAGGTGGAGGCGCTGGGTCTGAGGAGCCAATCAGACAGTCATTGAGTTTAATGACAGGCAAGGCCAATCTTTCCATGTTTCTGCGATCTCGGAGGGGTAAGCCAGTTTCCAAGTTCACTTGACTGGAGCTACATGAGCCAGAGGATGGCGAAGAACACCTTAGGGTGGGAATTCCAGACCCTTCTTCAGTGTTAAGTTTCCACAGTCTGTGATGATTTGGGGTGCAATGTCATCTGCTGGTGTTGGTCCATTGTGTTTTTTGAAAACCAGCGTCACTGCACCCGTTTACCAATAAATTTTGGAGCACTTCATGCTTCCTTCTGCTGACCAGCTTTTTGAAGATGCTGATTTCATTTTCCAGCAGGATTTGGCACCTGCTCACACTGCCAAAAGCACCAAAAGTTGGTTAAATGACCATGGTGTTGGTGTGCTTGACTGGCCAGCAAACTCACCAGACCTGAACCCCATAGAGAATCTATGGGGTATTGTCAAGAGGAAAATGAGAAACAAGAGACCAAAAAATGCAGATGAGCTGAAGGCCACTGTCAAAGAAACCTGGGCTTCCATACCACCTCAGTAGTGCCACAAACTGATCACCTCCATGCCATGCCGAGTTGAGGCAGTAATTAAAGCAAAAGGAGCTCCTGCCAAGTATTGAGTACATGTACAGTACATGAGCATACTTTCCAGAAGGCCAACAATTCATTAAAAATGTTTTTTTTTATTGGTCTTATGGAGTATTCTAATTTGTTGAGATAGTGAATTGGTGGGTTTTTGTTAAATGTGAGCCAAATTCATCACAATTAAAAGAACCAAAGACTTAAACTACTTCAGTCTGTGTGCATTGAATTTATTTAATACACGGGTTTCACAATTTGAGTTGAATTACTGAAATAAATGAACTTTTCCACGACATTCTAATTTATTGAGATGCACCTGTATATAATCACAGCATTCGCAAAGAAAGAACTGTAAGCAAATTGGACATTATAACGGAAATACACCCAAATGAATCAGAATCGAATCAAATAGAGAAATCTGTTCTATACTCAACCCTAACATCTTTTGGCTTGAATATATTCAATATATTCACTATGTGGACCTTAGTGTGGACTGCAGGCGTTAAAGTCTACCGATCCTTTGGCTCTTCTTTGTTCAATATCATTAGAGATGAATCTGCAAGATTCACTTGTGTTAGCTCCACATTTGTTATATTTTCCACTCCCATCTTGTTCCGGTATGTCCGTTCAGGGAGAGGTGGAGGCACTGGGTCTGAGGAGCCAATCAGACAGTCATTGAGTTTAATGACAGGCAAGGCCAATCTTTCCATGTTTCTGCGATCTCGGAGGGGTAAGCCAGTTTCCAAGTTCACTTGACTGGAGCTACATGAGCCAGAGGATGGCGAAGAACACTTTAGGGTGGGAATTCCGGACCCTTCTTCTAAGCAATGGATGTTGAGTTCAGACAAATCCAATGTATGTGCGTTGGTTTCTGTTTGTGAGAACCGTTTTGAATGATTATTCCTATGAGTTTGTACCAGTGGCAGGATCTCCTTGTCATCTTTATGTTGGTCTCGCTCATGACATTGTTCTCGGTCACGATTTTCATAGAGAATTGTATTGGCACAAATAAAGATGAAAAGCCCCACCCCCACGATGACAGGACCAATCAGCTTCAGTTTCTCTGAAGAGGTGCTTCCTGTTGAAACGTGATGTGGTGTTTGTCTGCGGGGTTGATTGTTCCAGTACCCCCCCACAGCGACGCAGATTCCTACTATCAGCAAAACACCAGCAAACAACAAACAAGCTCCTGGTGCAGATCGCAAATGCAATCCACCAATCACAGGCCCTGTATCTGACCTTAAGGGCGGAGTCCCCAACTCTGGGGCTGTTATAGAGACTTTTTCATTTACCTCAGACATTCTCCTAAAAAAGGGGGGGGGGGCCAAAAAATGGGCTAATGTACTTCAAATTCTCAATAAAATCACCCCGAAAAGGTACAAAATACTAAAGGAAGATTTAAATATAAATACAAATTGTAGTTGGTTAAAAAGTATAAAGAGTGAGTGGGTTATTCTCACATAACCCAGTTCCTCTCCATACTTGCAACTATAATTTCATTTTATTTAATAAATGTATTATTTTAAAAGTACATAAAATATACAATTATTTTATATAAATAGAAAAATAATATTTTATAGAATGTTTATCATATTACATATAGCCTATATATTATATGTTTATATATTATAAATGATAATACTGAGTTTTTGCACATTGAAAGCATGCATCATTACTGAGAGTTTTTGCACATTGAAAGCATGCATCATTACAATAATCCACAGTTAATAATTACAGTTCCTCACGGGTTTACTGCAAATGCTGTCTGATGTTTCATCTCTGCTCAATAAGGCTACTCGTTTTAGCTGTTTTCTTCTTCTTCTTTTTTTTACTATTTTATATAAACCATACTTGCAACTATAATTTCATTTTATTTAATAAATGTATTATTTAAAAAGTACATAAAATATACAATTATTTTATATAAATAGAAAAATAATATTTTATAGAATGTTTATCATATTACATATAGCCTATATATTATATGTTTATATATTATAAATGATAATACTGAGTTTTTGCACATTGAAAGCATGCATCATTACTGAGAGTTTTTGCACATTGAAAGCATGCATCATTACAATAATCCACAGTTAATAATTACAGTTCCTCACGGGTTTACTGCAAATGCTGTCTGATGTTTCATCTCTGCTCAATAAGGCTACTCGTTTTAGCTGTTTTCTTCTTCTTCTTTTTTTTACTATTTTATATAAAAAACACAATAATTGCAATCAACAATATCATGTTTTTTTTTTCAACCTACAATAAAAAATGTCCTACCTTGTTCTGAAAATCAGACCTGTCCGCTCAGGAACTACTGGTAATGTAGTTTAAGAATTTTCTATGCTGCTTTTCCATCCTGTACATAAATATACACATGAGTTACATCTCGTCAACAGGAAAACCCTTTCAGATGTACTACCACTGAAATAAATGTTAAAATCATGGGTGGCACTTTTTTAGGTAGAAAATAGCTATCTGTATGTGCAACCGCTGTAACCAATTTCTAAGATAGGTACAAGTACAACCTTTTTTTTGTTTGTTTGTTTTTAGCTCAAACTCACACTGGCACTGCAAAAATGGTATACAAACATTTATAAACATATTTTAATCTAACATTATTTTATGTAACGATAACCAAATATAAAACCATATTATTAAGCTACACTATTTTAAAAAAAATTATTTTCCACTGTTTATTCATATAAGGTCAATTTGTAGGCTAACCAGAGGTCACAACAGGTTCCCTCAAAAATTTCCTATGGTTTTTTAAAATTGTGTTTTTTTATTTAGTCAGTGGTTAACATTACTTGAACAAATTAAAGGTGGAGTTTGTCCCTAAACTCATGCCATTGGTTGAGTCAATGTTGCTATGGGCTAATTCTCAAACAAACAAACAGAACAGAACAATGTTATGATAACACCACAGCATTTACACTTTTGCAGGGAAATCAACGTGAAAATGGCTTATTCACTGCTGTCCCATCACAATGGGACTGGCAAAAGTTTTTTTTTTTTAAACACATTTCACCTTTAAAGTAGCAAACTTTGTGGGCGTGTCTTCCAAATGACATTATGCAAGCGCAGTAAATGTGGTAACTTAAGTCTGTTTTTCAGTACACTTCTTTTCATATCCGTAGAGATCGTGCTGTAGATATACATTAAGTCCACACATCATTACCTGAAGTTCAACTCACTTAAACTCACCTCAGTTGCTTCTCCTCAACTGGAAACACATGGTTTACAGTCCGTTTCAAAGACACGAATCCGCATCTTCCCACGATGGTGAGAACGCGCAAATCCATTAGTCTCCAACCTTAGCAAGCGCTTATATCCTGAGCGCGAGGGGAGGCGCATTTACTTTAAAACCGGCCAGTGACGAGAGAGAGAGAGAGAAAGAGAGGGTCATGGGAACGTGTGTGCAAGCCCGCTGGGTCCCACGGTGGGCAGGATAACCTATTCTTAAGAGTCTCAAAGGACCCAGGCTCATTTCAAGCCTTTTCCTGACTGACTCAGATTGTTATTATGTATTATATTTATGGAGCGAGATTAGTCTCAATAATAATTCACGCGAAAGACACGATGCACACATGCGTAGCCCAATTCACATGCATGAAACCTAATTCAATTGATCCATTATTCCATTAAAACTGGACCAAAAAAAAACAAACTCAGAAACACAATCAGTCACACACACTGTTTAGAGAGACATTTAATCTACAAACACACACACAAACCAAAGAAAATCTAAATCTGATATAAACTCATCCTTGACCCTAACCACTGCCATGAGGATTCCCCTAAATCTTAATTTTCCATCACCATCCAAATGCCTTTATTACTTGTAATCAAATGCGTCTGCAGACTATTATCTATATTTATTCAGTATTTTAGTTTTTGTACACCCATTTTCACATTTTTCTCCAGCTTCCAACCCTAACTGGATCTATTATTCTGAAAGCAGCCTGCAAATGCACTTGCGTATAATGACAACTTTGAGAAGCACTGCAAATCCAAACCAGTACATGAATATGAAGTGATTCCAACATGTAAAATCAGTTGTAGCAGAGCTGAGAATTACAGCTGTATTATACAGCAGATGGACAAAAACTTTTGCTCGATGAATGATAGAACAAAATATCTTAGTATTCAGGAATGCATGTACAAGGCAAAATGTCAGGGTCTCATAGGCTCAAAATACACACACTCACACACACCCCTCATTTCTATTCCCAACTCTATTTGCAGTGTCTATTGAGTCAGCACACTGTCCAGTTCACTATACAATTTCTTCAATTTACAAATGCACTTTACAAGATCAAACATTTCATCGTAAGTAAATACAACCTGAGACATTCAATTCCAGATTTGCCCAGAGCAAGAATTCTCTGACATTAGATGCAAGCACACTTTTATACATTTTTCTCACTTACATGCTTGCAAAAGTCTTTCACACACACACACACACAATCCTGCTGCCCTCTAGTGGTCTCAAACGGGCTCATTTGGATTAATTAGGATGCGTTCAATTACAAAAGGTCTATTTGCATTATTACAAAAAAACCCACACAATTACATTTCAAGTAAAAGCTCCACCATCGTGCCTTTCGTAATTAATCGTCATTTTAGCAACCATAAAAAACATAAATATCAACAATGAAGGAATCCAGTTTAAGCTTTCAAAAATTTAAGGTGCCTCAGTGTAGTGTACTCACCCCTCCCAGAGTCTAATATGAATCAAATGATTGGTTTCAAAAGAGAATATCAGTCCTAATTTAGGGCGAGTGCAGAGTTGGAAGGGGAGACATCAAATCTATATCAGCCTTTAGGAACTCTGATTTTTCTGATCACACCAAGTTTGTTGAATTGGCTGATTCTGTCAATGTCTGTCAATCATAAGGAGACCAATGATTGAACATTTGTCAGTCTGCTGGACGCATTGGTGGGGGCTAGAGCAACTTTCAAACATGTTTGATGAAGCAGCAGTTGCCTACTCCTCATCTGCACTCTTCAGCATGAGGATCGAATTATAAATTTTGAGAGCAGGTCCAAGCTTGATGCTCAGAATCTTAACAATGTCTGATTGAGTAAGAAGCAGGAAGGCCTCGCCATCAATTTGCTGTAGGGAAAAGTAAAACAAATATCTTTAATACATATTCACGTTGTCTAAGAACAAAGATACTCACAAATTACTGCTTAATGAGCCACACCTACACTAAAATTTAAAAGTTTGGGGTCCAGTAAGATAAAGCAATAAATCGACCAAAAGTGACAGTGAAGACTTTAAAATTGTTATTAAAAATTTCTATGTCCAAAGAATCCTGAGAAAAAAAAAATGTATCATGGTTAAATAAACAGCACAACTTCTTTTTAACCTTGATAATAAGAAATGTTTCTTCTGCACTAAATAAGCATTGATTAATTCTGAAGGATCATGTGACACTGAAGACTGGAGTAATGGCTGCTGAAAATTTAGCTTTGCCATCACAGAAATAAATAAAATTTTAAAAATATTAAATTAGAAAACCATAATCTTAAATTGTAATAATAATTTTTACAATATTCCTGTTTTTACTATATTATTGATCAAATAAATACAGCCTTGTTGAGTATAAGAAATTTCTTTCGAAAACATTAAAAAAAATCTTACAGACCCCAAACTTTTGAATGGTAGAGTATATAGGGAAGGTACTTTAAATCACTGAATGCGATTTAAATTTTTCCTTTCTCTTTGGAGTGTTACAAGCTCTTGGTGCATAAAGAAGATCTGTAAAGTTGCAAAGACTAAAGTCTCAAATCCAAAGAGATATTCTTTATAAAAGTTAAGAGTCAACCACGCCCTCCTAAAACGGCTCGTTCTAACACGCCCCCACATACCTACGTCACTATGTGGGAAGATTTGCATATGCTGAAAATTTAGCTTTGCCATCACAGAAATAAATAAAATTTTAAAAATATTAAATTAGAAAACCATAATCTTAAATTGTAATAATAATTTTTACAATATTCCTGTTTTTACTATATTATTGATCAAATAAATACAGCCTTGTTGAGTATAAGAAATTTCTTTCGAAAACATTAAAAAAAATCTTACAGACCCCAAACTTTTGAATGGTAGAGTATATAGGGAAGGTACTTTAAATCACTGAATGCGATTTAAATTTTTCCTTTCTCTTTGGAGTGTTACAAGCTCTTGGTGCATGAAGAAGATCTGTAAAGTTGCAAAGACTAAAGTCTCAAATCCAAAGAGATATTCTTTATAAAAGTTAAGAGTCAACCATAGCAAACTAAAAAAAACAACAAAGAAAAAAGTGCATGTGATATTAACAGACGAACTACGCTCATATTTATAATTCCAAACAATCAGTAAGCGGCAGGTGCTAGGAAACGCTGTTTTGTACTCATTTATTGACGAGTCGGCGGTGGTGCGGCCAACTGAATGCGCTGCTTTTCTGCCGCTCACTGCACAGAACAGACGCCAAGAGAGGTGACCCTTCTCCGGGAAAGTCAGACCTCGCGTTCGCGGGACAGCACTGGCAAAATCTTCCAACTGAACCAAAGCTATGGTTTATCCAAAAAAGTCGCTAGGTTTGTCAGTATGAATATTCTATGGAAAAAAGCCGTTAAAAGGGTCTGAAAGTTGCTAAATCTAGTGCTGAAGTCGCACTTGTGAGACGCGGGAGCTGATGGCAGGGGGCGGTGGATATTTTTGGCGGTCAATGTGGATATTGTGGATGAGTTCTTCTGTGTCATCATGTTCTATTAGTTCTACAGCTTCAGTTTCTGAACTTTCACGCTTAGTAACACATACAGCTGTTCCCTCACCACAGTGCAACAGTGAAAAGGGACCCCTTTCAAACAGTGTCGCGTTTCGAACGTTGTTTAAGCGACATACACCGGTATTGCGGTATTTTAAAAATTCATATCATAACAAAAATAATCACTGGTATTCGGTATGAACCGGTATACCGCCCAGCACTAACAACACTGTTCCAGAACACTTCAACCCAAATATTCCGATGTGTCCAGCACATTTTATGGAGGACTGTTTACTGATCCTGGAAGAGTA
>NW_015659312.1:2740174-2766001 GCF_001515625.1 Sinocyclocheilus rhinocerous
ATGGCATCACAGTATGGTAAGGGGCGTAACATTTCCATCACGCGTTTGAGGTATTCGGCCAATCACAACGCACTGGATAGCTGGGCAATCAGAGCACACCTCGCTTTTCAGACCGATGAGCTTTGCAAAAATCGACGCGTTTCAGAAAGGCGGGGCATAGAGGAGAAACAATCATGTACAGTATGTGGAAAATAATGTTTTTTGAACCTTAAACCGCATAAACACATTTCATTACACCAAATAATGTTCTTTTTAGCAACATCATATGACCCCTTTAAGGTGATATTCAGGAGATGTTCTTTTCATTTACCTCCTTCCTAAAGGTGGCAGCATGCTCTCTGCAGCCAGGCAGCCCTCTTACAAAACTTGCCACCTGAAAGAACAACATCAACAAAAGATACACAATTGATACACAATTAGAAGACCTCTTTAAAAGCTTGAGTGAACTTTTCCAGAATTATCAAATGTCACCTCTTCTGTGTTCCACTTGGCCACTCTCTTGGCAGTGAGGCCTAAAGCTTCAGGCAAGAGTTTGCCATGCTTTTCCCAACACAGATGAAACCTCGGTGGCTCCCATCCACAAAACACAGACTCATGTAGGAACTGCTGAAGAGAATCTACAACACAAACAGACTTCATTCATGAGTATGACATGCCTTGAAAACATGTCCACAACACAGAAAATAGTACTAGTTGAAAAATACATGTGGCAAGTTCTTAGAAATGTACTTTTGTATTCATCTTTGTTTCATATGGTGTTGAAAATTTCAACCATTTTCAAATTTAAATGTCTTGACTCTTGTGACTGGTGTAACTATTAGTAAAAGTAGTATTTTAAATACATGTGAGTGTACACATCTTGATCATTATTTTCAAAAAGTTTTAAAATATATTTTTCAAGGTAAAACTTTTTTTTTTTTTTACAAAAATTATGAATAATTAAATATTTACATTAAAAATCTTTTTTAAGTTGTTGAGGACTTACAACACATATTTTACATATCATTACTAGCATATTCTTGTAATAAAAAGGTCAAAAGGGGCCTGCATATCTATAATATAATTTCCTGTTAAATGTTTTTTTTTTTCTGGTCATGTTAGTTGCACCACATGAATTAGATTTGGTACTACAAAAGTGAGAAAAGCAGACCTGTAAAAAAATGTCCAAGAATAAAATAATGCGAAACTACTTGATAAATGTTTTTTCAAGAATTTTGTTCTTTTAATTAAGCTTTTTTTCTTCATTATGATTTCATATGCTTGACTTTATACCCTCCAAAAATATCAAACTAATTTTAATTCAAACATTAAAAACATTCTTATCATAGAAGAGGTGTATTCGAGTCACTGTATATATTAATACATCCAGACAAAAAAAAGGAGCATGAATTCATTGACCCATATGCAACATTCTCAGAGCTTATGGATTATCCGTAAAAGCAAATTAAGATGAAATATCATGAAATCTGATCAATCTGTACCTTTCCCGTCACCTTCCTGCTTCACTTGAGGTGGCTTGACACATTTGGGAGCGCTGCCAGACCTGAAGTACAGGAGGAACGAGAAAGAGATGAGGAGTGAAAGAGTGTGTGTGTGAGAGACAGCAAAGTAAAACTGTATGTAACTCATGACACTCACACAACGTGCTCACGCATTGAGCGAGCTTGTGGACAGGCGTCCGTGCTGGTGTCGGGGGGTTCAGGGGTGCCGGCGCTGGGTATGGGAGGGTGTGTCTGAGTGAGTGTTTCAGCACGGCGGTGGCGCGGGGGTCCACTGAGCGTGACCGGCCTCTCCCCGTTCAGTCTGTCTGGCACCAGCCCGTCCTTATTCAAATTCAAATCTGAGTATGGACAGCTCACCGCTCTAAACATGGGAAAGAGACTCGTTTGCATTTGAATGAACATTATGGGTTGTATCTGTAACAGTATGTGTATAACTTACGTGTAATGTGTCCCATACCGAGGTCCTCTAATGTGTCCGACTCCACTGCATCCTGGGGTTGGGCAGCCTTGTCCTGGAGGCACTGGAGAATCTCTGGGACCTGATATGGTTAAAATGACAAGTTTGATTATGAGTCTGGTGGGGCCATGTGTGGAAACACTGTATGTAAATGTGTCGAACAGTCTGTTACCGTTGGGGTGTTGTAGAGGATGACCTGTCTTCTGACACCAGCCTACTGGGTGCAGATCTGGGCTATCAGCATCTAGCCAATAATCATACTCCTCACTCCAGCCATCAAAATGGATCTATATATAAACACACAGAGAGTTAGCAATGATACTAACTGTATCAGCATATTAAATACCATAAAAGTGAATAGTTATTAATAAATGACTAATTAATATTAATTTTTTTCATTTTGATTTTTAATTATACTATATTAATGAGGTACTACAGATATATTTGTGTGTAAACCTTGATTCTGTGGTCTTCTACATCAGAGATGGTGGCTACACGGATAAGCATGGCATTACGTTTGTCCACTGCCTCCAGCTTCATCCCGACGTGGAAGCCATGTGGTGGTCTCTGGACGGCCAAAGATCAAAAGTCATTTACAATGCAAATAAAAACAGGAATGAATAATAAATAATTGAAATCAAAAATATGTATAAAACCAGCACATATATAATTTATATTATCATTTCACAATTAAGTTTTATTTACCCAAGATTTTTTTTTTCAAAATGTTTTCAACAGTAAGAAATAAAAACCAAATGTGCTATACTAATAAATTTAAATTACATAGAATATTAAATTAAATAAGTAAACACAAAATCTGAATAAAAATAGCACATATGTCATTTATATTATTGTTCTATTATGGTGTGTTTTTTGTCAAACTGTCCACAACTTGCAACTTCGATCCAGATTAAATGTTTTATTTTTTGTACATTTTTTATTTCCATGTTATACATGCTCACTCTGCACTTTTGTGACACATCAACTAATAGACCAATTATAAATGATTTAAAACCAGCACATATATAATTTATATTATCATTTCACAATTAAGTTTTATTTACCCAAGATTTTTTTTTTTCAAAATGTTTTCAACAGTAAGAAATAAAAACCAAATGTGCTATACTAATAAATTTCAATTACATAGAATATTAAATTAAATAAGTAAACAAAAAATCTGAATAAAAATAGCACATATGTCATTTATATTATTGTTCTATTATGGTGTGTTTTTTGTCAAACTGTCCACAACTTGCAACTTCGATCCAGATTAAATGTTTTATTTTTTGTACATTTTTTATTTCCATGTTATACATGCTCACTCTGCACTTTTGTGACACATCAACTAATAGACCAATTATAAATGATTTAACTACACCTCTCATGGTTCAGTGGGGTGAATCAAACCTAACCTGTTTAAAGGCTCTTGCTGGTGCAGCCTGGGCTCCAGTTTCCTCAAGGTACTTTTCCCAAGTAAAAACCTTGGGGGGCTTATAATCTAAGACACAAAAATATACAGACGTTAAATAACCCTAAGACCACTTGTCAATGCTCATAAGTTTGTTTAAAGTAAAAAATAAAAAAACTTCAATTCTGGGGCTTTCAAAATGGGGTCCAGGAGCCACAAGGAAGTGCTAGGGGGTCTTTGGTAAATTTCAAAACGTTCTACTCATTTGGTATTTTTTTAAATATGAATTTATATTGATTATGAAAAGTGCTATACTAATCAAGTTTCACTGAATAGAACATGTTAAATATAAATTATAAATATTTTAGATAATATTTCAATAATTTATTTTGACTTTAGCACAATGACAAATAAAAGCTGATTTAATTTCATATTTATAGTATTACTACATTTCTGACACAAAATAAAATAGAATTCAGTAATAAAATGTGAAAGTAATGTAAATGATGCACTGACGGCAGGGGTCTCACCTGCAGGTGTAGTGAGCGTTAACTCCGCCTCCTCACAGAACCCTACTGGATGGATGTATGGACTGCTGGCATCACACCTGAGAACAAACAGAATGCATTTACAACCTCACACAATCATGAGGACCCTCATACGCCCAGAATTCTGTTCACTATCTTACCAATAATCATACGAATCATCCCAGTTGTCAAAGTGAATGAGGAGCCGGTTGTCGACAGCAGCAGCAATGGTTGCTACGCAGATGAGTGATGGGTTCTTCCTGTCAACGGCTTCCAGCTTCATCCCTGCACGGAATCCTGACGGTGTGACCGACTAAATATGGCAGAGAACACATGGGTATAGAAGACAGCATGATCTCCAGGAACACTGAGACATCTCTGAGATATATATTTTTTAATTGTGTGCATATGAAATGACATACTGTATTAAGGCTCTTGAAGAGATGTTTGGGGGCCAGTTGACCCCTACAGTTCTTTACATATGTGTTCCAGTTAAACTCTCCATCTCTGCAGCCTGTAAGCAAACACGAAAAAATATTACAAGAACAGCAAATGCAATACATTTTATGGTGTTTTTTTTTTTAATAAATTGAATATTCTAGTAGCATATGCAACGACAAAACATCTGAATTTTTTTTCCATTCAAACAGAACGTTTTCCCATTCCACTGTGCTACTTTTCCATTCTTTTTCCTTGTAAACACACACTTCTTTTTCCTTGTAAACACACATTAGACGACGTGTTTGACTGTTGCGCTCTTGTTTGTGGCATCTTATGCATGACAAGGCGTTCTAAAAAAGTGGCACTCAAGTTCAACTTTTATAAAACGCATTTCAAGACCCTGCGTTTTTGGGGGGGTTTTTTCCTATTCCACTGCCCACATCTTGCATTTTTCAAACCAAAAAAATGTTCTGGGTGAATGGCCCCTAAGAGTGTCCAAAAAAAAAAAAAAAACTTCAGTTTTGTCCATTCCAAATGTTATTAAACCACATGAAAACTATGCAACCACATTTCTGAACAAATACAATTAATTATAATTTTAGAATATATTTTATAGTTATTAAATTAGATTTTCAACTTATTTTAATTAATTAATTTAATTATGTTTTTGGTATTTATTATTTCTAAATAATAAGCGTGTCAAATACAATATATTCAATTTCAGAATAACAACTAATAGGACATTTTGTAATCACACCATTCAGAGTGAAAATTGAGTTTAAGTAGTTTCAACACCTAAAGAAACATCTATAAAACACATCTATTTTGTTACAAAAACCAAAAATAGAGCTCTGCACAAGAGCTGTTTTGCATGTTGCACCCTTGACAACAGATTAATTTTGCAGTACATCTTTATTAGTACATTAAGCACCTTTTGGCAGCAACAGCTTAAGGCTGGTTTTCTCACACCAGCCTGGCGGCTTCACATCCCATGAGTCAGCATTTACCCAGAAGTCATAGCATTCAGGGTAACCATCAAAGTGAAGCCGAATCCTGTAGCCTTGCACCTGGAACAGAAGAAAAATATGTGACCCTGGACCACAAAACCAGTCATAAGGGTTAATTTATAAATAAGTTAATAAATAAGCTTTCTATTGATGTATGGTTTGTTAGGATAGGGCAATATTTGGCCGAGATACACCTATTTGAAAATCTGGATCTGAGGGTGCAAAAAAATCTAAATACTGAGAAAATCGCCTTTAAATTTGTCCAAATGAAGTTCTTAGCAATGCATATTACTAATCAACAATTACGTTTTGATATATTTACGGTAGGAAATTTACAAAATATCTTCAAGGAACATGAGCTTTACTTAATGTCCTAATGATTTTTGGCATAAAAAAAAAATCTATAATTTTGACCCATACAATGTTTTTTTGGCTATTGCTACAAATCTACCCCAGCGACTTAAGGGTGCTTTCACACATGGCCTGTTGTTTCGGAACCTGGCGCTGGTTTTGTGGTCCAGGGTCACATATATCAAAATACAATTTTTACTATAAGTACAACTAAAAAACATATTTAGTTTTGTGCCCTAAAAATCACATATCAAGTAAAATCACAGTAACTTTTGACTCTGGTTACCTCTGCAACAGTCAGAACGCAGAATAGAGCTGGATGACAGGGGTCCAGTCCCTCTAACTTCATGCCAACTTTAAATCCATTCCTGCTTTGAGGAAACGACTGGTGCTGTATTGCAAACACACACAAACACACAATTATGGATTTTCATTCAAGTAACACTTTTCTAATGACAAAAGTGGACTGACATCAAACTAAGAATCCTAATCAGGATCCTAATTATTCCATGTTGATTATATGCTGTAACTGTGAACAGAAACACAAGCTATATATGCTGTGTGTCTCTCACCTCCTTAAAAAGTTTGAAGGGAGCGGCAATAGTTCTCTCCTCTTCCAGATAAGCTGACCAACTCCAGTTTTTCTTCTTAACCAGAGGTGCTATCACTATGGAAACAGCATCATAAAGCTGTAATTTATATGGCTCAGAAAAGCATCCAAATGATTATACATGAAAAAACAAACATTATAGTTCATAATACATGGGATAAAAGACAAGCTGAAACTGAGTGAAAATACACAAGACAAAATCGATCCATCTAAGTTGAGATGCAGAAATATAAAAATATAAATGTAATTGGCCAACACTGATAAGCCAATCATTATTTTCATATTATGGCTGATAAATGGCCAATGTTACACTTCTTTAATATTTTGTCTAAGTGAAATAAAAAGACTAAAATCAGTTGTTTAAATGCTACAGCTGAATTAAGATAATATAACATTATAATGTACAGTACGGATCTTCATTTTGAGATTTCTAAAGATTACTTTAACTGTGTTTTTAAAAAGTTAATGTTTTTAAAGATTCAATTGATAAATATCCAACATGTTTAAATAAATATAAAAAATCTAACCTCTTTATTCGGAATCCCTAATATTGGCTGATAACCATTTTGTGTGCGTACTTGTTTGCATACAGGTGCATCTCAATAAATTAGAATGTCGTGTAAAAGTTCATTTATTTCAGTAATTCAACTCAAATTGTGAAACTCTTGTATTAAATAAATTCAATAAACACAGACTGAAGTAGTTTAAGTCTTTGGTTCTTTTAATTGTGATGATTTTGGCTCACATTTAACAAAAACCCACCAATTCACTATCTCAACAAACACTATCTTACTTCATAAGACCAATAAAAAAAAAAACATTTTTAGTGAATTGTTGGCCTTCTGGAAAGTATGTTCATTTACTGTACATGTACTCAATAACTTGGTAGGGTCTCCACTTTTCCACGACATTCTAATTTATTGAGATGCACCTGTACTTGCGAGGGCCAAATGTCCTCATTTATATAGTGAAATAATATGACAACCCACTAGTGAGGACATTACTGGTCCACACTAGTTAAAAAGATTTGTAAATCGGACAGAACATGCTTTTATTTAAATCTAGTGTTCTGCACATGTTTCTGTGAGGGGTAAGTTTAGGGGTAGGGGCTGGGTTAGGCAATAGAAAATATCATTAGGCGCGCGTGTGTGTGTGTGTGTGTGTGTCTGTGTGTGTGTGTGTGTGTCTGTCTGTCTGTGTGTGTCTGTGTCTGTCTGTGTGTCTGTGTCTGTCTGTGTGTGTAAAATAAAATAAAATTACCAACCTAGTCTAACAACTTTAGCAGCTCGTCTCCCCTTTGAGGATTTAACCTTCTCCTGAAAAAAATAACAACATTGAGCTATCGACACATTCCACTTCAGTACACTTTAGTTAATATTGAATTGCTCTTTTTTGTGTGAGGTAGGTGTGTGTGTGCATTACCTCTTCCTCTTCTATGTTGTCCTCCTCCTCATCTCCAGATTCCATAAACATCTTCTTCTTCTTTCTCACACGTTTACCTAAACGTTCTCCTTCGACAGCCTCAGCTGGTGTTGACCTGCACATATACACACAAAGACTTAATACACCACAGACAGTGCAAGTGGTCGAGCTCAGTGAATGTCAAAAACATGTACCTGCCACTGGTAGGCTGTACACAAGGAGCGCTGCAAAATTTGCCTTGTAGAAAGAATTCACGTGAACCAGAGTGACCACATGACCTGCAGTTTGCAGTCGCCTCAGTCATGGGAACAAATGCATTAGGCACTGTACTCACACTGGGGCTTTCCACAGCGCTGGGGCTCCTGGTGATGTTGACCCCTGCCTGCCTGTGGGGGTCAGTTGAAACTGAAAAAAGCAAGAGAAATAGATTTCTCAAAAACAAATAAAGAGCAAATAATTTTTCTATTTGGTAGGAATATGTGCGAGTTACTGGTACTCACCCACAGTACTTGTCTGATGCTCTGTATTTGACTGGGGTTTTGCAGTCTGATTTGAAGTTTTGTTCTGCTCAGGGGAATGACTGTTGTTGGTGCCTGTCGTTTGAGGCTGTGGGCCTGTAAGCTCCGCCTCTTTAACTTTGGGCTCCACCTCTGTGACAATCTCCAGGGTGCCAAATTCAGTCATCCGAAACTAAAAACAGACCAAATATTGGGATTTTTCATCAGTACATTCCGAATAGACAAATATGTCCCTCACATCACTCTTTATGCATCATATACACTAAATATTTGTACCCGAATGTCACTTCCTGGCAAGGTGGCTATGCCGTCCTTCCAATCAAGAGCGCTCATCATGTCAAAATCGGCTCCTGCGGCAGAACCATCAGTCGTAGATGTCTCTGCCATCTTTACCTATGAAATGGAGGTCAAAAGAGAAAAATATACTGTTACAACATGGACAGGTGACTGAAGTAAGCATCTTAAATTCGACCAAACTATGAATATGTTTTACTTGATTAAGATTTTACTTGATATTTTAGAGCTTGGTATAACTACTAAAATGTATAACAACAATTATAAAAATGTCAAAGGCATTAATTTCAGTTTGTGACTGTGGGAATCATGGCTCTTCCAAAAAAAAAAAAAACAGTTGTTGAGGGGTTGATTTAAAACATGAAATATCATAGAAATATGATTACATTTTTTTTTTTAGCTGTTTCAGTTTATTTTAATGCTTGTATTGTCTTGTTTTAAATTATTTTAAGTCGTGAGGACTTTGTTGAAGCCCATCTGGTTGAGAACCACTGCTGTAATGAATACACAAAGTGCATATTGAGACCAAAACATCTACTGTGAGTGGCATAGAAAACTTCCGACGCAATATAATGTGAGACTAAGATACAAATGCTTAACCTCCATAGCTTTCTAATAAATTTTTTTTTTTTTTTTAGTCTTGAGCTGTTAAAATCTAATCACTGTACTTTGTCTGATATCAG
Source organism: Sinocyclocheilus rhinocerous (assembly GCF_001515625.1). Taxonomy (NCBI): domain Eukaryota; kingdom Metazoa; phylum Chordata; class Actinopteri; order Cypriniformes; family Cyprinidae; genus Sinocyclocheilus; species Sinocyclocheilus rhinocerous. Next base: position 2,749,395 of record NW_015659312.1, read on the forward strand.
TGATCTTCACAGGCCTAATCATAATCACTTAACTCTCTGGAAAGAGGGTAGGCAAAAAAGACGTTTTTAATTAGGCAGATCAGCACACGTTGTTTTAGAAAACAAAACAAAACTGACGTTTTCATTGTTCAAATATGACGATTTCGCCTCGAAAACCGTGTTTTGACTGCGGCTGATACAACGCCCGCAACTCGGGTTTATGAAATAGCTGCGCGGCGCTTGCCGTTCCACCGAATCCCGCCAGAGGGCGACTGCTTCTCGCAGTAAGGATTGCACCACGCACTTAAACGAAGACCAAAATATGTATTTCTACACACTTATGATGCCCATTTTTATGGGCTAGCTATGTATACAGACTCTCACTGACACACTTAAGCTACTTTGGTGGTTATTAATGGAGGAAAGCGATTAAGAGTAAAGTTAGACGAACAAGTTCAGCTTTTCCTTGTTTTAAAAGAATCTCGTGAAATCTTTGCTTTAAAAGCGCGCGGATACTTGCGGTGACAAGTTAAATCGCAAATATCCACGATCAGTTTGTTTTCAAATAATTACATCTTTATTTAAGCACGTTGTCATCCGTATGCAGCAGGCAATAGTGTAATAACGTTCTTGACCTACCGTTTATCATAAATCAAAATTTCATCAAAATCCAAGACTGTACAGTAACGGCGCCCCGCGAACATCACCTAAAAGCTCGTCTGGTTTACTAAAAAACCTTTGTTTTGATATTTCAAGTGATGACGGAATTTATTCTTAGCATAAATAAAGTGCAATGCGTGAGCGGCTGAGCGAGCGCCCATTATTAGCATTCGACTGACACACAAAATGGCGGAGCATGGCAAAGGGCGGCCGACACGTTTAAAGTATGTAAATTATAACAGTTCTCTGGTCTGGTTCACGTCGCTCGGACCTTCAACCAACACGGGAAGGCCAAGTGTGCAACTTGTTTTATTAAAACGCAATGTTTTCCCCTTCGTCAACAAACTCCTTACTTTCCCCTTGTCACGGAATGTCGTTAGCCCGACTGATAGCCCCGGCTAGCTGTAACATTAGCAGGGCATCCTACAATAAACCAAACCAACAGTTTCACGTGCTTCTCCAAAAGAAAAGCAATCCCAGAGGCACTTTGAATGAGTTGCCATTCATCCGTCTATAAATAACAACTCGGGTGCACGCAGACCTGAGGAAATAACAAATTGCATGCTTTTAATTTCTTCTGCACAAACTTGTCACTTCTATTTATCTTTACGGTTTTTAAACCTCGTTGAAAATAGCCGCAATGGCTGAAAAGTGTTAAACAAGAAACGCACTCTGTGTTCGTATCGTTGTTTACTGCGTGGGTGACGACATTAACGTCATATTTACTGATAAACGTGCAACTCACCTCGTTTCTCTCTTAACTCTTATTTAGAGCTGGATGGTAGCGTTATTGCGCATGCGCGGGTTAATATGTGTCTGTCCAACTTCTGCAGCCCAGATAAACTTCATCGCAACATATATGTGTGACAGATGCTCTTAATGTAACAAAGAACCAGAGGAACTGAGCCCTGTGTGTCCTTACATGACCCTAGAAGTGACTTGTGCGCGATACTCGTTTTGTCGGTGCTTGTTGCTCTAAAACAATTAAAGGCCTTGATATTACAGATAAGGAAAATGGTTTTGATTCTCTTTACGTTTTCCACGCACTTTAAACAGAAGCAGAGAGCTCGTGGTGCTCGTACGGGGCCGCCAGTGGTTCAGTTTTAATGCAGTCTTTAAAGTGCGTGCACACTGAAACGTGCCGTTTTCAGACTAGGATTTTAATATCTTTTCAGTTTACAGTCATTGTAGTGGTGGTCTTCTCTGATTTGATTTCCTGTAACAATCACGTGTTCAGATTTTCTCCGCAAATCTCTTTTGAAGGGCATACTTTCGTCATATGCAATAAATAGAGAAGGGCAGATCTTACTAATAAAATAACACCGCGTCAAGCTTTAAACTGAAGTTCATAATGTTTAAATACAATGTTTTGACAGCCGCATTGTGGCAAGAGTGTCGAAAAGGTTGAGAGCAAAGACACCACAAGGTGGCGCTGTGAGCTTAAAAGTGGCTGTTTCTTTTTAGTTGTTAGCGCCAGTTGGTGGCGGTATGCCTATGGTGCGGAATACGCCCAAAAAATTCCAAAGAAATAGTTGTTAGTACGTTGTCTACAAAGTAGGTTTGAGCCTAATTCAGGCAGCATGGCATTATAAAACATGATAAAAACGGCATTAAAACACCTCGAAGCAGTCGCAGGTGATAAACTTCAATGTCTGTGGATGACAACTGTGTGCTACTTTGTGATTCAGGTCTCTATTTACAGTACAGCGCTTGTACACAACTCTGAATTGTAGGCACATAATTTTTTTGATAATTGGATTAAAACATGTTAACCAAGACATGGACCTTTCATAATAAAACATACTCCATCACGATTTGCTTAAAATAATTTAATTGTTTCCACTCCAAAAATTGGACATTCTTTTACTGATCAGACAATTTAATCAAAAACACGTTTTGTACACACAATTGTAATTACATTGAGATTTAATATTCATTCCATCTCACAACTTTTACAATCAAACATCTGATGCAACCTGTAGTCTCACTTCATGTCATCACAGTTACTGTCAGAATACCACTAATTGTATTTCAGTACAAATATTTTTTTTATCAAATAGGGCTAAAAAAGGAATTAAATAACATGAATGTTAGGAAAACAGTCACATTTGATAGAAAATTTGTAGTAATGTGCAAAAGCATTGGTCCGGCTAACATAAAAATGAACTGTGCTTCAGTGTTTGCTTAAGTTAAACATCCTTAAAACATGTTCAGACAAAATGTCTATTGGTCTGACAGAATTCTGTCTTAATGTCCACGAGTCAGTGAGAGAATGTTTTCATTGATGTAGGTGAAGCCAGGAAAGGTTGCTCCGTACTCCTCGCATGCTTCTAGCGACTGCGGAACAGGAAGTTCTGTAAACCGAGGGTCAATGTTTGTGAGGTCACCAGGGCCAGACTGAAACACAGACATGTAAACAAATAGAAATTATATACATGTTATCTATATGAAATTATCTCCTGTGTAAGCACATCATTTACTCAACCTCATGTCGTTCCAAATCTGTATGCATTTGTTTCTTATATGTGACACTGGACCACATAACCAGTCATAAGGGTAAATTTGTCGAAATCGAGAGCTATACATCATCTGAAAGCTGAATAAATAAGCTTTCCATTGATGTATGGTTTGTTAGGATAGGACGATATTTGGCCGAGATACAACTATTTTAAAATCTGGAATCTGAGGGTGCAAAAAAATCTAAATACTGAGAAAATACCCTTTAAAGTTGTCCAAATTAAGTTCTTAGAAATGCATATTACGAATCAAAAATTAAGTTTTGATATATTTACAGTAGGAAATTTACAAAATATCTTCATGGAACATGATCTTTACTTAATGTCCTAATGATTTTTGGCATTAAAGAAAAATCAATAATTTTGACCCATACAATGTATTTTTGGCTTTTGCTATAAATATACCCCAGCGACTTAAGACTGGTTTTATGCTCCAGGGTCACATATGGAACACAAAAGAAGATATTTAGAATAATGTCTTTGTCCATGCAGTGAAAATCAACAATTTGGACACAATTGACTTATATCGAATGGACAAAAACCTGAGACATTTTTCAAAATATCTTCTTTTGTGTTTCACAGAAGAAAAAGTCATACTGGTTTGAGTAAAAATGTTCAATGTTAGGTGAACAATCCCTTTAACAACAATAAAAAACTCACCAATAAGGGAACGTAAGGAGGAGTAATTTTCTTTGCAACAAGTTCATCCCAATGAATAGACAAGAAGAAAGGATGAGACTGCAGCTCTGTCTAAGAGCCAAAAAAGGGCAAAATGACATTTAGCCACTCACAAGACAAATGATTTTCAGATTGTTCGTGAATGTTTGTGTGTGTGTGTGTGTGTGTGTGCTTGTTGGGTTACCAGGTCACGTTTTGCTCCTAGTCTCTTGGCCCTGTCCCTGTTTAGCAGTCTCTTCAGCAGATCTCTGGCTGCACTAGACACTCCTGGTTTTAATACCAATGGCTGATAAATAATATTTCTGCGCATCTCAAGACGATCTGCATTGTAGAAAGGGGGCTGGAATGAGAAAGAGTGTGCGTAAAACACACCTGTCTACCTGCATTATTTATTTAAATGAGCATTAATTTGATGGGTTTGTTTACCAGGCCATAGAGCATTTCATGAAGGACAGCTCCCAAACCCCCACCAGTCCACAGTCCTGTCGTACTCCTTCTGCAGGAGAACCTCAGGTGCTAAGTACTCTGGCGTTCCACAAAAGGTTCTGGTGGTGCCACATCCACTCATTCCCTCCTTATACAAGCCGAAGTCGGTCAGAACCACATGACCTGCAGAATCCAGCAGAATGTTTTCTGGTTTCAGGTCTCTGTGAGCATGTGAGAGAGATGGATTACTGCAAATCTGCTGAAAGTTAGTGTTCATTTTGTTCTCACTAAGCACATATGAGTGGGCTTATCTGCATTCTAGAGGCACAGATATTTCAGAATGCTGGTACCTATAGACAATCTTAAGGGAGTGTAAGTATCCTAAAGCACAGGCCATCTCAGCAGCATAAAATCTGGCTCTCTAGGTTCTCCAAACACCCCCTCTCTCTGCAAATGGTAAAAGAGCTTCAAAAATGAAATAGACAGTCATTAATACATGCAAATCAGTATTATTTGGATTTGCCACAAACACATAAATAATTTAAAGTCATCCTGCGGCCCCCTGGTTGAAAACGACTGCTTTAAAAGTTCAATTTCAGTCAGACTAAATCAATAATTAATTAATCCTTATGTCCTGTAAATGCTTTAGTTCTGAAATTGTACCAGTCTAGTTTTGCGAAGATGGACTAACAGACCTAGATAATGCGACCGTAGTTTGACTTTGTCCACTACAATTGGCCTTGTCATTTTGTTTTTTCTTCTAACAGAGGTGATGTGCAACTTTTCAATTCGATATTCAATTACACATTGTGTCATGTATATGTTATGTACAGGTGCATCTCAATAAATTAGAATGTCGTGGAAAAGTTCATTTATTTCAGTAATTCAACTCAAATTGTGAAACTCGTGTATTAAATAAATTCAATGCACACAGACTGAAGTAGTTTAAGTCTTTGGTTCTCCTATTGACATCTGACTTGAACCTATGACCTGAATTCATCACCATAAACAAGTTCAAATTCAAAGCTGTGTGTACTTGATTGTGTATGTGTACCTAGAAGTGAGATGATTCTGACAAAAATCCTTTTGGGAAAGTCCTCATCTGAAAACATGGTATAAAAATAAAGTAAAGATTGTTTGTTGGTTGGTTTTTTAGGGTGTGGGTTAGGCATAGGTTAATTTAGATAGCTACATTTAGATTTATTTAGATAGCTAAGTAAGCATACCTCTCCTCCACATGCATAGTCCAGCACAAGATAGAGTCTGTCCTTGGTCTGAAAACTGAAGTGGAGCTTCACCAGGAATGGATGATTAAGAGTCTTTAACAACTCTGTGCTCACACATGACATTTCTTTCCTGTACGAAAAACAACACAGTGAATACACACAGACACATTATGAATCAAATAATTACTCACATATTCATACAGTCATATTCACCTCCTTCCTTGTTAAGATTATGTGTTTCTGTAGAACTTTGACTGCATAATATCTGCCATTCTCCCTGTGTGTGGCCAAGAACACCTGAGTACAATCAAAGAAAGGTTCAAACAATATTCAAACATTGAAGAAATACAAAGCAGACTGAGCGTCTATAAATAATACCTTGCCGAAGCTTCCAGTCCCGATCACCTTCAAGTAGTCAAAATCAGCCACAGAAACCCTAAAATCATATTGAAATAAATATTTATGTGTAATTGTATATGTTTCTGTCTATATAGCCTGATATCTGAGCACCCCGCTTACCGAGACTGTGGCTCCTCTGGTTGTGGATTACTGTAAACCTGGGAGAGAGATCAGGGAGAGGGAGAGCCAGTCAGCAGCTTATTCCAGTGACATATGAAACCACAGCACAGTTCACTTCACTTTTATTGTTGTGGATTAATGCAGTTTTTAATTTATTTATTTTTTACTTGGACCCCAGGAAGAATAGCCACTAATGGGGATCCAAATAAATAAATGAACTTCCTGTTACATCTATAGATTACTGCAGGTCAACCAGTACAGCAACTCAAATCAGCGCAGCTGACTTGGCCTTATGTTTCTGAAAGGACTGGAGACCTTTATTAATACTTAAAGTAAGATATTGCTAATCTGTAGGCCCAGAACACACAAGTGAACTTGTAAAAGCTTACTTACAGCTGCTGCTCCATCATCTTCAGAAAGACTACCCTCAGGTCGCAAGAAATCCATCCTGGAATGAGAGAAACCATATCAGAGAAACTATTTTCACCTAAAACTGCCTCAAACTCATCCAACACCTATGTAACAGCACTTGGCTACTGGTTTCACTTTGGAATGTTACTATAAGTAGGTCATGGTCTTAAAAGTACACTGGTAGTCAATCTGTAATGACATCGCAGTGCAAAGGACTTAAGTCATTCCTGATTTTTCAGCTGATCTTTGCAGAAATAATGAAATAATGAGTCAATCTTCTGAACTCTGCACTGGAATACATACAGAGCCATGTGCTGCTTCACTTTTGGAAAATGATGACTAGGATGAAACTCACCGTCGATAGATAGGGTGGCTGCCAGATCGAAGCTTCTTGTCCTTAATTAAAGCTGAGAAAATAAAATACAAAATAATTTATGATTAGTGAAACATCTGCATATAGTGGACACAGAACAACCTTTATAAGAGTGTTCAAATACACATATTTAATCTTACTTTTACATCTTTACATTTTAAAAAAAGAATCAAATTTCCAAATATTATCTATCTATCTATCTAGCCTATCTATCTCTCTCTCTCTCTCTCTCTCTCTCTCTCTATATATATATATATATTACAGATTTAATATATATATTACAGATTTAACATAGAAACTTGGTTAAACGTTGTTAAAGTATATATTCAAATATATATATATTTTTTTTTAGGCAAATACGTTCTGTGGTATATCTGACCCAGAATATCAAGATGGCTCTACTTAAAGTTTGAATAATAGCCTAAGTATTTGAGCTTACCTGTAAAATATGAAACTATTCCCTTCATTTTTGCGTAAGTGACGGGACTTTTAGCCTTTTTCACCATGTTTTCGACGAGAAGGACAGCCCCGGTTGACAGCTGTGACTTGTGAGTCCGTCGGTAGTCTGCTATTTTACCGGACAGTTCTGGTTGAGCGCTGCCTCATGAGGGAAACCGTGACCGGCTATTTTTTGCAGAACACGTGGTTCCTCCCAAAAGCTGTGACGCCACTACGCCCGTTATTCGACAGATAAGACTCGCTTGGACAGCGCCTCGGCGATTCCTCTCTCTCTCTTTAACATACTGGGCTTGATCCCATATATTCCATAAAGTTTAAACACAAATGAAATATAAAATGTTGTAAACAACGTTTTAGTTGCCAGTCTTGCCACAAAAGTTACAAGGTTGTTAGAGCGCTAAATAGACACTGACAGTCGCGTTCGAACGAGATCTTTTAATTATCGGCTTCTCACTGAAAACTATGACAGGATATACATTCCTTTTCAAAAGTCTTCCAGATTCTTCTGAAAGTCATTGTACAACACGCACTCTACTATCAGGTTCATATGGGAACATTTAATAGAGGATGTCATAATGTGGTTGGTTTCATAACTTTTCTTGGATAGCTAACTATATATCCTACTTTTTGATACTTAAGGGGGAACCCTCATAAACCTGTCTAGGCTTTCAATAAATTAAAAGTTCTCTTATTGCCATGTTGGCATGTTAACTCTCTCAATCAGTCAACGTTACAGGTTACATAACAGAGATGCCTGCTTGTCACCACAGCCAAATACACATACTGTATGTAAACACACAGAAACATTCATGCTCATGTGTTTGACATTAATGGTGGAAATGTAGCATTCTGAACAAGTATAGTGTCTCTTAACAGTCTCAGTGCAAGGACAACAACAAGATAAACAAGCACAGATTGTTACACTTGCATACAGAGGTATAACACTAAAGAATGGTTTATGTACTGTAATATGAATCATGAAACACAAGATTAAGTGATAGATTACTAGATTATATTAGATTAACGCTAGACTACATTACACAACGAAAGATAAAAGGGTGAGGGAAGTGAAAATCAGAGAAGAGATGCATGAGAAATGTGTGCAGTTAGGATAGGGTTCATGTCAGTGTCAATTTAAAATAACTTTTGACCTTTGAAATGGGGAACTTCTGCTGTCTCTCATTCTTGAAAGGAAACAGCGCAGTCTAATTATTGATTCAGATTTTTCAGTTGCTGCATTCAGCAGACAAATATATTTTGCAAGGCTGTATGACTGACCATTCTGAAAACCAGTCCCCCCAGTGAAAGCAAGAAGAGAAATTAAGAGTACTTAAAATAAACGAAGAAATTGCATTGCATTAATAATATTAAAAATATTTAATATTAAATTTAGTACTGCTGCAGTGTTTTTTCCTGTTGATAGATTGTCTATTCGTTTATTAAATATTCTTTTTAACTTTATATACTTTTTATATAATAAACAGATACTATTTATTATTATTATATTTAATATTAATATTTTGTGTGTACCACCCCAATGTCTAAAGGTACCAACCTTTTATCTGAGAGTGTGTGATCTACAATATAAGAGACATACCTGTCTATAATCACATTGCATGCCTAAAACCCAACCAAATATTTCAAATGTTTTTCTTTAATAATCCATTGGGATTCTAATATGTGTGACACTATTTAATTTCCTTGTACTTGCTTTGAAATATCACAGAGGTGGGCAACACCGGATGATTTATTAAGGCTATATACCTTTCAAGAAATCCACTGATCTCTCTGATGTCACAGAGGGGTGGGGGTATAGAGAAATCTACACTGTTAGACTTTTTATCGTATTTTTGTGGTTAATTACTGGCAGCACTATTGTTAGTAAGTTACTGTAACTACCCCTTTACAGTAGCTTATAGCAAGTTAATTTTACAGTATAATGCCCTTACCGCAATCTCCTTTTACAGTATGATGGCCTTACCGCAATTTAAATTTACAGTGAAATACCCTTACTGCAACTTAATTTTACAGTACTATATCCTTACTGTAACTTAGCTTTACAGTATAATATTACAGAAATTTTACTGTAATTTATTTTATAAAACCTTTGAATATTTTACATGAATGCCATTGAATTGAATTAATTCCAAATAAGTGACCTGAGTCCATGTACAACAGTATATTTTTTATTCACTGTCACTATTAAATACATCCATTACTTACTTATTTATTGTGCTTTATTCTGGAACATTACAAAAAAAAAATAGAGAACTGAATTCATAGCAACAAATTAAAGCAGAGATCATAACAATATTGCAACAAAAAAGAAATATGGCAACAAGCATCCCAGTTGGTCTTGGCTGCATGGCCTCCATAACCACCGACAGCTGATCTGAAACAAAACAGAGGGGAAATGTGTGAGAAATCATGAGTTTATCTCATCTAAATTTGTTCATGGACAGACAAGGTAACAACTTGTGCAACAGCAGTTATTCCCAGTATAGTACTGTGTAAACACTATTGCTTTTTTGCACATCCTTGTCAGGGAACTCCATTAATTGCCTGAATGTACAATCATTGGTGTTTCATATTTTACAGCAGTGACTGCAATTTATGAAAGAAATCAATTAAATCTGTATGTGGGGGTGTGTGTGAAAAAAAGCAGATGTAACCCCCTTTGTAATCCTTAACATTTTATTAAGTAACTGTAATTTAATTACAAATTTTTTCTCAGTAACTGTAACTGATTACAATTACTTTTATTTTGTAATTAAATTACGTAATTCCGTTACATGTAACTAGTTACTCCCCAACACTGCCTATAATTAGATGTTATATTTACTTTCTTCATATTTTTAAAATTTCATTGATATTGGTAATGGTTTACGTTTTAAAAGTAAGTGAAAAGTAGACTACTTACCACAGGAAAACTCGCAGTTGACGTCTGGCGATTCACTCAGAGGGGAAGTCCGTTATGCGCGCAGCCGCGCACCGGACATAAACCTCCGTTTATATAACCTCTGCCAGGTTGTTGCACGGGCTTTATGCGCGAATAAAATTTAAATTTTGTGGGGTGTAAGCAAAGTTTATATCTTTTATTTTTTAATAATTTTAAAAATAAATTTATTTCACCACACATGTGCTTACCCAGACATTAAATTGAGAATGCAGATTCATGTTTTTCATCAGCAGAACAAGTTACAGTAGTGCAGATTCCCATATACAGTAAATTACTGTAAATGGCATAAAAATACCCACAATGCAGTGCATATTACAGTAGTTAACCGTAAAACACATATATGGTAGTTTACTGGGCTTTTTTGCGGTAAGTAACTAAAATTACAGCAAAGTCTAACAGTGTATATTTGGCAATCAGAAGGTTAAGGAACAGTCAGCCCTCATTAGTTTCTGAATCAGAAAGGTGACACTGGGAACACCCGCCCACCCCTCATGTATCTTTGTCAAATTACCTCATGGTTTCTCATTGGGAGACACACTTAACAATCTAGAAACAAACTGTGACTGATATGGTGGCCACCCACACACATTTGTCAGAACTAATAAGATTTCACACTGTAGCTGTGGCACATCCCAAATCAACTTAATGCCTGATCTCAGCCACATGAGGTGCCTCATTTAAGTGGTTTTAAACACGTTGTCAAATTGAGTTACACTAATACATTTGAATAAAACCCTCGATAACGTCATTGTAGATTTTTAAAATCTAAGCTGCTTGTCTTGTCGCAAGACCAGAAATTGTTGCTAAATGTTAATCTTTAATTTCTTAAAATCTCTTGGGTACAAAAGAAATAAAAAAAACATGCCGTGAATAGTGCAAACAAAGCAGCTCAACTTCCTTAAAATTTTGTTTCATGAGTTCGCCTGCCTATCCAGTCCTGATGGTTAATGGTAAACAAACTTTGCTTGCTGTCCTTGAGTCTCTAGTCGAACCTGAGGCTCAGCTTGAGCTCCAAGTTCAACCCCCATTGCGATACTACATAGAAGGAGATTAACAGAAATAGAGGAGGAGATGGGGAGGTGGAGGGATGCCGGAAGAATTGTCGCTGGGACGGCGCAATGTCTGCTGCTTATATAGGCTCGTAATGATGATTGACAGGACTGAATGATTAGGCTCCTCCCGAACCTACGTTTGGAACTTCATTTCAGTTGTCCAACTTGTAAATAACTCCCCCTCATCATGAGCAAAAGCTCCATGAATTCCCATTTGGAGTCATTTGGCTATACCACTATGATAACTCTGAGGTTCATCTGCCTGTTTTCTGAACGTAGTAGGTTTAAACTGGTCGAGCTGGTATCCCAGCCTGGCCAAGCTTAGCTGATGTTAGGCCGGGCGGCCAGCTGGTCTCAGCCTGACTAGCTGAAAGGTGCCCAAAAACCATTTAAAACCAGCCTGCGAGACCAGTTTGTAGGCAGTTTTTCTGGACTCAGGTGTGCTTCTTGACTCAGGGGAGGCAGCGCCCTAAACCGGCGGGCACACGCACCTGAGATTGCGCGCACAACACGAATCACGCCTAGAAACAAGGCTCGTGTAAACTCGGAAGTGTCCATATGTGGGCTGACAATCACATGCACATTCTGAAATTTGTAAAACGTGTGTTGTAATCACACGATCAATAAGAAGTGAAACATAATAACATTTGCTACGTTCGCGTCTATGTTCACATTAGATCTTGAACTTGTGGTCAGCGCAGTGACGCAGCGGTTGCCCTCCCGAAGGAACCCGGAGGGGGAAAAAAAACATAATCCGGAAGTTTACCGACACCTGCAACCATGATCGCCTTAACAAGGAAAGTTTTCTCTCATCACGGGGACTATAAGCACCTCTAGCATCGCAGAGACATTGAGAGCACCTCAAGCAGGTAACTTTCTGACGCTTCTCTGTGCTGTAGAAATGTCCCGTTTGGACTCCAGATTTGTGGGCTGAAGAAGGAAAATGCCAAATGACGTATATTTGGCTTTAAAAACAACAAATATGTCCACTCTTGGATTGTTCTTGGAAGATATCGCGATAAAGCTCCGAAACGTGTTTTGTTTAATATTAGGCTCCTCCCGAACCTACGTTTGGAACTTCATTTCAGTTGTCCAACTTGTAAATAACTCCCCCTCATCATGAGCAAAAGCTCCATGAATTCCCATTTGGAGTCATTTGGCTATACCACTATGATAACTCTGAGGTTCATCTGCCTGTTTTCTGAACGTAGTAGGTTTAAACTGGTCGAGCTGGTATCCCAGCCTGGCCAAGCTTAGCTGATGTTAGGCCGGGCGGCCAGCTGGTCTCAGCCTGACTAGCTGAAAGGTGCCCAAAAACCATTTAAAACCAGCCTGCGAGACCAGTTTGTAGGCAGTTTTTCTGGACTCAGGTGTGCTTCTTGACTCAGGGGAGGCAGCGCCCTAAACCGGCGGGCACACGCACCTGAGATTGCGCGCACAACACGAATCACGCCTAGAAACAAGGCTCGTGTAAACTCGGAAGTGTCCATATGTGGGCTGACAATCACATGCACATTCTGAAATTTGTAAAACGTGTGTTGTAATCACACGATCAATAAGAAGTGAAACATAATAACATTTGCTACGTTCGCGTCTATGTTCACATTAGATCTTGAACTTGTGGTCAGCGCAGTGACGCAGCGGTTGCCCTCCCGAAGGAACCCGGAGGGGGAAAAAAAACATAATCCGGAAGTTTACCGACACCTGCAACCATGATCGCCTTAACAAGGAAAGTTTTCTCTCATCACGGGGACTATAAGCACCTCTAGCATCGCAGAGACATTGAGAGCACCTCAAGCAGGTAACTTTCTGACGCTTCTCTGTGCTGTAGAAATGTCCCGTTTGGACTCCAGATTTGTGGGCTGAAGAAGGAAAATGCCAAATGACGTATATTTGGCTTTAAAAACAACAAATATGTCCACTCTTGGATTGTTCTTGGAAGATATCGCGATAAAGCTCCGAAACGTGTTTTGTTTAATCCGAAATATTTATTCGAGACTAAATGTTGGTGCAGGACTCCGCTCGTTCAGTTCAGCTGGTTCAGTTCGGTTCGGATTTCTGACAGAGCCCAAGGCCGAGCAGATCAGCGTGGATTTAAGTCAGAAATGTAAGACGTCACACCCAGAAAAGCCTGTGTATCATACAGAAACTTTGAGCGGTTTCTCGTGTTTAAATGTCCAGTCTTGCTATAGTTTTTCAAATACTTTACATGGCCGTATTTAGAGTCGGAAAGGCTTTTGTTTTATTAAGTATGGTCTAAAGTAATCACACTTCCTACCTCATAAATATCGCGTCTCTCAAAAGTGAGCTCTAGCGTGTAGCGCTTTCTAACTGTGCTACTGGTAAACATTAACCTTTAATGCTCGCCAAACCGTTTCCAAACGTGTGAGTCAAAGTAAAAATATATACCTTACACCTCTGACGTGTTTTATTTTGTCAGAAAGTGAGACAAACGTCTAAGTCTGTGTTAAGTCTATAATTTCCCTAGTCTCGGAGATAAAACTTCTGAAACTGCAGAAGAGTCCCAGAGAGCGATCAGGATCTGTAAGGTCTGAAAATAAAAGAGTGATGTAATGTTGCTTAGGCTAATTTGAAATAACTGCATGTTCAAATAACTGCAATTGTCATAATGTTAGTATCCATAGGACAACAGTTTTATGTCTATCAAATTCACTAGTAGCTTCTCTCTCACCCTTTCACTCTCTCAAATTACAAAGTACTTTATTGACATTAATGTTTTGCAAACAATACTGCCAAAGCATCAACATACTGTATATACAGTATATACACATGTTTATTTCTCTAATGCCAAATTTACACTTTGAAGGTGGCTCAGAATCGCTTCTAAAGTGACAAGTGTTTTTACACAGACTGTTTAATTCTAATCAGGGGTGGCATGAATGCATTTACACCGCAATTACAACTGTATACTTCGATACTAAGGCTGAAGTGGGTTAGAGCAGGCATAATTTTGTCTGGCTCTTGTGCAGCATCGGGTCTTGAATTTTGAGCAGGAACAGAGCAGCCCTAACTTGGCGATGTCAAGATGCCTTAAATGGGGGACATGCGCTAGTCTTATACCAAATTTACACTGCAAAGGTGGCACAGAAGTGCTTCTGAAGTGGTATTTAAGTGTTTGATCAGCGGTGGCATGAATGCATTTACACAGCAATTACAATTGTATATTGTGATACTAGGGGCGAAGGTGGGTCAGAGCAGGCAAAATTTAGCCTTTTATGCTGCATCATATCTTTACACTGAATTTTAAACAGGCACAGAGCAGTCTTAACCTGGCTGTGTAAAGACACCTTATTTTGCTTTTACATACAGCTAATTATAAAGACTGTCGGCTAACCCAAACAGAAAACTTTTAATGCATTTTTAGAATAGTAAAAGCATTATTTACTTCATGTATTTTTTTTTTTACAAATGAGAACACCGATTTGTCTCCAAAGTAGTATGTATGCGTACAAAACAGTGACAGGACAGAATAACATAAAAATAGTTGCAATATACAAAATAAAATACACTTTCCACAAGACATTAATGAACATTAAGTCACTGTTGTACCGATAATTAAAAAAGTAGTGTGTTTGAAGATCAAAGCTGCTTTCTGCTTTCAATAAAAATTTGGCGGTGACAGATGCATGAATGTACTCCCCCCTCCTCGCTCTTTCTTGACTCTTTGGGTAGTAAAATAGTCCACATTCCTGGACTGTGCTGGGAGGAGAAAAGAAGAGTGTGAAAAACAATGCAAGAACATGTTTAGACCTAGGGAGTGTGACTGAGTGTGTAAGTGTGTGTATGAGAAACCCAAATGCTTATAAACTGACGGTTTTGATTCTGAATGTTGATAACATCGTACAGGGATGCAAACTCATAATGGGTGACAGACGTGTGCCCCCACACTTAAACACATTTTTTAAACACTTATATTATTTTAAACCCTTTATTATTTTTAAACTCTACAGTTGGGCAGTAAAAGTCACTTTAAATATTCACATTTCATTCATGAAGATGACAAAAAAAATAGTCTCCTGGTGGAAAACAAAGAATTGTAAGATGAAAATAACATGAAATTACCTTTATAACCAGTAGATGGCTGCAGAGGATGGCTAGCTCATTAGCTCAGTTGCCATTTCCACTCAGTTTTTTCACTCTTGCTTTTGGATTTATTACAAAATGACTGACTTCTAGCAAGATCAGGAAGTTACAAATTCCAAAGGCTCATGTCAGTTAAAATAAATAAATAAGCCCAGACACCAATAGCCTAGAAGGGTTAATTATTTAAATAGCCTACTTAACTTGTTAACTACAAATTAAGTTAACTTTTAATGGTGTAATAATGAACTAATAATGCATTAAATATTTTGACTTTTTTTAGATTTCATTTAAAAACTAAATTTTTCAAATATTGCCTTAAAAAAGGACTCATCAAAAAAGTGCTTTAAGTTTTATCTTTAACTGTAGAAGCTGCTAAATATATTCAGCCAACACAGACTTGTTGCGGCTGTAGTTTTATTACTCTGAATTTACTCTGCATCACTTAAAACACAGCTCTGTCATCGGCTTGTCAGAAGCATAGTTCGTTCCGTCCATTGCTACTATCACCGTCAATCGCGGAACAATTTAGCGGATTCACTTGCGTAATTTTTTACACTCGGGTTTGTCATTCCTGAAACGCTATATACGTGGACGGTTGGTCCTCTAGAGTAGACAAACGAAACTTTTCTTCAAATTGTGAACAGATCATGTAGAAAAACCAAGCAAATGGCGTTTTCCTTACAGCACAACTGACCGAGCTTACTCACGCAAAAACTCCTGATATAATCAATAACTAACTACACAATGAATCTCTTATTTACATCGTGTATGCTTTCTTTTTCTTTTGTTATAATGGGAAGATCTGCGAGCGTGTAGAACTACGTAAACTTGCGAAAACAAAAATTAGTTCAGAGCGGATTCGGACTAATCTACTGTACAGTAAACACCTCTCATTGGCCACTGCTTTCAACAGAGATGCCTGTGATTGGCTACAATACTCAACGCTGCAAAAACACGTTATAAATTAGAAACTTTTGGCACACAAAAACACACAGGTGCGTTTGAAAGCGGGTGACTTCGAGCAGATACAGAATTGAGTTGGTACTAATTGTACCGTAAAAATATATTTTTTTTACGGTACAAGGTGTAAAAAAAAAAAAAGACACAAGAAAAGATATCACATATTTAGTTATTTTAGAAACAGTCAGCCTGTTTTTTTAAGATCACACTGATTGTGAGAGGCACTTACTTTATATTTTGATTTTAAAATGGAGCTGCATGCTATGATCAGGGATGCAAACCCCC
>NW_015659312.1:2766226-2767988 GCF_001515625.1 Sinocyclocheilus rhinocerous
TTGCATCCCTGATCCCTGTGCAGACCAGTCCATCCATCATTTGGGATGGAACGTTCTCTGCACAGGAAGTATAATTACAGTTATAAGGAATTTGCTAAGGTCTTGTCATTGCATGCAATTCACAACATGTTTTTAAAATGTCTGTTGCACACAGTAAGAGAATGTACTGTATAAATTAGTTTCATAAGATTGGAACGGCATGTACAGAAGTTCTGCACATGCGTCACGTTATTTTATTACAGGTAGTCATCATCTTCGTCATCGTCACCTTCACGTTTGGAACGAGTGCTTGCGTTTAACCTGTCTGACTCCTTGTTTTGGCAGGTGTGCATATGTGACAGGGTTCAGAGATGACATCCCCATGGAGCGTGCTTGGAAACAAGATCACTGCTCTTGGACGCGCTGATCTGTCCAAACATACTCACATGCCACGCTGCGGCCTACTCTGTGTTGTGCTCTTCCCTGATGGCACAACCCAAAATTTTACTGTCAGTGTGAGTATAAGAGTGTGTGCAGATGTGTTTGGATCGTAGGATGAGTGAATATGACTGTTAAAGCCCCAGAGAGAGAGAAGTAATTTGCATGAGCTTGCCTTTATTGGCAGTTTGAGGGTGGAGATGGATATTACACTGGTGCTTCTCTTCTCATGTTCCATATTGCACTGCTGCAACCTTGGCTTCATATTCTGAAGGATACCCGCCCACCCTCACGAGCACACGGGCATGTTTGTCAGGGAAAAACAGTCATGAAGTCAACAGAAAATAGGGTCTTAGGGCTGTGTATCGGCAAGAATCTGGCGATACGATACATATCATGATACAGGGGTTGCGATACGATATGTTGCGATACATTGCGAAACTGTAAGCAAGGCGATATATTGGGAAATTTCTTATATTAGGAATAGGATAATTTTAGGAAAGCTGTCATTAAGAACACTTCAACATATGCAAACCTTAGAAAAAAAGTTATTTAACCAGAACACAGTGTGATCTGCATTTGCATTAATTAGTCCCTCTAACATTCAACCTCATCTAACCACTTTTTGTGCAGTACGAGTAAAGGGGGAAAAGTAAAGTGCTTGCAGGATTCTTTGGTTAAATTAAATACAATACATACAATGTCATAACATTTTAATCTGAACAAAATAATTACATCTGTTCAGTATCAAAGAAAAATAAAGTGCTTGCAGGAAGAACATGAAGAACTGTGTGAAGAACATGAGCACACGTGAACACACACACACACACACACACACACACACACGTGCGTGTAGAGTGTTAGTGTGTGAATGCGGTGGAGAAAATTAAATGCAAATTCACTCCAAAAGTAAAAGTGCGCTTCATGACTTACATCATATCAAAGTCTAGTTATGAACGTCAAGGATAAAAGATTTATAGCTGTTTTAGTCGTTTAAAACACAACCTCAATTATCTAATTATGTGAGGCTTGGACGCTGCATCCGTCAAAAATAGACTAGTGACCTATCTTTAGCTAGGGTGACCATATTTTAGTTTTCCAAAAAGAGGACAGTGGGTGCGGGCGGGGTGGGGGGCTGGGGTGTGGTTGGTTGGTGGTTAAAGTAATGCCGAAAGTGCCCAAAGTAGCGCAATCTCAAATATAAAAACTCAAAATATGTCATTTCCATACCTAATATACATATTTTACAGTCACCGTTAAGCATATTTATCATAAACGCAGCTAAAAAGCTTCCTACCAGTGGCCGCCCTTCACAAAACTTAACATCTAGCACAGTTTTATCATA
>NW_015659312.1:2768165-2772094 GCF_001515625.1 Sinocyclocheilus rhinocerous
AAAAGCTGGGGTTTGTTATTACTGAATAGTGGCGGCTCGTCGGGGGAGGCAGGGGAGGCACAGCTTCCCCGATATTTTGAGGTGAAAATGGGAGGAGGACGATTTAATGTTAATAAAATTCACAATTCATTTCAGTTCATGTCTCAGAATGTGTATTTTTCTATTTTATTGTAATTTCACAGCTGTAATACCATAACATGTTACTGAAGTTGGAAAGCGCCGCTTTTCTATCGTGAATGTGCTGAATCTGCTGATGTAATTACAACCGCTAAGTGGTAGAGAAGGGGAGGGGGAGGCCGGGGGAGAGCTGAGCTCTCGTGCCTCCGTTGGTAAAAAAATTATAAAAATTTGCCAATCAGCATTGAGAAAAGAAACCTCGCAGGGGAGGCTAGCCTCTCTTCTGGTATATCAGCCAATCATCATTGAGACGTAAATTATGTGATATTAGTTTGAACGTCTCCCGCTGCGCTGATAATGTACCAAGTGCTTATGATGAGTAGCGATATTGAATATTTGATCGCCCACAGATTTACCAAGCTGTCATTCAAGCAGTATATATACAAATTAAAAATAAAGGGAGAACACGCCTAAGCTGGATATAGGCTACAGCAGTCCACTTAATTAAATGGCACAACAGGCAGCTCTCTTTTAACAGACTTTTAAAATGGGATGGATGTTTGCTTCAAGTGATATAGGCCAGGTAAGTGAAATTATATTATCTTGCTGTATGTGTGTCGTTTTCCGACTAAAAGCAACCAAAAAGCCATTTTAAAGTGGTTAAAAAAATAATGATAATAATAATCGGCAGGGAGGGACAGACCAATACAATTAGTGTGCCTCCTCTATTTTAAAACCCACGAGCCGCCACTGCCTACCAGTGGCCATCCTTCACAAAACTTAACATCTAGCACAGTTTTATCATAGGTAGTAGAATGCAAAATGTTTCAATACAAGCTTTTCAGTCAAATGTAATTTATGCAACATTTCAAACCTTTAACCCACGGGGGAAAATCAAGCCATGGGAACAGTTTAAAAGTAGCCCAATTCCATCGATAGAAAAAAAAAAAAAACGCTAACTTGACAACCCTGCATCCAACACCAGCTGCAGGAGTCAGATTTGACTGATCACGGGTTGAGAGGAGAGATGACTGACAGACCATGCTGGAGGATTTGCTGCTCAACAGATCCTGAGCTCATTGACAAATATCTGATCTTCCTTTACACAGAGCGCACGTGATGGCGAAATCAAAAAGTGAAAGTGAACAGCGAGCGCTCATTCAAAAGAGATTATATTCTCCGCATATTGATAGCGGCCCCCTGATGCGTGACAATTATATGCAATATTAGAATATTTGCGGGAGTGGGCGGGACACAGTCCTCGCAGGGCTCTAATACAAAAACGTACACTATGAATGGCGATTGTAGAAAGCAAAAGCCGAATCGCGGACATTTTGGGCGATTTAGAAATCCCAGCCGGATGCATTTTTTAAGGTCCAAAAAGAGAACATGTCTGGGAAAAAGAGGACGTATGGTCACCCTACTTTAGAGAAGCAGCGGAGAGAGATGCTTCTGGTGTGCCGCTGCTATAAACAAGCATTGACTAGAGTGGCCACGATCAGCTCCGGTGGCCGTGGAGCCGTAATGTGCCGCAGACGTGTGTGTTCTTCGAATATTTGACGCTGACATTGCACAATTTACACACCGCATGACTTTTGTCGGGATATAAACTCAAAACGAAACAACTGCCATGAATCTTGTATGATTTATAAAAATATATATAAATATCGATATTGCATTTTTGAGAATCGATACAGTATCGCCAAACAAAATATTGCGATATTCAAGTGTATCAATATTTTCTTACACCCTTAAAGGGTAAGTTCACCCAAAAAGGAAAATTCTGTCATTAATTACTCACCCTCATGTCATTTCAAATCCGTAAGACCTTCGTTCATCTTAAGAACACAAATTAAGATACTTTTGATGGAATCTGAGAGCTGTCTGACCCTGCATAGACAGCAATACAACTGAAATGTTCCCAAGTCCAGAAACGTAGCAAGGAGATCGGTAAAATAATCCATGTGACATCAGGGGTTTAACCGTAATTTTACGAAGCTACGAGAATACTTTGTGCGCAAAAGAAAAAAAAACTACTTTATTCAACAATTCGTCTCCTCCGCGTTACTCTAGCACCATTTTGGAGAATATCCGCTGAACGTAAACAACGTATGCTGTTCTGTGTCAGCTGTGTCACACGGATACCGAAGATGAACGAAGGTATTACGGGTTTGAAACAACATGAGGGTGAGTAATTAATGACAGAATTTTCATTTTTGGGTGAACTATCCCTTTAATGCTAGATGATAGAAATTAGGCCAGTGGGCCTGAGGGCTCTGCTTGACAAAGGTATAGTGAGTTAAAATTAAATCTAAAATAAAAAATGGGTATTAAAATGTTGATTCATGTTAATTGGCTTGTGATTAAGAGAGAGGTTAACTCTGCTAATTTAATTTAATTTAATTTAAAATTATTATTAAAAGCCTGATTTAATTTAATTATTTAAAATTAATTATTAATAGTTAAATAAATAAAATGTTCTAGTCCTTTCAGCAAATTTGAGTACATCTCATTTTCTATCAGTGAATTATATTTTGAATGATTTTTTAAAAGAAATTAATACTTCTATTCAGCAAAGAAGGCATTAAATTGACCAAAAGTGACCTTCACAATTTTCACAAAAATATTAAGCAGCACAACCATTTTCAACATGGATAATAAGAAATATTTCTTGATCAAATAAGCATACTAGAATGATTTCTGAAGAATAATTTTAAAATATATAAAAATAGAACACAGTAATAATAATATTTTACAACTGATATGTTTTTTGTTATGTTATTGTATGCTAAACCCTGTAGAATATGGTCACTTTATAAATATAGGTTTTGTAAACTGGTACATTTCCTAAAGGGACAGCATGTGTTACTGCTTTGCAGAAACACGATGCTGGTCATCTGCTGTTCGACTTGGCTTGCGAACACCTCAACATAGTGGAGAAACAGTACTTCAGCCTACAGATCAGTGAGGACACATCCAGCTCTCCGGTAAATGAATGTGTGGTTGTTTGCAAAAAGCAACTGTTTATTGCTATGATCCAGAAATGGAGAAATGTAATGCCCTCTCTTAAGAAACACGATATCAGTGTTATAACTGATCTGTCATTTCAGAAGTGGCTGGACCCCAACAAACCCTTTAAGAAACAGCTGAAGGGTGAGTGAGAAACTACACACACACACACACACACACACACACACACACACACAGAGGCCCACCTGGAGTCAATATATTTGTTTTACATTTGTGGAAAATTAGACTATTTAATTTTGCATGCACTTTTCCCTTATTTTTACATTTCAATTCCCTTTGCCGTCATTTAATGTTCACTTAAATTAAAAACAACAATAGTAACACTGCTCAATCTAATAGATTAAAATATTAGTCTTATTCTTCTATTAAGATATTAAAATATTAGTCGCTATTTTTAAAATATTAGTCATTATTTTATTAAGATATTAAAATATTAGTCCTATTGTTTTAAGAGATTAAAATATTAGTCGTATTGTTCTATTAAGAGATTAAAATATTAGTTGTATTGTTCTATTAAGAGATTAAAATATTAGTCGCTATTGTTAAAATATTAGTTCCTATTATTCTATTAAGAACCCGAAATAATTGCACTGTATTTTATGTATAATCATTTTCTATTTTTAACTGTCTTAAATTCATTTTAAATAAATTTTTAAATCAGTCTCAATTTAAATTCCTTGTTTTATTTTTGTGATAATTTTTTATGATTATTTTACTTTCTTTTATGTAAAGCACTTTGAATTACCATTGTGTATGAAATGTGCTATATAAATAAACTTGCC
>NW_015659312.1:2772185-2789866 GCF_001515625.1 Sinocyclocheilus rhinocerous
TAAAATATTAGTTGTATTGTTCTATTAAGAGATTAAAATATTTGTCGCTATTGTTAAAATATTAGTTGCTATTATTCTATTAGATTAAAAATTAGTCGCTGTTGTTATTAAGGGATTAAAATATTAGTCGTATTGTTCTATAAAGAGATTAAAATATTAGTTGCTATGGTTATTAAGGGATTAAAATATTAGTTGTATTGTTCTATTAAGAGATTAAAATATTAGTCGCTATTGTTAAGAGATTAAAATATTAGTTGCTATTGTTAAGAGATTAAAATATTAGTCACTATTATTCTATTAAGAGATGAAAAAAATGAGTCGCTGTTGTTATTAAGGGATTAAAATATTAGTTGTATTGTTCTATTAAGAGATTAAAATATTAGTCGTATTGTTCTATTAAGAGATTAAAATATTAGTCGCTATTGTTAAAATAATGCTGCTGTCAATATAAAGGATTTCCTGGAAAGTCATTTGTTTTATTACTCCTATGAGTCTCCGCTGTGGACTTTCTGTGCGAGGGCGAATAAAACATAAAACACGTGAGAGTTTAGCGCTGTGTGCTTTTCATCTTGCAATATCATGGTTATCACCCAAACCGGTATATAATGACACCCCTAATTAAAATGATAGCGATATTTCATTTTTAAAATATCATGATTATCGTCAATACCAGTATTACACGACACCCCCTAGTAACAAGATAACGATATTTTGTTTTTTAAATAACACAAATATCGTCAAAACCGGTATATTGCGACACCCCTAAATGTATTATTTTTTCCTCAATTCCTGCAATGTCTATCCATTTTTCATACTTTACATTATAATGTTGGGATAAATTCACTTGTAGCATTTAAGATTCTACATTTTTTAATTGATCATTTTTATTCATTTATTTTCATAAAGTAATATAGCATTTTATTATTGTGCATATTACTTTTTCTTTTAAATTTCTTTAAAACTCTTATCACAGAAATGCGGTTATGATAAACACAAAGGATGGATAAACAGAATGCTGCTAAAATTCTTTGGAAATCTGTAGGGCTTTCTGCAGAAGTTCTGTGGAATCCGATTCCATGCAGGCCTAGAATGCACATGTTTGATAAGTGTGTAATATAAGTTATGTCATAGGAGCACAAAGAATTTTGTTTCCTTTAAAAGCACATCAGGAGACACATGTTTGTTTGTTCATATTGATTTGAGGTGGCTGATTTAACCCTCTGGTATTGTTCATTTGGGAGTCACACTTGTGTTGTTCGTGGTCAAAAGTGACCGGACACCTGAAATAACATTTTATTAATTTTTTTTCACTGAAATCAATGTTATATATTTTTGTTCGATAATATTTTTTCTTTTTTCTTTTGTATTTTGAGAGAATTTCATGGTGCTATTTAATATTTATGCAATAATTATGATACATTTTTCCCATTGAAAATAATAAAAAAAATGTTTTTCTATTTTTTTTTTATTACTTTTCAATTATGGCAGTATTTCGTGTTCTATGGACTATGGTACACTATTAAGAAGTGCTAACCTGCAAATGCTATCTTATCAAATGCAATATTTATCAATGTAACCCAATGTATTGATTAAGTTCAAATTTTTTATTTAAATCAAATAAATTGTTAGCATATGAGAAATTGTACATATTCAATTAAGAAAAACACTTAAAAGGACTTAAAGGCTTTACTCAAGTGAAAACGATTTCATCATCCTCATGAATATGCTGGGTTTCTCTCATATCTAAAGGCTGCAACACACCAGTTTTTGTTCCGTGCTGAGTTATACAATCCGAATCCTTTCATGATAGCATACAGTTAATAATATGTTAATTGTGCAGTGTGAGATTCATTGGTCATAACAGAACTTTGTAAGATTGCGATGAACAAAGAGTGACAGCTTTTTAGTGGGTATAAAGAGCACTCTTTGCGAGTTTTCTAAGCTTCTAATCCATTTATAATCCATTTAAAATGTAAACTTAGTTTTTCGGCCACACACATGTTGCAAAGTTTCGGGAATGACATCCGCATATTTATGTGGGGTTTGCTCTCGAAGTAGCAGTGATTGACATAGTGATAACCATAGCAATAGACGGGACAAAATATGTGAAAATGTGCATTAAGACTAGAGCACCCTCACTAATTTCAGAAGCACCCTCAGTGATTATTTCTGGAACCTGGTTGATACGCTTTTATTGCATAACTATATACAAAAACAACAAAATACAAATGCACTAAATAAAATAATTGAATAAATGCATATTTACAATTTAAGCACAACTAAAATAAGTATTAAATAATTAAATAAATAACTAGAGAAGGCTGACTATAATCAGCTCGCTTCCATTTAGTGAGAAAAGCCTAGGCCTACTCTTAAAACAACAAAATACAAATGCACTAAATAAAATAATTTAATAAATGCATATTTACAATTTAAGCACTTAACTAAAATAAGTATTAAATAATAAAATAAATAACTAGATAAGGCTGACTATAATTAGCTTGCTTCCATTTAGTGAGAAAAGCCTACTCTTCAACTGAATTAGAAAAAAAAGCTCCTCTGGTCTTCAGTGATGCGAGGACAACGTTTGAGCGTACACGTATATCTGAGCGAGAGAGACAATTCATAAAAGAACCATGTATATTTAAAAGCACACGTCCAGTTTTGTGTGAGTGAAGGAAATCTGCGTGCGAGTGCAGATTCGTGCTCGCGCATTACATGGATCACGTAACATTATGCGCTCTCGACATTTGTCATTAAGATCACGCTATAGAAAGTGCCTAAAATTAAGTATAAAGAGGAGAAGAAAGCGGCCCTAGGCAGCTGCCTACACTGGCCAGGATCCGCCACTGCCAGATGCAGTTATAAATACTAAAAACAAGCCTATAGCAAAACATCTGGTAGGGGGTGCACCTGGGGTGGCCAGCCAAATTTCAGGGGGGGCCGGTGCCACCCCTGGCCACCACGTAGACCCGCCCCTGGTGTAGGGGGTGTCTGTTTTGCACTCTTGATATTTTAGAGTGTCACCCCTTCATTGCTGTGCACTTTTGTCCTGCATCGTGAATGAGTTTCATACCATTCCGATAAAGTAGCGATTTTTTTTTATTTATTTCAAAACACTTTTTTTTTCCAGTTTAAAATGACCGAACAATACCAGATGGTTAATTAATCAACTTACTTGAGTCATCAGACGTGATGTGTATGCAGTAAGGCACAGACAGTGATTGCAATTTGTCTTTTGACAACTGTTTTTTTACTTTAAATTATGGTTTAATAAATTGACTTAGATTTCTGGGGAATTGCCTTTTGCCTTCCTTTTTTTAGAAATAGTATGATACTGAGCTTACATTTAACTCTGATCAGTGAATATTTGTTACTTGCATTTATTTATGTATTTAGAGGTCCTTTTCCTCTGACTGTGTCCTCTGCTCTCTCTCTCTCTCCCACTGTTATTCCTTCAGGTTCTGCTCCGTTCTTTTTAATATTTAGAGTGCGGTTCTTCATCTCTGACCCAAACTCCCTCCAGCACGAGCAGACCAGGTACATATCCCTGTTTATGTGCAAATGAGATAGAAATATATATATATATTATTTATATGAATTGATTGAGAGGTTTTTGACCCTTATTTTGTTTTGCAGGCATTTTTATTTCTTGCAAATTAAGAAGGACATTTGTGAGGGGAGGTAAATAAAGTTGTTTTTGCACCTACACTACCATTCAAAAGTTTGGGGTTGGTAAGATTTTTAGTTTTTTTGGAAGAAGTTTCTTGTGCTCACCAAGGCTGCAACTATTTGATAAAAATACAGTAAAATCAGTAAATCAAAATCACCATTGCTGCTTAACTTGTTTGTTGAAATTGTGATACTTTTTCAGGATTCTTTGATGAATAGAAAGTTCAAAAGAGCATTTATTTGAAATATAAATCTATTGTATTAGTGATGTAACAGAGAAAGAAATATCTAATTCTAACTGATGCAGATGACACAAACGTTTTCATGTCATGGCTGATAACCAATAAATAGCAAGTATTATAAATGTATACCGTTTATGTGTAAAACCAATTGTTTTATATGCTACCATAACATTATAATTTACAGTATTAAAGATGGATATCTATTAATTTATTTTGATTAATCTGCTATAGAAAAAAAGTATATTGTTCAAATGATAAAAAGACCAAAGATACGTTGGAGGAATTATAAATTCCATTTTTATACAACTTGTATGATCAAAAATACCATAAAAATACCAGCAACCCACATCATTATAATACATGATGGATGCTGGTTATGCAGTTCTAAAGCTCAGGGAGTTATATAACTCATGGATTGTGAGGTTATGTGTGGTCTAATAAACATACTATTGTGTATAAATAAAAATGATAATATACAACTATGGACATTTGTACCCTGATAAATAAATACCAAATATTTGCTGACAAAATATTTAATATTGACAAATGCTAATAAAAAAACTGATGTCACAACAATGTATGTTGTGTCCCAAAACATGATGGAATGTTTTTATTGCAGATTAAAGTGTCCTTTAAGCTCAGCTGTGGTACTGGCTTCTTACTCTGTTCAGTGTAAGTTGTGGAAATTACACCTTCTCACTTTGTGATTGGCAGCCCTGCCATAGAAACATTATTGATATTGCAGAGGATGTGTCTGTGTGCTTGGAGGAGGCATGAGTCTTCTCCAGGAAATAGCTGGGGTTAATGGCACTGTCAAAGCTGGAGATGACTGAACAAAGCGCATACAATCACTGATTCTCAAACGTAGCATTCTAATACTCCTGTTTGATTGACAGCTGAGCTTGGAGACTATGTCCCTGAAACTCCTGCCGGATACCTCAGTCAGACCCATTTTCTCCCTGACCAAGACCAGGAGTTCCTTCTGAAAGTGGAGTCGCTGCATCCACAGCACAAGTATGTCAGCACACACATTCATACATTCAAACACACACATGCATATTTATTAATTGGACATGTCTGAATATGTTTCAGAGGTTTGTCTCAGAGTGAAGCTGAACTGTGCTATTTGAATACAGCGAGAACATTAGATCTGTATGGAGTGGAGTTACATCATGCTCAGGTACCATTTAAGTAGAAAATCCTGTATTTTTCCAACTTCTTCCAAAGTTTTAATAAATAACTGGTAATGTTGTTTTAACGTGGATTATGTTACTAATTTATTCAATTAAAATTCTAAATCCCTGTTTATAGGATGTTAGCAACCCTGCCCTCTGGGTGGGCATTACATCAGGGGGCGTGGCCTTGTTTTGCCATTTAATTTGCTCCAGTTTTTTCCCCTGGTAAGTTTTGGCCAGTCAGATCCTTTCTTGAATGTTTTTGCTCACTTTGGAATTATGTAGAAGCTTGATGTGTGTTCTTTATAAAATTTACTTTTTAAGCATTTTATGTTGACGCTTACAGCTGTTATGAATGATGTTTGACAGTGCTACGGCTCTGTTTGTCAGAGCTGTGATTATCATTACAATGGATGAGATACAAACACTGTAGAAAAGTATAATGACTGTTATTAGTGTAATTAAGAGCCCTGGAAATGGTATCCCTTATTTTGATTCTGGTTTACTTTGTTTTTGACGAGGAGGTTGCTTTTTGAATGGCTGCTTTTTTTCAGGATTAACATCATCAAAATTTCATTCAAAAGAAAACGGTTCTTTGTCCACCTACGTCGGAAACATGTAAGATATGCATGATTAATCATGCTCGCCCTTCAAAACAAAAGCAAAATAATAACCATATTAAAGCCAGATACGTAATGTCTCAAAGATGTTGAATACTGCAAAATCAACATCTTTTTGTGAGACTTTTATGTTGTTTTTTTCCCTCATTTTATTGTGTGGTACAGGGTGAGCTGGGTCACCACGTGGTTTCTCTCTCCATGCCAAGTTCACGTGCCTGTAAGAACCTATGGAAATCCTGCGTGGACCACCATACGTTCTACAATAGGAAACCCTCTCACTCTGCCTCAAAACTTAGGTACGCAGGCAGAGTCACGACAGAGCCATTCGAAGAAATTACAGTGTTCTTTATTGCTGGAGTTAATTGGAGTTCATTGCTGCGTCCATCAAATGAGTGTGTGTTTAATTGCATATATTTTTGTTATAGCTCTGTCCCACTGTACCGAAAGCTGATTGGTGAGAAAATGTTAAACCCTGCGGTGAGGTTCAACTCAGTGGAACACTTCGAGACAAAGAGTCTACCCTCACGGTCACCACCCAACACGCCCAACTGGTAACAAGTGCTCGAATACACTCGAATGTATTTAATCTTTACAGTAATGGATTAGAGCTATTTAATGTATTTTAACAAACAATGAAATGTATTTCATTCAAGATTTGTAAAAAATACTTGAACATTTAATACTTTTATTCAGCAAGGATGCATTTCATTGAACAAAAGAAGTTGTACGTTTTAGGGCTTTGGTGAATATATCTTCCATTTTAGGCGGAGTCCTCGTTTACGTCATGACTTCCGTAAGCCACGCCCATCATCTGTGGACAACCTGACCAATGAAATGAGCTATGTGACTGAGAGTGAAGACGTGTTCTATACTTACAGGCAAATTTACTCTACATATGCAAATGCACACAGTCTTACAGCCATATGTATTCAATAGCACACTCGTAGTAACTTATTAAAACTGATTCCACTGAAGGAAAACTCAGGAGGAGGGGCGGACGAGTGGTAGTTGGTCTCATAGTGATGATATCATCACCGAAGAGGAGGATTTGCACATCTGGGATAAGGTGAGTGTTACTGTACATAATAGCCGATGATGCAAGATCAAGGGAAATGTGATTTATAACAGGGTCTAACTTTAAAGCTTCTTTGCATGTCTTTACAAAGGATCATTGCGTCAAAAATGAGTGGTTGGAATGAAGAAGTTCCCTGTGGCATATTTAAGTGCAGAGTGTGGATGGTTGTGATTGATGGATGGGGCAGTTAAAAGCTATATTAGATCTGCAGATAATGTGGAAATGCAGCAAAGTGCTGTTTTTTTTTTTTGTAGATGTTACTTAAGGACACGGAAGAACAAACTGCCCTTTTACTTAGTCACAGTCATAGAGAAGGTGGAAAATGGCCATAAAAAATGGTGCAAAAATAAATACATTTGTAACTTTAGACATATAATTTTTGGTCTTAAAAATGGGTTTCATTTTGTGTATGTAAAGTAAATTTCCCAGACATGTTCTTGACAGGTGTTGTGAGATTCATCCTGGAACAGATTAAAATCTATAAGAATCTGTGATGTGGTCAGGAACACTGCTTGATTGGATTTCAGACAAGCAATCAAAACGTTGCTGAACAGTGAACCTAAACCAAAGGTCCGAGTCTCAAAGGGTCTATTTTGTGGTTATATGTACGCAGAGTGTAACAGCTGATGGAGATCTGCTCCTTGTGAGGATCAGCCCAGACCAAGATGGGAAGTTTGGCTTCAACGTTAAAGTGAGTTGTTTCATAATATGTATTTATCATCATTGTTAAAATTGCATTCAGATAGAGTTTTGTGTGGGAAACCATGTATCAGAGTATTGTCGGGTAATATTTAGGGAGGCGTGGATCAGAAGATGCCCCTGGTCATCTCTCATGTTAACCCTGCATCTCCGGTAAGCCATAAAAATCCTTGTTGCTTTTGAATATAAATGGGTTCTTGGTTTTTGCATTTGTACAAATATTGACTGTGTTGCAGGCCAGTCGCTGTGTGCCTCCACTCATGGAAGGCGATCAGGTGCTGTTGATAAATGGGCGGGACATTTCAGAACACACCCATCAGCAGGTGGTCATGTTCATCAAAGCAAGCCGAGAGTCACACAGCAAGGAACTTGCATTGCTTGTGCGCCGCAAAGGTACGATTTTTGTTGATGTGCATGTGTACCAATGTGATCTGAGGGGAATTGGTTTAATTTGATCATTGATGTTTCTAGTGCATTTATTTTGTACATCCAATCAGAAACCGCAAAACAGCCTTTGTTTTCAGGTGTCTCTTTGCGAGCCGAACCCACACTACAATTAGGTGAGGGTCTCACCCTTCCAGGTGAAATATCCCCACTGTCCACTCAGCCATCTGGAGAGACGCTAGAGGAGTCCATGACCCGTCTGGAGAGGGGGTTGGTCACCGGCACATTGCTTCTGCACTTTGAGGTTGGGGCATGTGAACGTTTTACTACATGTCTCAGTTGGCATGTGTGTGCATTGCTGATAATTGTCTTCTATGCATGTGTATGTGTGTTTTGCTACTCGCAGAAGTTGTACAGGAAGAAAGAAGGCATGTCAATGTCTTTAGCGAAACAGTCCGAGAATATGGACAAGAATCGGTACAAAGATGTATTACCATGTAAGTTTTATTGCTTTTCCTGATAAACATTTATCAAATGCTAAATTTAATAATTGTGGCCTGTAAATCCTATGTTCACAGTATAGCACACTTAGGGGCCGTTCACACAGAATGTGCCTTTGCATGTAAAAACACGAGATGCAGAACTCAGGAATGGTTTTATAAAAAAAACCGCAGCGCAGAACTCAAGGGTCTCAAGATGCACTTTTGAGACGTGATACAATAACAAAAATATTTCTCTCCAGGCTCTTTTTTTTTTTTTAAGAAACAGGTTGTGATAGTCGCTTGAAGAAATGTTATATAATTCAGGGTATCCGGATGCAGCCACTATGAATGCCTCCTCCGCCATGTTGCTGTCAAATAAAACAGTTGCCATGCCAACTTGCTACTGTATACAAAAGCACGCAATGCTTGCCCCACCTCCGGAGTCTTCTGATTGTTCCACTTTTTTGGAACTGACATTGATGATCGGTGCTGCGTGTAAAACTTGAAATTCTTTTAACTTGACATGCCATATTAAAAATGTGGACGCTCTTGTGCGTGATGCTGCAAAAGACGCAAGCGGTCATACATGTCCGTCTAGCTTGTTTACATAGAAAAACAATGGAAAAGTCGCTGATTGGAATGGAAATTGTGTTCTGTGTGAACAGCTCCTTAGGGTGTTATTGCTTTTGATTATAATTGATTTTAATTTTGATGAACCGATATTTAAATCACAAGATTGATCTTGTGCTGAAAATTGACAATCGGTCCATTTTATCACGAAATGCAAACAATAAATGTCGTTTTGACATTCTTTGTAATGTGCCGTGACAGATCGCTGTAGTGATAATAAAGATAAGTTTTATGACAGCCGCCATTTAAATGTCTATATTTCAACATTGAATTGGAGTAAAAACATAATTATATCATTAAAAAGTTGATATAAAAACTGCCTTATGTGCAATTTAAATGTTTGTATACAACTCAATTGTTATTTGAGTGTTGATTGTTTTGTCTAAAAATAAAAAGCAATTGAATGTCATAGTTTTGAGTAGTTTGGCATTTTAACCCTTTAATATTACAGTAATATTACCAGCTTACAGGTTTCCTTGTATAATTTACAGTAGCAGTTGAGTTTTTCCTTAAAAAATATATATACTGTGCCTGATATATCCAAATATATCTAAATCAAATTTAATTGAGATTGGAATAGAACAGAATCTAATCGATTTGTGAAATCTGTCAAAACCAGGCCTAGTTATATTAAAGACATATATTCAACAAACTTCAAGCTATTTCATTAAAGGGTTAGTTCACCCCAAAATGAAAATTCTGTCATTAATTACTCGCCCTCATGTCGTTCCAAACCCGTAAGACCTTCGTTCGTCTTCGGAAAACAAATTAAGATATTTTTGATGAAATGTGAGAGCTCTCAGACCCTGCATAGACAGCAATGCAACTGAATTGTTCCCAAGTCCAGAAACGTAGTAAGCACATCGGTAAAACAGTCCATGTGACATCAGTGGCTCAACGAGAAAGCTACGAGAATACTTTTTGAGTGCAAAGAAAACAAAAATAACACAATTCTTCTCCCCCGAGTTACGTCTTCCGCCATTTTGGAGAGTTCCCAAGAGCGTAATCGACGTAATCAGCGTTGTTTACGTTCGGGGGATAAAGCGCGCGTATGAACGTAATCTGCGTAATCAGCGTTGTTTATGCTTGGGGGAAAGCGTGCGTATGCGTGATACTCTCTAAAATGGCGGAAGACGTAACTCGGGGAAGAAGAATTGTTGAATATATTGTTATTTTTGTTTTCATTGCACTCAAAAAGTATTCTCGCAGCTTCGCAAAACTGAAGTTGAGCCACTGATGTCACATGGACTGTTTTACCGATGTGCTTTAATGGATGGGCGCATTTTAATTAAGTTCTTTTGGACTGATGCATGCAACACCCGCTGAGTGCCATGAAACAGCTTGAAAGATCAAAGACAATTTTTAATATAACTCCAACTGGATTCGTCTGAAAGAAGAAAGTCATATACACCTAGGATGACTTGAGGGTGAGTAATTTAAGGGCTAATTTTCATTTTTGGGTGAACTAACCCTTTAAGTGACATCCTTCTGCTAGAAAATATAGTACCTGTCGTATTGCAGCACTAGCGACGGCAAGGTCATGGGTTCAATTCCCAGGGAATTCTGATAAAGTGTGAATGTAATGTATGTCACTTTAGATGATGCATAAATGTAAGCTAGGTGAACATATGCTTTACATCTTTGCTGTTACACTATTGTGTATTTTAGCATGGCTGGAACACTGTATTGATCAATCAGGTCATCCAGGACTGGATTTCACTTATACTTGAACAACATTACATGTTTTGTTGGGTTTGAAAATTCAAAAGAACATTTGAAAGTTCAAATAGAACATTTGAAAGTTCAAAAAGGATTTTCAAGGGGGTTGTATTTTACAACGAGAGAGTGGTTGCTGGATGACCATGATGAGATTGAACTAAGCTACCGTACTGGAGTAGATTACGGGGTAAGGTCAAACGTATCATTTTATTCATTTGTGTGTAAGCTTTCGATCGGGGAATGAGGCGTAATGCTCTTTAAAACTAGTCAGAGGAGGTGTTTTCACATAATCCGCAAATCCCTCTTCCTCATTCTCTGCTCGTTCATACTTTTCTTTCAGATGACAGCACCAGAGTGGTGCTGCAGGAAGAGGGGGATGATTATATTAATGCCAGTCATGTGAAGGTATGGATCACTATCTGTCTGCCTCATTACTATTCATTATTTCATTTTTCGTAGTTTTTTTGTTGTTGTGAATGGAAAAGTTTTAATTTATGGCTCTGAATGATATATTGATGACTCCGCAATGTGTATGTCAGAATGAGCCAGCAGGTTGTGTTTTGCGGTACATAGCAGCTCAGGGTCCACTGCCGCACACCTGTACACACTTCTGGAGGAGCGTGTGGGAGCAGAACGTCAGTGTCATCGTCATGCTCACCACACTGACCGAGAGAGGACGGGTACTTCAACACATACACATGAAATGAAAACAGTTAAAAACTACACACACAGTTACACAATGTGCTGCAATATTAACATGAACATTACACACACATACTCAAGACAGAAACGTACTTTTACATCAGAAAAACTCTTATAAACAAGCGCGCGCGCACACAAAATAACTAATGAGACGATACCCATCAAACACCCATCACACACCTCCAGTCCCCCAAGGACAGCTTATTGTGAGTACCGTATTCTTCGGCTCGACTTGACTGTTGCTTGGTAACCAAGCGCTCTGCATTTTTATCCAAAGGGATGATTTAATAAACTCTGTGTGTGAGGGAGGGAAAGAGGGAGCACAATTGTGTGAGTGCGTGTGTGCATTTTTTTTCTGTGCTCAATAATCTCTTTTCCATTTCCACAGACCAAGTGCCACCAATATTGGCCGCATCCCCCTGAAGTGAGGGATTATGGGTTTCTTCAGGTGTGCTGTCACTCAGAGGAGTGTAACCTGGCATATGTTACTCGAGAACTAACACTCACAAATACTCAGGTAACAATGGACATACTTTTAAAAGGACACCACCTCTGCAAGGTGCAGTAGAAACAAACAAGAGCTAGTGAAATCACTTATATAAAGTAGCATATAACACTCAATGAATATACACTGTTAAAGACCACTATCAATCTAAATGTGAATTTGTGGTTAATTTTAGGTCATATATACTGTATGCTAGTGTACTCATGAATTGATGAAATGCACTTCTAAACTTTCTCCGGGAAACTACAATAAAAATATTGATGACTCATCCTCCACTAGACAGATTTTTGTCCAAACAGACGCTCTGTAGAATAGAAGGAACTTTCTCAATAGTATCAGCCTCAGATGTTATGCCCACGGACCATTGGCTGAATGTCTGATGCATTTGGCACACAATATTATCAGGATCAACTAAATGCTGGATTTTCAAAAGTATGTGAAATATGTAACGTTCGTGGCATACACTCTTTAAAATACTTAAAGAGTTTTACACACTAGTCTGTTATTGTGTGGACATTTCCACGCCCCTAAATATGACACGGCACAAAACGAAACGTGATTGGTTGCTTTACCTGTCAGTCATATGGCCTCTTGGGCGGTCCTTGGCCATTCAAAGTCCTTCTGCCATCAGTCTGAAGGTCTGGCTACGCGAGACTACTTTCTCAATATCACCTAATATCAATAGACTGAATTCGTCTCAACAACTACTACTACCACCAGCATGTTTTACTATTCTTATACTATTGCTGAATTCAGTACCGTGTACAGTACTACTCTTACTATTTCTGCCACATAACGATTTTGGTAAAAATAGAAAGAGTAGTATGCTAGTACTTGGTTCCGAATTGAGCATATGTCTTTGTAAGGGGAAAACCCGAATGAGTAGTTTGCTAGACACAAACCATGGATGAATTTGGAATAACATACTAGAATACCACTTTTACTTTTCTTAGACTATATATTGCAGAACTAGCAAGAACCAAAAAGAGTATATGAGTAAGAGTAATTAGAGTATATACTAATAAATAGTAAGAGTAACTAGTAGCTATATGAGTAAATAGAGTAACTATTCTTATACTGGATATGGTGGAAATAGTGAAAATATATGAGTAAGAGTAAATACTAAATAGTATGAGTATATATTATTATACAGATATATGTATACGAGTAAATAGTAAGAATATTTGATTCATAGAACATTTGAATTTGCAACAGCATACTATTCTTACTATTTCTGCTATTTCTTTATCTTTACATAAAGAAAAAGTAATAGTAGTATGACATTCCAAATTCAGCCATAGTGGTGATAAGCCCTTCCCAAACTTCCTGTTTTAACAGGAAATACATCATAAGAGAGAAAACTGCGCTTTTAAAGTTATTTCATGGGGGCTTTTAAACCTCAAAAAAGTTTTTATGAAATTATGCACAGCTGTATGCTTGGTCAGGATGCTAAAGAGCCATTCTAGTCTTATTTTTGGCAAAATTCTGTTTCTTTATATAAATGTTTGTAATTACTCATGCTCTGTCAGTCCCATTATGCTGGAGTTTAATGTTTAATCTAATACAGAATTTTGACTTTAGGCATAATAATGTAAAAGCTTGTTGTGTGTGAGAGCATCAGTGTGTAGGAGCATTTGTGTGCGATGGCAAACGGGTCACGTACCGCTGTGGTCGAGAGCACGGGACCATGTGCATACATGTACATGCACATACAGTACAATGCTCACACACTCACAAACAATCTATCATTGCTGGAGAAAGGAGACCCATCTGTTGTCTCTGTTGGTGGGAGTTAATCTCAGCATGGACAGCAGACGGAGGTTACATCACACGTTCGTCGTCCATATAGGGTGTGTGTGTGTGTCACAGATGAAAAAAATAAAGAAAATGAGAGAGAGGAAAGGGATGATTGGGGGGGTACAGGAAAAATGCCAGTGTGTGAGTTTTCGTACCACACAGCTTGCGAACCAATTATTCCTTTCTGCCCGATTTGTCACAATAAATGAATTATTTTTTCCACTCTGGCCTTCAGACTGTGACTCACTTAAAGATCACTTCTTCCTCTTGCACCCACTTATAAGATCATGATAGAGCTGAGAGGGAATTTGAAATGTCATTGTCATTAAAGGGGTCATATGATGCGATTTTAAATTTTTCCTTTCTCTTTGGAGTGTTACAAGCTCTTGGTGCATAAAGAAGATCTGTAAAGTTGCAAAGACTAAAGTCTCAAATCCAAAGAGATATTCTTTATCACCAAATACACAAAATAATATTCTTTTTTAGCAGCATCATATGACCCCTTTAAGTCATTTAGGTAATAGAGTTAAAAAAAATTTAAAGAATGACAGGAATGACCTCATTTATAAAACCCATGTATGATCTGACTTGATCCTAAATTCCATGAACTTCATGTTACGGCAAAAGTGAGGAACAGTTAAGGTTTTATAAAAGCAGAAACTTATGTTCTTATGCGTATTCCAACTGAAAAGCATGAATACAAACTTTTTGTGCTCCTATGCCAGTAGTTGAGGTAACATTGATTTATAAAAAACTAAAGATAAATAGGCAATAAAAAAAATGTAGTGCTTTCATTCAAAGAAAATGTCATATAAATATCCTTCTGCATAAGGCAAAACAAAGGCATGCTTAGACTTGTCTGCTTTTATACATACTCATTCAAGCATTCTCTCACACTCAGCCTCACCCTCTTTCTCTCTCTCTCTTTTTTTTTTTTTTTTTTTTTTTTTTTTTTAAACAAACGGTCGATCACTCATTTGCAGTATGTTGCCTGGCCAGATCATGGGGTACCAGAAGATTCCTCAGACTTCCTGGATTTTGTCCAGTCAATGAGAAGTATGAGAGAGGAGTCGGTGCCTCTTATGGTCCACTGCAGGTGACAGGACTTCCAGCACACAGACACATAGATGTTATCAGGTGTTCATTTTACCAA
Organism: Sinocyclocheilus rhinocerous; assembly: GCF_001515625.1. Taxonomy (NCBI): domain Eukaryota; kingdom Metazoa; phylum Chordata; class Actinopteri; order Cypriniformes; family Cyprinidae; genus Sinocyclocheilus; species Sinocyclocheilus rhinocerous. The sequence continues at coordinate 2,787,041 of NW_015659312.1, forward strand.
GAGAATGTTTTTCTGCAGTGCTGGGATCGGGCGGACAGGTGTGTTGATCACCATGGAGACAGCCATGACACTGATGGAGAAGGAAAAGCCAGTATATCCCCTAGAGATCATTACCTTGATGAGAGAACAAAGGGCTATGCTGGTTCAGACATCGGTACAAACACACATGCACACAGACACATACGCACAAGTTAAAGGTGACATGTTATGTCGCACTACCAAACATAGTTTTAGAAGTTAAAACATTGTTTCCATGGACAAACTGATCATTTTGCCTCAAACTCATACAATTGGTTGAACCAGTATTATTCTGTTTAACCCAGTCGGGCTGGTTTAAAAAAAACAAAAAACACATTGGAAATTCCATTTGATGCAACGCAGAAAATACATACTTAACCTTCAATTATGTATTCAGTTAGAACATATCTTCAGATCAAATACAACACAGCAGTGACCCTTTACACTTAGATCAAAGGAGTCACACACTCATTAAAAGAGTTGGCAAGATGGGCTTTTAACAAAACTTGACTGTCTATGCTGTAGAAACTCAAAAACAAAATGTGAAAGGAGAAAAAGGGCTATGGCATTTCCTTTTGCCAAAAACTTCAACACCCATAATGCACTTTTAATTTTGGCACTGCCCCTCTGTCAATCTGACTGTCCATGGGCGGGGATACAAAAATGCGGAACTTCAATCTGTAGTTTTAACAAAAGCCCTGGAGCTGTCAAAAGTCCTGGTGACTCAAAACGCATTATTTTTTGCTATTGAACAGAGAAATCTTGGGGCAGGTCACATGGAGAAAGAGTACACATTGTTCAATTACATATACTATCGACATTACAGCAATACAAAGCTGGTTGAAAATCTGTGAACTTATACTTTAACCCTTTGATGCATGAATTGTTAAAGGAACATTTAAAAAAAAAAATTTCAAAACAACAAAAATGTATTCGAGGGTGTTACACGTCTATCCATTCCAATATAAGAAGTTCTTGGTGCATCACCACTTTTGTCAGTTGAAAAATGAATTTCTATTGCCATAAATAATAAATGCTATGGCAGCATCTAAATATGCATACTTCCCTACTATATAGTATGCAAAAACAGTATGTGAAAATAAAACCGTAGGCAAAAAGTACCTGAATGACCTACTGTTTCTGGCGAGATTCTGAAATGCGCATCCAGTGGATACTTTACTATCCCATGAGGCCATGGGAGAGTGTAGCGAATCCCAGTGAAGCGATGCAACTGATACTGTAGGTCACATGGCAGTGACAACATGACAGATGTAGTATATCTGGATTACATTCATGCTATATAGAACATATTTTTTTAACAGTCGTGAAGTACTTGTTCAGACTAGAGTATACAATTTCAGATGCAGCCAATGACATTTAAAACTATGGGAAAGGGTCAAAGGTGATCAGTCATGGTGATTTGGAGGTAACATCACACCATGAATGGCTAAAATGGCTTTTGAAGATTTGTCCACTAGATCAAAAGGTTTAATATCTTCAATTGATTTTATTGGATGTGCTGTCATTACTTACACTATGTGCATGATTGTTTTTCAGTGCCAGTTCAACTTTGTGTGTGAGGCCATTCTGAGGGTGTACAGAGAGAGAATGAAAAAGAGCTCAACACCTAACAGTTGATAAGAAGAGAGGGACAGGAGGGGAGTGTTTGAAAACACACAAGTGAATGAAGAAGCTCCGCTGCTGTGATCCGACTCAATAAAGACGGATGAAAAAGGGGCAGGGAGAAGAGGGTGTGTCTGGATAAAAATGGATAGACAATCTCTTCTCTTGCTGTGGCTCTCTGACAGCTGTGCGGATCAAGGAAGAACATAAAGCACTTTGACATGTATAAGCTTATAGGGCCCTACAGCACACATACTCCCTCTTTCTCGGTCCCACACACACACCCCAAGTGCTATATTCAGGTGAATCTCACAAAATCTGTCAAGAAACGTTCAGGTCAAATTTCACCCTAAGATTAAGAGGAAAAACATGTAACTCATATTGTGCATAAAATAAAAACGTAGATCTAAAAATCTGCTTTTTACAATATTTAAGTTTCTCTCTTTTTTGGAATTAAAGGGGTCATATGATGCGATTTCATTTTTTCCTTTCTCTTTAGAGTGTTACAAGCTCTTTTTTCAGAGCAGTTAAGCACATTTTACTCCCCAATTTTCATTACTACATTAATCCATCCGATAATGTCTTTTTTATTGTATGACAGTAATGTGTTTTGCAATTATTTACTTAAAATCAATCCATTTTAATTAAAGGCTGAACAACAAATGCTACCATGATTAATTAAGACTTTAAAAATGCTTATACCATTTTGGTTTTTCATGTTACAGTAATAAAAACTAGACTTTGTAGTTTGTAATGAGAAATGGGGGGGTGATAAAATTAAAATTAGCTTGAAATGTCTTGAAAATTGTGCCAAAAAAATAAGTCATAATTGTAAACTTATTTTAAAAAAAAAAACTAAAATAAACTATTTTCTTTAAATATACATTTTTTTCATTTTGATTTTGAGGGTAAAGTGTGACGTGTACACTTCTTTGTGAGATTGATCAAACCACTACTAGAATAATTAAATACACCTCTGTTAATAAATAAATAAAATGTGTAATTCTTATCACGTTGTGCCTCTTCTCTTATTCATGATGATGGCTTGTGGGGAGCTCGAATGAGCGTGCGTGAAATGCTGACGATTGGGCGCATACTGTTTCCTGATAGCAGACTTGACGCACTTCAGAATCAGAATCAGAATCAGAATCAGAAGAGCTTTATTACCAAGTATGTTTACACACA